>NC_082708.1:183067631-183380965 GCF_030144855.1 Hypanus sabinus | reverse complement strand
GGGTTTCGGCCCAAAACGTCGACTGTACTTTTTTCCATAGATGCTGCTTGGCCTGCTGAGTTCCTCCAGCATTTAGTGTGTGTTGTTCCACCAGGCTAAGGAACATTTATTACCCCTCAACCATCAGGCTCTTGAACCAGAGGGGATAACTTCACTCAAATTCACTCACCCCATCACTGAACTGTTCTCACACCCAGTGGATTTACTTTCAAAAACTTTTCATCTCATGTTCTTGACATTTATTGCTTGTTTATTATTAATATTATTTCTTTCTTTTTGCACAGTGTTTGAATGCCCAGGTGGTGCGGTCTTTCATTGATTCTGTTGTGGTTATTATTCTATGGATTTATTGAATAATGAACTAGACATTGAATCTCAGGGTTGTATATGGTGACATATATGCACTTTGCTAATGAACTTACTTTGCACTTTGAAATCTAAGTTCCATCTCTTCTGCAATAGTTTCCAGGGCTTTAACAGGTAAATCCTACCTTGATGGACTTTCCAAAATGCTGTACACAGTTACTTGATACACTTAACTCTGGTTGTGTTGTGAAATTTGGCTTATAAAACCATCATAAAGGACCACCACCATCCAAGCAAAGCACCCTCTAGTTATATCTTACAACGGTGCAGACCAACCATTGCAAGGAGGGAATGTTTATAGGGTCTGTAAACTGCTCAGTACTCCTAATGCAAGCATCACACAAATTTTTTGTGTTCTATACTTTAAATGTCTTTTTTGTAATATAGATACTGTGAATACTTAGAATGAAAATTCAAAAATCACATGCTTTTTATTTATTAATGGAAGGGTATAATAAAATACAATCCAACTGAGAAAATCTTTCACATTTTGTAGACTTTTTCTAGCTGTGGGGCAGCAAAGACCATGTGCGTGAGAGCATTTCAGCTACCACACAGCCGTGCATCCGTGCGCCTAGAGAGATCAGTGCACCCCAGCCATGCTCTCTTCTCACTGCCGCCATCAGGAAGAAGGTACAGGAGCCTCAGGACTCACCCCACCAGGTTCAGGAACAGTTACTTACTACCCCTCAGCCATCAGGCTCCTGAACCAACTTCACTAAACTATTCCCACTACCTATGGACTCACTTTCAAAGGCATTTCATCTCATGTTCTCGATATTTATCGCTTATTTATTTTTATTATTATTTCTTATTTTTCTTTTGTATTTGCACAGTTTTCTCTCTTGGTTGTTTGTCCGTCCTGTTGTGCATGGTCTTTCATTGATTCTATTATGTTTCTTGGACTTACTGAGTATCCCCGCAAGCATGATGTATGAATGGGGCAGCTTAGTAGCGTAGTGGTTAACACAGTGCTGTACTGTACTGTCTGTACTGTAACTTTAACAGACAGTTAAAGTTAAAGTCTGTCCCGAGCCTTATAGGTTCATCAGGCCGGTGCTTATGCCGGTTTCTGTAGCGTGAAGCGACTGAGAGTATGAGACTCCCCCCGGATAGGATGCCAGTCTATCGCAAGTAAACCCCCAGCATTTTGCCGGAACCCATTTTCAGCAGGGTGGACTGGAGCAATGTGTTGTTAAGTGCCTTGCTCGAAGACACAACACGCTACCTTGGCTGGGGCTCAAACTCATGACCTTCACATCTCCAGTCCAACGCCTTAACCACTTGGTCAAGTGCCATACTCAACAGACAACCTGGGTTTAATTCCCACCACTGGCTATAAGGAGCTTATACATTCTCTCCTGACAGTGTGGGTTTCCTCCAGGTGCTCCAGTTTCCTCCCACAGTCCAAAAATATACTGGTTGGTAACGTAATTGGCCAATTGCACTACTTATTTAATTTAATTTAATTTTTCAATATATTTTCTTATTGTAATTTGTAGTACAATATGGAGAGCAAACTGTTGCCCATTTAGCAGGCTCCCCCTCTCCACATATCTGATGAACCCAAAGGAACGACATAAACTAAAAGGTTTGTCACCACGAGGAAATCTGCAGATGCTGGTGATGCACCATCAATAACTCTCGGAGACGGGAGGCGTACGATAGGCTTTTATTAGCAGCAAAACAGAGCACAACATCTTGGAGACTGAGGAGGGAGCAGTGCCTCCAATCACCTTTATACAGGGGTCTGTGGGAGGAGCCACAGGAGCAGTCAGCAAAGGGGCGTGTCCAGACAGGTATACATAGTTTACCACAGCTGGAAATTCAAACAACACACACAAAATGCTGGTGGAACACAGCAGGCCATGCAGCATCTATAAGGAGAAGCACTGTCGACGTTTCGTTCTGATGAAGGGTCTTGGCCCGAAACGTCGACAGTGCTTCTCCTTATAGATGCTGCCTGGCCTGCTGTGTTCCACCAGCATTTTGTGAGTGAGGTTTGTCACCAGTAGCTTTGTGGAGTTGTCAGTCAGCATTGAAAGCAAAGCAACACACACAAAATGCTGACTGGGAGACTACTTTGCTGAGCATCTACACTCTGTCTGCCAAAACAAATGGGATCTCCCAGTAGCCACCCTTTTTAATTCCACTTCCCATTCCCATTCCAACATGTCAGTCTATGGCCTCCTCCACTGTCGCACTAAGCGTTGAAGGAGCAACACCTTATATTCTTTCTGGGTAGCCTCCAACCTGATGGCATGAACAATAAGTTCCTGAACTTCTGGAAATGCCCCCCACCCTTCACGATTCCCTATTCCCATTTTCCTCTCTCACCTTATCTTCTTACCTGCCCATCACCTCCCCCGGTGCTGCTCCCCCTTTTCTTTCTTCCATGGCCTTCTATCCTCTCCTGTCAGACTCTCCCTTCTCCAGCCCTGCACCTCTTTCATCAATCTACTCCCCAGCCCTTTACATCACCCCTACCCCCTCACTCCTCCCAGTTTCACCTATCACCTGGTGGTTCTTCCTTCCTCCACCACACACTCCCCCTCTAACTTTCTTACTCCTCATCTTTTTTTTCCAGGCACGATGAAGGGTCTCGGCCCAAAACATCGACTGTTCTCTTTTCCATAGATGCTGCTTGGCTTGCTGAGTTCCTCCAGCATTTTGTGTGTATTGCTTGGATTTCCAATATATGCAGATTTTTTTTACTTGTTTAGCATTGAAAACAACTCAGGACTGTCCTACAGATTCCAGCTCCGGATAGTTTCCTTGGGGTTTACCTGCAAAGTCTTCCCCATGAGTGAGAATAGCCACAAGGCAGTGGAGGTTTGAGATCTGAATTTTTCTGGATGAGGTGCCCAACCCAGTTTAGAAATGACATGATTTAAAAACTTGCACCTTCACTTTCAAACCTTTGCATAGTCTCCATCTCTTCTGTATCTCTAAGCATGACCGGCTGTGGAATCTTCTCCTAATCAACATCAACTCTTGGACAGCCCCCATATTTTGCTTTCAACTACATACATTTTGAATTATATTTTATTAACTTATTTATGGTAATATTTTGTTTTATAGTACTTTGCAAAAGTCTTAGGCACATGTAAAATAATTCCATAAAGCGAAGAAGATGCTTTCAAAAATAATGAAACAAGTTTCTAAATATCAAAAACTTACTATAAAGAGCAGTGAACAGAAAAAAAAAACGAATCAAAATTTGGTGCGACCACCCTTTGCCTTTAAAATTGCATCAGTTCTCTTAGGTACACTCCTGTGTAGTTTTATAAGAAAATTGGCTGGCCGGTTGTCGCAAGCATCTTGGAGAACATGTCACAGTACTGCAGATTTTGGCTGTCTCACTGGCTTCGCTCTCTCTCCAGGTAATCCCAGGCAGACTCGATAATGTTGAGATCAAGGCTCTGTGGAGGCCATACCATCAGAAACCATATGAAAAATCTAGGGTGCTTAAGTCTATTGCACAGTGTTGTATGTGCTGTGTGTGATACATGTGTTTTGGGTGCACCGTAGTCCAGAGGAACGTTGTTTCATTTGCTTGTATGTATGTACAGTCACATGACAATAAACTTGAACTTGAACAACTACTCAGGAAGCAAAGTTCTCGGATCCTCCTCCTAACCTCTCTGTCTGTCCATTTCTCTCACTCTTCTTCTTAGTATGCCAATTAGGGGCTTTATATCAACATACTGTACATTTACAAACCCTCCTGTGAATCCTCGTGGATAAACATGGAATTTATTTATATATTTTGTGATACACCGTGGTGTAGGCCCTTCTTACCCTTTAAGCCACGCTGTCCCAGTAACCCCAACAAACCTGTTTAACCCTAACCTTCTCCTGGGATAATTTACAATGACTAATTAGCCTAGCCGGTACATCCTTTTACAGTGGGAGGGAACTGGAGCACCTGGAGAAAATCCATGCATTTCACCGGAAGAACTTACAGAGACTCCATACAAAGCAGCGCCAGAACTGAACTCTGAACTCCAGAACACCCCGGGCTGTAACAGCATCACCACAACTGCTATGCTTTTTTTTTGTTGCTACATGAAATTAGTGTGAAAGATTGGAGATAAGAGAGATTGATAGAGAGTGAGAGAATGCCAAATGGAGAAGGCAAGAGAGAATGGGTAAAAGAGAGAGAGAGAGAAAGATGTGTGTGGGTGCGAGATGAGCATAAGGGAAATAGATACAAGATAAGAGATTCCGGGGTTGTGCTCCCAATAGGTTTTTTTTGTTTGTTTTTTTTCAGTTAGTAGAGTTTTTTTTAGTTAGTAGGGGTTCTTTTTTTCCTTCTTTTTCTTTCAAAAAAATGTTCTTAACACTTTATTTTCTCATTATTATTAATATATTGCTTTGCTTTGTTAATCAGTTATTTGCTAATTTAATTCCTTATTGTATATAATGATATATTGACTTAATGTATTTTTTGTTAGTCTTTGATAATAATTAATAAAAATGATTTTAAAATGAGAATGAAAGAGAGGGAACTTCAAAGGCAGGGTGTGAGAGGTTAAGAAAAATAGAGAAAGGAAGATTCCATGGTGAAGGTAGAGGGGGAGAGAAAGAGACAGTCGTGAGATAGAAAATCAATGGCAGAGAGGGGGAGAAAGGGAGAAACGACATGCATATTCGTGTGAGAAAGAGATGAAGGAGTAAATGGAAACAGGGAAAGACTCCCACACAGGCAGGAAGCCAGTGAGAGAGCTTAATGTGTTCTTTGCTTTGAAAGGAGATTGGATCACTTCTTCATCTTTCTATCCATCATGGAAAATAAGATTAAAAATACATATCAGCACCCCTGAGGATTAAACATAGGAAATGAGGGGAACTTGTTTCCCGTTCCAGTCCAGTGGGTTCTGGAATATTCTCTTCAATGGTGTTCAAAGTACATTTCTGTCACCATATATAACCATGAGATTCATTTTCTTGTGGGCATTCACAGTAAATACAAAAGAAACACAATAGATTCACTGAAACTCTGTACACAAGATGAACAAACAGCTAATGTGCAAAAGATAATGAACTGTGAAAACACAAAAAAACACAAAATTATATATATATATATATATGAATAGATAGATAAATAAATAATCCATAAATGAAGACTCCTTGAGAGTGAGTCCACAGAATGTGGGAACAATTCAGTGATGGGGTGAGTGAAGGTGAGTGAAGTTATCCCCTCTGGTTCAAGAGTCTTATGGTTGAGAGTTAATAACTGTTTTTGAACCTGGCAGTGTGGGTCCTGAGGCTCCTGTACCTCCTTCCTGATGGCAGCAGTGAGAAGAGAGCATGACCTGGGTGGTGGAGGTCCCTGATGATAGATGCTACTTTTTTGTGACTGTGCTCAAAAGTGTTCAATGTGATGGGCAAGTGGTTGGTTGGTGAGGTGGCGCGGTGTCCTGCTACTTACTCTGGGTTTCTCCCTGCTCTCAGTGAGGTACTCCACACCATCCTGAATACCCTTTCCCAACTTTGAGAGGATATGGGCCAGAAATTCCCAGCATGGGCCAGAGAGGACATGGGCTAGAAGTTCCCAGCGGTCAGAAAGTATCTGTTCAAACACATCTTTGAATCTTTTCCTTTGTCCACCTTCAAATCTTTTCCCTTACATTTCAACAGTGCCAATGTTTCAAAAATACTCTAAAAATCTAAGTTCTATATAATCAAAATTAAATGAAATCTTAGCCTCACAATGTACCACATTAAGGCCTTGAGTAACATGCAAATAATGCTGAGGAACTCAGCAGGTCAGGCATCATTTATGGAGGGAAACAAAACCTAGTCCTGAGGAAGGCTCACGGTCTGAAACATCAACTATTATTCCTCTCCATAGATACTGTCTGACCTGCTGAATCTCTTATGTCCCATTGTGGCCTTGCATTTTATTGTCTGCCTGCACTGCCCTTCTCTGTAACTATTAACAGTTTATTCTGCATTCTATGATTGTTTTCCCTTGCATTACCATTGTGTTTTCTTTGTAATTCCAACAATATCTTGGGCCCAGTATAGATCTTCAGAGATGTTGACACACAAAAACTTGAAAATGCTCACGCCTTCCAATGCTGATCCCTCGATGAGGAGTGGTGTGCGTTCCTGTGACTTCCCCTTTCTACAGTCCACAATCAATTCCTTGGCCTTACTGACATTGAGTACGTTTGTTTAGATACACCTATCAATCATCTGATCTATCTCGCTCCTAAATACCTCCTCGTCACTATCGGAAGTTCTGCCAACAGTAGTTGTGTCATTGGCAAATTTATAGAGGGCAATTGAACAGTGTGTACGTCATTAAGGACCTCCATCTCCCAAGACATGACTTCTTTTTATTGCTAACATCAAGAAGGAGGTACAGTGGACTGAAGACATATTCTAGGGATAGCTGCTTCCCCTCCACCAGCAGATTCCTGAATGGGGAATGAACATGAACACCATTTCACAATATTTTTTTCTTTTTTTAAATTGCTCCCTCTGTTTCTCATCTATATCAACAATCTGGATGATAATGCGGTTAACTGGATCAGCAAGTTTGCAGATGACACCAAAGCTGGGGTGTAGTAGAGCTTGCAATGGGATCTGGACCAGCTGGAAGAAATGGACTGAAAAATAGCAGATGGAATTTAATACAGACAAGAGCATGGTGTTGCACACTAGGACCAAACAGTGGATGATAGGGCACTGAGGAGTGCTGTAGAAAAAGGAGAGCTGGGAATACAGGTTCATGATTCAAGGGTCATAAAGAAAGCTTTTGGCACATTGGCCTTCATAAATCAAGAAATTGTGTACAGGAGATGGGACATTATAAGACGTTGGTAAGGCTTAATTTGGAGTATTGTGTGTAGTTTTGGTCATCCACCTACAGGAAAGATATAAATAAGGTTGAAAGAGTACAGAGAAAATTTATAAGGATGTTGCTTGGGGTGGAGGACCTGAGTTATAGGGAAAGATTGCATAGGTTAGGACTTTGTTCTCTAGAGTGTAGAAAATTGAGGAGATTTGATAGAGTTGTACAAAATTATGATGGGTATAGATAAAGTGAATGTAAGTAGGTTTTTTCCACTGAGGTTGGGAGTGACTATGACCAGAGGTCATGGGTTAAGGGTAAAAGGTGAAAAGTTTAAGAGGAATATGAGGGAAAGCTTCTTCACTCAGAGAGTTGTGAGAATGTGGTATGAGCTGCCAGTGCAGGTGGTGCATGTAAGCTCAATTTCAATGTTTAAGAGAAGTTTGGATAGGTACATGGATGGGAGAGGTATGGAGGGATATGGTCTGGGAGAAGGTTGATAGGAACAGACAGTTTAGTTGGATTGGCATGGTTAGATGGACTGAAGGGCTATTTCTGTGCTGTATGTTTCTATGAGACTCCGAATTTATGACCCTTTTGGCACCATTAATTTTATATATAAAATACATATATATAGTACTGTGCAGAATTCTTAGGCACATTTATATAGCTAGGGTGCTGAAGACTTTTGCTCAGTACTTTAGTAATTTTATGTATTGCAGAAAAATCATGACTTGTATGAGTGACGATAAACCTGATTCTGATGTTGTCTATTGTGGACTGGCAGTGGGAAGGGAGCAAGGAGAGGGGGATCATGGTTAGGACAAAGGAAAAGGAGGGG
Organism: Hypanus sabinus; assembly: GCF_030144855.1. Taxonomy (NCBI): domain Eukaryota; kingdom Metazoa; phylum Chordata; class Chondrichthyes; order Myliobatiformes; family Dasyatidae; genus Hypanus; species Hypanus sabinus. The sequence continues at coordinate 183,372,953 of NC_082708.1, read as the reverse complement.
AGAGGGAGCAGGAAGCACCAGAGAGACATTCTGTAATGAACAATAAATGAATTGTTTATAATCAAATGACCTTCCCTGGTTCAGAAGGCATACGGTGTATAAGAAAGCATATGGTGCATTGGCCTTTGTGGAAATGAATTTAGGAGACGAGAGGTAATGTTACAGCTATATAGGACCCTGGCCAGACCCCACTTGGAGTACTGTGCTCAGTTCTGGTTGCCTCACTACAGGAAGGATGTAGAAACCATAGAAAGGGTGCAGAGGAGATTTACAAGGATGTTGCCTGGATTGGGGAGCATGCCTTATGAAAACAGGTTGAGTGAACTCAGCCTTTTCTCCTTGGAGTGATGGAGGATGAGAGGTGACCTGATAGAGGTGTATAAGATGATGAGAGGCATTGATCGTGTGGATAGTCAGAGGCTTTTTCCCCGGGCTGAAATGGTTGCCACAAGAGGGCACAGATTTAAGGTTCTTAGGAGTAGGTACAGAGGAGATGTCGGGGTAAGTTTTTACACAGAGGATGGTGAGTACGTTGGAATGGGCTGCCGGCAACGGTGGTGGAGGTGGATACGATGGGATCTTCTAAGAGACTTTTGGATAGGTACATGGAGCTTAGAAAAATAGAGGACTATGGGTAAGCCTAGTAATTTCTAAAGTAGGGACATGTTCGGCACAAATTTGTGGGCTGAAAGGCCCATATGGTGCTGTAGGTTTTCTATGTTTTCTATGTTTCTGTGGCACCTGCACCACCACCCCCAATCCCTGGCACTCCTTCACTGCCACCAGTCTGTAATATCAGAGTATACAAATTTTCTGGTTAGCATGGAGCAGATGGGCTGGCAGGCTTTCTTCTATCCATGAAATCAAGAAAGAAAAAAAGGCTGAACTATCATCAACCCGCACATACCCCCTCCTGTACTAAAACTGAGCAAAATGGATCAAGCACTTTGACCCCCAAATGCTTTCACCCACTCAAAAAACAAAAAAGAGCAAAAGGGACCGGGCACATTGACCTCATCCCCTCCCTCTCCAATCCCTCTTCTTGCACAAAAACAAACAAAATGGATCAGGGTCATTGACCACCCCCCACCCCCCACCCCCACCCCCGAAATCCCTCCTTCCCGCACAAAAAAAAAACAAGAACACCAGGCAAAAAATGCAGAATGTAATGACTATAAGATTGGAAAAAAAGAGTTTATAGTTGAAGTCCACATCCAAAACACAGAAAAATCCTGGCTACACTCTTTGGCACAGAGGCAGGCTCTGTCCTCTCTGGTACATAGCAACTGATCAGAAGGCAAGCAGCCGGTGCCCAGCCTCTGCACTTGCTTTGGTGTTTCAATTTCTCTCCTCGGCTTAATTGGCGAAATGGAGCCCGACATCGGCTTGCGCCCTGTCCTGCTGCCTACCCACTACGAGGCTTGTGCATGCTGCTTCTGCCTCTCCGAGACTTCAGAGCGCTGGAACACCCAAACGATCTCTGAACTTCTACCATTGCCTTGATGCTTCAATCGCCCTCGTCGCTTTAATCGGCGCGCAATGGAAGCAGTAATCAGCGGAGTGGGGTCAAAGGTCAGCTCGCACGCCATCCTGCAGCCTTCTCACCACAAGGTTCGGTCACACCGCCTCTGCCTCCCGGAATCCTCTCAGAGACTGCAGAGTGCTGAAGCCCTTGAACCATCTCCAAACAGCAAAACACAAGCCCCATCAGGCCCAGAATCACATTCAAGATGAGAAACAAACATAAAAGACATAAAACAAAACTGAAAAAGATGGTTTCATGATATATCCAGAAGCATTGTATGCAAGTGCCAACCTGATGGGATGACCTCACTGTTGCAATGAAATGATGTGTATAGATGGTGTGAAAAACAGTGTAGTTCACTGCACCTCAGCACACGTGATGATAAACCGATTTACAAATTGACCCTAGGGTAAGAAGCCAACCATTTCAGACGAAGATGAGAAGTATGAGAAGAGTGGTTTGGAGTTTTGAAATCCTCCTTTCCGGTGGGCTTCAGAATCTCAGCTGTTGTGTATTCAAGGATAAGTGTGAGAAATTTTTCAACACTAATTGAATAACAAGATTAGTAGCAAAGTGGTACATTGACATTCTCACCAATAAGAGCATATTAGTGGACCAGGTTCAAAGTTCAAAGTAAATTTATTATCAAGGTACATATATGTCACTATATGTGACGCTGAGATTTGTTTTCTTGTGGGCATACTCAATAAATTCAAAAAAACCAATGAAAGACCACACCAACAGGATGGACAAACAACCAGTGTTCAAAAGGCAACAGACTATGCAAATACAAAACTAAAGGAAAAATATGATAATGATAAATAGATATACAATAAATATTGAGAACATGACTCATTGTAAGTGAGTGATTGTGGGAACAGTTCAATGATGGATAAGTGAAGCTGGGTGAAATTATCCCCTCTGGTTGAGGGGTAATAAGTGTTCCTGAACCTGGTGGTGTGAGTCCTGAGGCTCCTGTACCTTCTTGCTGGCAGCAGTGAGAAGAGAGCATGGCCTGAGTGTTGGGGGGTCCCTGATAATGGATGCTGCTATCCTACGATGACGCTTTGCCCATGATGGACTGGGCCACATCCTCTAGTTTTTATACGATTTTTTTGTTCAAGGGCACTGGCATTTCCCCACCAGGCTATAAAGCAACCAGCCAATATATTCTCCATCACACATAGATAGAGGTTTGTCAAAGTGGTGGATAGAAAAGGCTTAGAAGGTTTAAGTGAGCAGACTAGCTTTGATGGGCATCTTGGCTAGCATGGAGCAGATGGGCTGAAGGACCTGCTTTCATGCAATATGTCTTGACAACTTTATGTCTACAGCCTCAGTATCCTAGAGATTCCATTTCTTACTCCAGATCAAGAGAAATTAAAACATATGCGAGTATTTCATAGTCTGAAAAATGGAAAACCAATTATAACCAGAATCCAAAGTTTAAAGTAACCCTTAAGCTGTAAAGGCAGCTGAAAATGAGACTTTACTATAGAAAATATTTTTTCATGGTCGGTGATGCAATTATATAGATAGATTGTGCGTCCATGACTTATCTCACAAATCCAGCTGCCCAAGGACAGAAAGAGAAGAATGCTTGTGGCTTATTTCATCCAAGGAACACTGGTTTCAAAATACTTCAACCAGCTCATAAATAACTGAGTCCCAAGGGTCCTAAAGCCCACTCCCAAGGTCTGGTTTCAGTTGCAAGAGGCACATGAGTTACTTGGCCCATCACCATGAGGTCTTGGGTTACCTCATTCTCCACTCGCTAACAACTGGCCCATTGCTTTCTTTATTTTGCTTTCCATGTTCGCAGCCAGGAGGTCATGGGTTCAAATCCCATTCCAGAAAATGAGCTCCAAAGAAAACATGGTATACAGGATTATGAGGGGCATAGATGGAGTAAATGCAAGCAGACATTTTCCATCTGAGGTTGAGGTTGGAGGAGACTAGAACTAGAGGTCAAAGGTTAAGGGTGTTATGTGAAATGTTTAAGGGGACATGAGGGGGAGCGTCTTCACTCGGAGGGTGGTGAGAGTGTGGGACAAGCTGCCAGTGGAAATGGTGGATGCAGTTCTGATTTCAACGTTTAAAAGAAATTTGGATAAGTACATGGATGGGAGGGGCATAGAGGGCTATACTCTGTGCAAACATCGATGAGACTAGACAGAATAATAGTTCAGCTTCGGCTAGATGGGCCAAAGGGCCTTTTTCTGTGCTGTAGCACTATGACTCCATGACTCCAGATCAGGTGGCCACTTTGGCCCAGTAATGGAGAGAGGTATTGGACTCCACATAAGATATTCTCTCAGAGGAATGAAAAATCCCTTGGCCACCATTTCAGAAGGAGGTGGTGATTTCTTTTGCGTTCCAGACAATATTTATCCAAATACTGAGTATTTGGTGCTCATTACTTGAAGCTTACTGTGCATAATTTAGTTGCAAGATTGCACAGTGAGGGCATTTTAAGGGTGTTATTGTTTGTTAAGTCAGATGTACAATGATAGAACAAAAAAAAAACTTTTGCTTACATGCTATCCAGGCAGCTCAGAATCAGATTCAGGTTTATTATCACATCTTATACATTATTATTAAAAACCATAAGCCAAATATATAGCTAGAGTGCTGAGGGCTATTGCACAGTAGTGTCGTACTTTTATGTATGGCAATGTACTGCTGCCAGAAAAATAAACAAATTTCAATACATATGTGAGTGATGATAAACCTGATTCTGATTTGTAGACTGAGAGTGGGAAGGGAGCAGGGAGAGAGGAATCATAGATCTTAAGACTGTGAGATATAGGAATAGAATTAGGCCATTTGGACCATCGGGTCTGCTCTATCATTTCAGCACGGCTGATCAAATTTTCCTCTCAGCCCCGATCTCCTGCCTCCTCCCCACATCATGTCCAGACCAATCAAAAATCTATCAAAATCTGCCTTAAATATACATAAAGACTTGGCCTCCACAACTGCCTGTGGCAAAGAATTCCACAGATTCACCACTCTCTGGCTAAAGAAATTCCTCCAATTCTATGTTCTAAAAGGATGCCCCTCCATTCTAAAGCTGTGCCCTCTGGTCTTAGACTTTCCCAGTATAGAATCATTTTCACCACATCCACTCTATCAAGGCCTTTCACCATTTGCTAGGTTTCAATGTGGTCCTCCCGATTCTTCTTCAATTCAGAAAAATAAAGGGCTAGAGCCATCAAATGCTCTTCATATGATAACCCATTCAATCCTGTAATTATTTTTGTGAATCTCCTTTGAACCCTTTCCAGTCTCAGCACATCCTTTATAAGATGAGGCATCCAAAAATGCTCACAATACTCCAAGTGAGGCCTCTCCAGAGCTTTCAAAAGTCTTATCCTTGCTTTTATATTCTAGTCCTCTTGAAATGAATGCTAACATCGGATTGGCCTTCCTCACTACAGACTCAACCCGAAAATTAACCTTTAAGGAATCCTGCACAAGGAATACCAAGCCCCTTTGCATCTCAGTTTTATTTTCGTATTTTCTCTCCAATTAGAAAATAATCAACCTGTTCATTTCTTCTACCAAAGTGCATGACTATAAACTTCCCGACACTGTATTCCATCTGCCACATCTTTGCCTATTCACCTACTATGTCTAAGTCCTTCTGTAGCCCTGAAAAGTACCTGCCCCTCCACTTACCTTTATTTCGCCTGCAAACTCTGCAACAAAGCCTTCAGTTCCATCATCCAAATCACTGACACATAATGCAAAAAGAATCGGTCCCAACACAGAGCCCCATTGAACACCATTAGTCACTGGCAGCCAACCAGAAAAGGCTCACTTTATTCCCACTCTTTGTCTCCTGCAAATCAGCTACTGCTTTATCCATGCTAGAATCTTTCCTGTAATACCATTGGCTCATAGCTTGTTAAGCACCCTCTTTCAAAGGCCTTTTAAAAATCCAAGTACCCAACATCAACCAAACTTGTCTATCCTGCTTGTTACTTCTTCAAAGAATTCCAACAGATTTGTCAGTTAAGATTTTCCCTTGAGGAAGCCATGCTGACTACAGTCTGTTTTATTTTATGATGTGCCACTAAGTACTCTGAGACCTGATCCTTAATAACCAACTCCAACATCTTCCTAACCACTGAGGTCAGACTAACTGGCCTATAGTTTCCTTTCTTCTGCCTCTCTCCCTACTTGAAGAGTGGAGTTACATTTACAACTTTCCAGTCTTCTGGAACCATTCCAGAATCCTGTGATTCTTGAAAGACCGTTCCTAATGCCTCCATGATCTCTTCAGACACCTCTTTCAGAACACTGGGGTGGACCCTATCTAAATGACTTATCTACCATCAGAACTTTCAGTTTTCCAAGAACCTTCACTCTAGTTATGGTAATTTTGCACAATTCATGATCTCTAACACCTGAACTTCCACGATATGGCTCGTATTTTCGGCAGCGAAGACTGACGCAAAATACTTATTCAGTTTATCCATCATTTTGCTGTTCCCATTACTACCTCTCCAACATCATTTCCCAGCAGTCTGAAATGCACTTTAGCCTCTTTTTTACTCTTTATGTAACTTTTGGTATTCTTTTTAATATTATTGGATAGCTTACTTTCATATTCCATCTTTACCTTCTTAATGACATTTTTAGTTGGTTCTTAAAAGCTTCCCAATCCTCTAATTTCCCACTAATTTTTGCTCTATTATATGCCCTCTCTTCGGCTTTTATGTTGGTTTTGACGTCTCTTGTCTGCCACAATTGTATCTTACTGCCTTTAGAATACTTCCTCTTTGGGATGTAAATATCCTTTGCCTTCTGAATTGCTTCCTGAAGTTCCAGTCATTGCTGCTCTTGCCGTTATCTCTACTAGTATTCTTTTCCAATGAATTCTGACCAACTCCTCTCTCGTGCCTCTGTAATCCCCTTTACTCCACTGTAATACTGTAATACTCCACTGTCTGACTTTAGCTTCTTCTTCTCCAATTTCAGGGCGAATTTGATCATATCATGATCACTTGCCTCTTAAGGGTTCTTTTACCTTAAGCTCTCTAATCAATTCTGTTTCATTGCACAACACCCAGTCCAGAGTAGCTGACGCCCTCATTGGCTCAAGCTCATAACTGCTCTAAAAAAAACAACTGGTGGCACTGTCAAAAACCTCCTCCTGGAATCCAGCACCAGCCTGATTTTCCCAATCTACCTGCATATTGAAATCCCCAATGACTATTGTAACATTGCCTTTTTGGCATGCATTTTCTATATCCCTTTGTAATTTATAGACCACATACTTACTACTGTTTGGGGGTCTGTATATAACTTCTGTCAGGGACTTTTTACCCTTAGCTCTATCCACAATGAATCAACACCTTCCAAGCCTAATGATTTGATTTCATTTTTTATCAAAAGATCATCGCCATCCCCTCTGCTCTCCTGCCTATCCTTGTGTATCCTTGGACATTAAACTCCCAGCTATAATCTTCTTTCAGCCATGGTTCAGCGATGCCTACAACATCAGACTCGTCAATCTGCAACAGCGCTGCAAGTTCATCCACCTTATTCCGTATACTGTATACATTCAGATACAACACCTTCAGTGCTGTATTCCATCTTTTCAATTTTGTCCGTCTTTCATGTTGTAACTCATCCAGTTGACTGCAGTTTTGCCCTGTCAACAGCCTTCCTTCGCCACACTTTGCCCCTTTTTGTAAACCAGCGCTATCATCTGCACTGTCAGCACTATCACCCACCTTTCCTATGATATTTCTTGCATTGAACTATACACAGGTCAGGAACTAGTCAGGAACCATGCTCAGCCTTTTGTTTTCAAACTTCATCTGAGATCTTACCAACATCTGCCTCCACAACCTCTCCACTAACTGTTCTGGCACTCTGGTTCCCATCCCCCTGCCACTCTAGTTTAAACCCCACTGTGCAGCATTAACAAACCTTCCTGCTGAGATATTCGTTCCCCTCCAGTTCAGGTGCAAACTGTCCCATCTGTACAGGTCCCACTTCCTTGCAAGAGAACTCAATTGTCCAAAAATCTTATGCCCTCTCTCCTACACCAACTCCATATTAAATTGTGTAATCTTAGTCCTGTCTTTAACATAGCACCTAACTCTTGAACTCTCAATGCAGAACCTTGTCACTCGTCCTATCCATCTGATTAGTATTTAAATGGACCACGGCTTCTGGCTGTTCACGCTCCCACTAAAGAATGCTGAGGACTCGATCTGAGATAACAGGGACACTGGCACCCAGGAGGCAACATACCTATCAGGGAATCTCATTCTCGCCCACTGTCTGTTCCCCTAACTAATGAATCCTCTATCACCACAGCGTGTCTCTTCTACCCTTTCCTCTGAGCCACAGAAGCAGACCACAGACACGACGACTCTGTTAGTCCAACCACCCCCACCCGACAGTGTCCAAAGTGATATGCCTGTTGTTGAGGGGGATGGCCACAGGGATACTGTGCACTAGCTCCTTAATCCCTTTCCTCTTCCTGTCATCCAGTCTACTGTGTCCTGAACTTTGGTTGTAACTGCCTCTCTATATGTGCTATCTATCCTCTCAGCCTCCTGAATGATCCGGATTTCATCCAGTTCCAGCCCCAACTCCTTAACATGGATTGTTAGGAGCTGCAGTTGTATGGATCTCATAGTTGTTGTCATCAGGGACAGTGGAGGTCTCCCTGCCTTCTCACATCCTGCAAAAGCAGCATTCCTCTCTGCTATCCTAACTGAGCAGGTATAAAGAAGGGAAGGAAAAGAAACTTGACCTTGAGCTTTTCTTTCCTTTGTTTACTCTGACTGAAGCCTCAAAGAGCTAAAGCCTTAAGACCACCACTCTGACTCTGCCTGCTACAATGATGGCTGCTTCGTTTGACCCTGCCTTCCCTTAATTTGCCCTTGTGGATCAATCCCAAGTGCCTCCGCCATCAGATTTATGTACGCCAATGAACCCATGAAGACTACCTAATTATTCTTTTTCTTTACACTATTTATTTTGTCATTTATAGAAATTTACAGCTTTGCACTGCACCATTGCTATAAAACAATAAATTTCACAATGTACTGTAGTATGCAAAAGTCTTTATATATATAACTAGGATGCCTAAAAACTTTGCTCAGTACTGTATTTGATAATATGAAGAGGATCAAATTAGTAAATCTGGTGTGAGCAAAGGATATTGGGAATGGCGAGGGTGGAGTGCCTTAGGGACGGCTGAAGGACAGGTGGCAGAGAAGAGATGCCGGGGGGACCGTGGGGGGAGGATTGCCCGGGTGAAGACACACCCAGCCCTGCTGAAGTGTCTCAGCCTGAAACGTCGACAGTACTCTTTTGCATAGATGTTCTCTGGTCTGCTGAGTTCCACCAGCATTTTGTGTGTGCTACTTGGATTTCCAATTGTTTGTGGGCACCGGTCAAAGCTATTTTCAAAAGAAAGTCTCTTTTCATGAATTACAGTTGGGGAAAGGGGGAGGGAGAGGGGAGGGAGCAGGGAGCACCAGAGAGACATTCTCTGTGGGGGGAATGTTTCTCCAGTTGTTTGGAATCAAATGACCTAGTGTCTCAGGGCTGAGTGTGTCTTCACCCGGGCCATACCCACCCCACAGCCCCTGGTACTTCTCTGCCACCTGACCCCCCACCCCCTCCATGGCGCTCCACCCTTGCCATTCCCAATATCCTTTCCTCCTGCTAGGTTTACTAACTTGATCCTCTCCATTTTATCAAATACAGTACTGTGTAAAAGCCTTAGGCACCCTAGTTATATGTACTTTGTATGTACATAAAACTTGTGCACAGTACAGTATATTGTGAAGTTTGGGTTCCTGGGCATACATAAATCTGTTGGCGGAGGGGAAGAAGTTGTTTCTGCATAGTTGTGCATGAACCTTCAGGCTCCTGCACCTTCTTCTTGAAGGGGGCAACGAGAAGAAGCATATCCAGCTTTGTGAGGGTAATTAATTATGGACCCAACTTCTTAGGACATTACCTTTTACAGATGTATTCCATGGTAGGCTGTGTTGTGCTGTGATAGGACAGGCTGAGACTACAGCCCTACACAGCCTCTTTTGATCCTGTGCATTGGAGCCTCTGTACCAGCCTGGGATGCAACCAGTCAGAATGCTCTCCACTGTACATCTGTAGAAATTTCCAAGAGTATATGGTGACATCCTCAAACTCCTGATGTGTTCTCTTCTCAACTCCATCAATATGATGGGCCTAGGACAGATCCTTAGAGATGTTGACACCCATGAGTTGCTCACCCATTCCACTGTTAATCTTTCAATGAGGACTGGTGTGCTTTCCCTTGAATTCCCCTCCTTGAAGTCCGCAATTAATTCCTTGGTCTTGCTGACATTAAGTGTAAGGCTGTTATTGCATCACCACTTAACCAGCTGAGCCATCTCACCCTTGTACACCTCCTCATTGCCATCTGAAACTCTGCCATTGTGTCCTGGTCAAATTTATAGATGGAAGTGGATGTCGTGGATGCTAGGGAAGCTGGTGTCTGTGATGGAGCTGGCTCAGTTTACAATTTTTTGCAGCTTTTCCTGATCTTGTGCATTGGCCCCTCCATACCAGACAGTGATGCAACCAGTTAGAATGCTCTCCATGCTGTAGAAATGTACGAGAATCTTTGGTGACATGCCAATATACAGTGGCATGCAAAAGTTTGGACATCCGTGGTCGAAATTTCTGTTACTGTGAATAGCTAAGCGAGTAAAAGATGACCTGATTTCCAAAAGGCATAAAGTTAAAGATGACACATTTCTTTAATATTTTAAGCAAGATTACTTTTTTATTTCCATCTTTTACAGTTTCAAAATAACAAAAAAGGAAAAGGGCCCAAAGCAAAACTTTGGGCACCCTGCATGGTCAGTACTTAGTAACACCCCCTTTGGCAAGTATCACAGCTTGTAAACACTTTCTGTAGCCAGTTAGGAGCCTTTCAATTCTTGTTTGGGGGATTTTTGCCCATTCTCCCTTGCAAAAGGCTTCTAGTTCTGTGAGATTCTTGGGCTGTCTTGCATACACTGCTCTTTTGAGGTCTATCCACAGATTTTCGATGATGTTTAGGTTGGGGGACTGTGAGGGCCATGCAAAACCTTCAGCTTACGCCTCTTCAGGTAGTCTGTTGTGGATTTTGAGATGTGTTTAGGATCATTATCCTGTTGTAGATGCCATCCTCTTTACATCCTCAGCTTTTTTACAGATGGTGTGATGTTTGCTTCCAGAATTTTCTGGTATTTAATTGAATTCATTCTTCCCTCTACCAGTGAAATGTTCCCTGTGCCACTGGCTGCAACACAAGCCCAAAGCATGAATGATCCACCCACGTGCTTAACAGTTGGAGCGGTGTTCTTTTCATGAAATTCTGCACCCTTTTTTCTCCAAACATACCTTTGCTCATTGCGGCCAAGAAGTTCTATTTTAACTTCATCAGTCCACAGGGCTGATTTTTCCAAAATGCATCAGGCTTGCAAACTTCTGACACTGAATTTTGTAGTGAGGATGCAGGAATGTTTTTCTTCTGATGACTCTTCCATGAAGGTCACATTTGTGCAGGCATCGCTGCACAGTAGAACAGTGCACCACCACTCCAGAGTCTGCTAAATCTTCCTGAACGTCTTTTGCAGTCAAACAGGGGTTTTGATTTGCCTTTCTAGCAATCTACGTGCAGTTCTCTCAGAAAGTTTTCTTGGTCTTCCAGACCTCAACTTGACCTCCACCGTTCCTGTTAACTGCTATTTCTTAATTACATTATGAACTGAGGAAATGGCAACTTGAAAACAATTTGCTATCTTCTTATGGCCTTCTCCTGCTTTGTGGGCATCATTTATTTTAATTTTCAGAGTGCTAGGCAGCTGCTTAGAGGAGCCCATGGCTGCTGATTGTTGGAACAAGGTTTGAGGAGTCAGCGTATTTGTAAACACAAAGTACACTGCTGTGGTCAAAGCAACACGTACAACATGCTGGAGGAACTCGAGTCCTGACGAAGGGTCTGGGCCCAAAACATTGACTGCTCGTTTGCACAGATGCTGCCCAACCTGCTGAGTTCCTCCAGCATATTGTATGTGTAGGGTATTTATAAAGCTTTGAAATTTGCATCACTTGGCCTTTCCTAATGATGACTGTGAACAAGCCATAGCCCTAACAAGCTAGTGAAGGTCTGAGACATTGGTAAAAATTATCTAAGCGCTCAAATCTCTTGGGGTACTCAAAATTTTGCATGGTGCTCCTTTCCTTTTTTTCACTCTAAAATCGTACAGAACAAAAACAATTCACTAATCTTGCTTGAAATGTTGAAAAGAATGTTTGATCTTTAACTTTATGACTTTTGGAGATCAGTTCATCTTCTTCTCACTTAACTATTCACAGTAACAGAAATTTTGACCAGGGGTGCCCAAACTTTTGCATGCCACTGTAGCTGTTGCTGTGCCTTCTTTGTAGTTGCAATATTATGTTGGATAAATATTCAGAAATGTTGACACCCAGGAACTTGAAACTGTTCACCATTTCCATTGCTGATCTCCCAATGAGGACTGGTATATGTTCATCGACTTCCCCTTCCTGAAGTCCACAATTAATTCCTTGATCTTGCTGACAATGCGTGTGAGGCTGTTGCTGAAACAGCACTCAGCCAGCTGAGCTATCTCACTCCCATACACCTTCTGACAAGATGGCGCCAGTGAACAACATGATCAATGGTAAAGTCCTTCAGACAGTTCAGGAAGTTTCTTCGTTTATTTCTTCTCCTTCCGAATATGATTCTACTACTAAGCTGTGTGCAATTGGAACTTGTGATACACATTTTTGTGGTGTGTTTTGGGGCTGATAGAGCAATCTAGCACATTGCTGTCTCTGAGGGAATTTGGTGAAGTTCGGAGCAGTGTGTGGAACCAGGAGGCAGACGAGCCAAAGCCCATGATCAACCCCCATCTCTCAATTATTTCGCCAATTAAAGCATCAAGCTAGATTGAAATCGATGAGGAGAAGAGCGTAAAGTGAGTGGGTGTTTAGCACCATTTGCCTGTGCTTGACTGATACCCCCCCCCCCCTTTCCCTCTCACTCGCTTTTGTCAGTCTTTTGGGGACTGAACAGGGTTTCATCAGTGTGGCTTGTGGATCAGACTTGGTTTTAGAGAACTATGCAGTTCATGTTTCATGTGCTTCAGATTTCTGGTTCATCCTTCTTTATTGCTATTTTGTGTGATTTTGATTGGGGCGGACTGACTCTGCGGTCTGTGGAAAACCAATGACACAGACTTAAAATGAACTGAACACTCCTAGACTTTTGCAACACTCTACATTTTGATGTTACATTTTCTGTGTGTTATTCACTCACTTTTTGCCATTTGCGCAATTTGTTTGATTTTTTCTGCACGTTGGGTGTTTGATGTTGAACGGGTTCCATGTGTTCCTTTGTTTTGAGAATATCTGCAGGAAGAAGAATCTCAGGGTTGTATACTGCATCCATACTTTGATATTAATGTACTTTGAATCTTGGAATCTTGGAATCCTCATTGCCATCTGAGATTTTACTAACCCACAGTGATTGGAGAACTGAGTTTTAGGGTAATGAGGTAATGTTGCAGCTGATGCACCATCAATAACTCTTGGAGACGTGAGGTGAGAGAGGCTTTTATCAGCTGGAAGAGCACTATCCGCAGCAAGAGACCATCACACAACATCCTGGAGACTGAGGGAGGAGCAGTGCCTCCAATCGCCAATATTCACAGTCAATATAAAGATAGGTGGAGGGGTAAGTACCTTTGAGGAAGTAGAGAAGCTACAGAAGGACTTAGGAGAATGGGCAAAGAATTAGCAGATAGAATACACTGTCAGGAAATGCATCGTCATGTACTTTGATGGAAGAAATAAAAAGGTAGACTGTTTTCTAAATGGAGAGAAATACAAAAAACTGAGATGCAAGGGGACTTGGGAGTCCTTGTGCAGGATTCCCTAAAGGTTCATTTGCAGGTTGAGTCTGTGGTGAGGAAGGCAAATGCAGTGTTGGCATTCATCTCAAGAGGACTAGAATATAAAAGCAAGGATGTAATGCTTGAGGCTTTATAAAGGACTAATGAGACCTCATTTATAGTATTGTGAGCAGTTTTGGGCCCCTTATCTTAGAAAGGATGTGCTGAAACTGGAGAGGGTTCAAAAGAGTTTCTCATAAATGATTCCAGGATTGAATGACTTGTCATATGAAGAGTCCCTGGCCCTATATTTACTAGAATTTAGAAGAATGAGGGTGACCTAATTGAAACCTATCGAATGTTGAAAGGCCATGATAGAGTGGATGTGGAGAGGATGTTACCTATGATGGGAGAGCCTAGGATCACAGCCACAGAATAGAGGGACATTCTTTTAAAATAAAGATGAGGAGGAATTTCTTTAGCCAGAAAGTGGTGAATCTGTGGAATTCTTTACCACAGGCAGCTGTGGAGGCCAAGTCTTTATGTATATTTAAAGTTGACGTTGATAGATCCTTGATTGGTCAGGGCATGAAGGGATAGGGGAGAAAGCAAGAGATTGGGGCTGAGAGGAAAATTGGATGAGCCATGATGAAATGGTGAAACAGGCTCGATAGTCCAAATGGCCTAATTCTTCTCCTATATCTTATGGTCTTATGGTCAGTACAAGCTTTAGTTAGGCCACACTTAGAGCATTGTGTGCAACTATGGAAGGTTCTGGAAGAGCTTTATTAGGATACTGTTGGAATTAGAGGAGAGGCTGGACAAGCATTGATTGTTTTCTCTGGCTCATCAGAAGCTAAGTAGAGACCTGAAAGAAGTTCCTAAATTTATGAGAGGCATAGATTTAGTCAAAATCTTTTCCTATTCTCCTGGGTCAAATTGTCTATAGTAGTGGTGTATATTTAAGATGAAAGATGGTTAAGTTAAAGGACATGTGCCGGGCATCTCCCACACATGTGTGGTGGGTTCCTGGAATGCACTGGCAAGGATAGTAGTGTTGTTTAACAGACTCCTAGACAGGTGTATGTAAATGCAGAGAATGAAGGCATTTGGTTTAGTTAAGCTCTTAATTATTGGATGAATTAGTTCACAGCAGCAATGTGAGCTGAAGGGCCTATTTCTGTGCTGCACTCTTCTATCTTATGTAGCGTCTGTGCCCCCAGTTTACCTCCCATTCGCCTAGGGTGAACTGCCAATAGTGCGATACCTCGGTGTAAATACGGTGTAATGCCCCCCCCCCCAGTACACGCTCGCAACACAAATATCGGACAATACAACAAAGGCGACTTTATAACTATTTCTTAGTGCTGGGTTAGTAGAAACAGATCATCTAAAGGTGCCAAATCAGTAAGTTTATCAGTTTGTGCACGTAGTATTTTAATACGTTGGAGCTCACACCACCGGTTCCATTCACGACGACCTTCCGAGCCTTTGGCCACCGTCCCAACAGCCGACATCCAGTATCCGCCACCCTGGAACCGCGGTCCGCTCCTCACACGTCCGTCCTCCTGAAAAAGACCGCGAACTCCCACTCAGCTCACACATACAAGATAGCGTAACAATTCTCCATTGGTTAGTTCCCCCCTTACCTGCAGTTATAACCCAAACATTCCAGACACAGAAACCCATTGCAGCATTAAATAACATTACAGAGAAGCCATTTTATTAGTCTGAACAGTTAACACCACCATAACTGGTACTGAGAGCCCTACACTTATAACCACCTCCGCTTTTAGCCACCCACCTGTGATATGAACTCCCTTTTCTCCACCCTTTTCCGAGTCCTGATCTACTAAGCATGTCTCACAGTTCCGCTAATTGCCACACACTACACCATGAATCCCCCATTTCATCTGTACAAATTATTCCTGAACCAACCTGAGAGACAGAAGAGACTGCAGATGCTGCAATCTGGAACATCCACCAATCTCCTGTTGAAGGGTCTTGGCCCAAAACATTGACTATTTATTCATTTCCATAGGCACTCTCTGACCTGCTGGGTTCCTCCAGCATTTTGTGAGTGTTACTCCAGATTTCTAGAATCTGCAGAATCTCTTATGTTTATGACATCCAACAATTGGTTCTGGTGCAAGGTTTCAACTCTAAATATAGATACTTTCTTTCCCCTACAGATGCTGATCAACACACTGAGGTTCTCCAGAAGGCTGTTTGTCACTCAGTTCCCTTTGTCCAGTCAGCCCTCACCCATCCACTTCATAACTTACATTCAAAACATTTTTCTCTTTCAAAGTTACAGGAAGAGATTAGCTTTATTTGTCATTAAAGCATTGAAACATGGTCTGATGTCCTTAGCATCACATCAAAATCAGCCTAGATTGCACCGGGGACAACCCACAAGTGTCACCATGCTTCTGGAGCCAGCATAACATACTTACAGTTTGTTAACCCTATGTGGGAAATGTGGGAAAAAATTCGAAGCACCTGGTGGAAACCCACACAGTCACAAGGAGAAAGTGCAAACGCCTTATAGCCAATGGTGGGAATCGATCCCGATTGGTTATAGCTGGTGGTGTAAAGCAAGTCTGTACTACCATTCCACCGCAAGCTCTCACAAATGTATTTCTGTCTGAAATGTCCACTCTGTTTCTGATCTTATTTGAGCCTATACATCAGATGCAGGGTGAAGATATGTCGCTACCAAAGGAGGTGTAAGGTGCTCCTGCCTTCTGCTAGCCTGCAGGTCACCCTTGGGTAAGGTGTAGCATCTGCTTATTCAAGGTCATGTGAAGCCGTGGGAGCAGGTGGTGGATGGTCGTATGAGCAGCTGGTGCAAATCACACGTCCTGGTTATGCAACCATTGACACCAGGCAGACAATCTCTGAAGAGTATTAGTAATAACTGAGGCCACCCTCCTTGTACAGGCACTGCCCAGAAGAAGGCAATGGCAAACCGCTTCTGGAGAAAAATTTGCTAGGAACAATCATGGAAACATCTTGTTCACCCAGTTCATATGATATGGCACATAACAATCAAACAAACCTAGAGCTCTATCTTATAATTTATTAATTTTTATTTAGAGATATAGTACGGTTTCAGGCCCAAGGAGCCCATGTTGCTCAATTATACCCATGTGATTAATTACTCTACTAACTCATCCATCTTTGGAATGTGGGAGGAAACCAGAGCACCTGCAGGAAACCCATGCAGTAATGGGAAGAATGTGCAAACACCTTACAGACGGTTGCAGATCTGAAACTGGGTCACAGTCGCTGCAGTAGTGTTACGCTAACTACCATGCTGCCCCTGACAAGAATCACAAGCAATGATGGGAACCAGTGGGAGTTCAGTGTTTGGGAAGCTTGTTTCTTTTGTAACTCATCACGTCATTATTCTGAGAAAGCGTGGATTGTTTGACCGTGCATGAAAACATTGCCTAAACCTCACTGTTTCTGTCCACAGAAAGCATTCTGTGTTATCACCAAACAATAGCTCACCAAAGACAATGCCAATCTAACTTATCTCAGAGAGGAGTTTGAAAACTAACAGGTCACACAATGGAACAATAACTACTGTACTTGACTGTGCCCAGTTGGTTAATGTATAGTTAGACAGGCTAAGTTAATGGTCTCTCTTCCCAAGGTAGTCTTTACAACATCCCTGCTTACAACTCTACAGCTGAGGTGATCAACCAGTCATTTTGCCATCAGAATCTGAAGGGGGAGCTCCACACAGGTTGGGATGTCACTATTTTCTGAATCTTTCTCAGAAAGTCACAGAGTTGTATGACATAGAAACGGGTTGGACCCATGACCTGACAATTCACGTCACTAACTTGCACCTTATTATTTACCTGCACTGCCCCTTTTCTGTAGGTTCCATAAGTTTGTCATAGCTGGGGGAGGCAGTGGGGATAAGCTCCCAGTGGCTATTAAATTAGATTCTTGATTGGTTGGGGCATGGAGTGGTACAGGGAGAAGACAGGAGATTGGGGCTGAGAGGAAAATTGGATTAGCCATGATGAAATGGCTGAGCAGACTCAATAGGCAAAATGGCCTAATTCTGCTCTTGTATCTTATAGTCTTAAATACCACCGAAGGCATGCGTCTCAAATAGCCTCAGATAACCAAGTCCAGCTCCTGGCCTTCACATGTGGCTTAGCTACTAAGCCCAGCAGAACTATTTCAACTGACAGGAGAAGGCTGGTTACTGGTGCTTTAAAACCAGTCACTTTAATGCATTGAGTTGCTGCATGATTGGCTGATTAGATATTTGTATTAACAAGCAGGTGTACAGGTGTACCTAATAAAGTGGCCAGTCAGTGTATATCCATGCTGGCTGCTGAAAGAAAGATATAGTCTCCTTCTGTAGTGCTCCTGCAGTTCATGAAACTACCTTATACTGTTAAATGACAATAACTCCTTGTCCATCAAACCAACTGACTATATCCCGTTAAAGCTCTCCATATCGTATACCTGCAATCTGACTGGTGAGCCATTTATTGATCAGAGAAGAAAAGCTCCCTCAAGGTAAGAGAGGCCTGATTTCCTGAAGGTGTTTATGTTTTTTGGAAAAATAGAAACACCAGCAAGAAGCTGAGTTTCCTTTTCAAACTAATTACTTCATATCCTTTTTCACAGTCCTTCTGGGGGAATGCTTTGAGTGTCACACTGGTGTTATTTAAGAAAAGTAAACCCACACAATCATTAAATGTGTGCGCTGTTGAAATCCTGCCCTTTTCCGAAGATTCGACCTTCAGTAATTGACACCCTTGGGTCTGTTATTGGCAAAAGGTTACCCTCTGGACTGGCCCACTAATTAGGCCAAAGCACTAATCTACTCGGGCCTGATTGACAAGGCAGCCTGCTCCTTGACTAATTGCCTATTGCGGGGAAGCACCTGGAGCTGGGGCATTGAGGGATCCCAGCAAGCCTCCTTCATTCAGTTTGCTCGCCTGCTTGCTCTTCCTTCACCTCTCTCAACGAAACACGAGCAGAGTAAGACCAGGCAAAGGTTCACCAACAATAGGATGGGGCTTGATCATACCGGGGTGGCGAGGGCATCGCTGGTTGTAGCAAAGAGGTGAAAAGGCATTGCTGATCGAGCTGTGAGAGTGGTGCCAGAGACGAGTTCAATCCTGACTTCAGGCACCCACTCTGTTGGGATTTTGTACCTTACCCCACCCCGTGATTGTGTGAGATTTCTCCCAGTACGGATTGGTAGTGCGAGGATGTGGGTCAAAGAAAAGTAAGTTCAGTGCAGATGCGTGATGTGTGTCTATGATGCTGCAGTAAGCAAGTCTCCTGTTGCATTTTACTTCACTGTGGTCGTACACATGACAATAAAAACCTTAAGACCATAATTCATAGGAGCAGAATCGGGCCACTTGGCCCATCGAGTCAGCCTTGCTATTCCATCATGGCTGATTTATTATCCCTCTCAACCCCATTTCCTGCCTTACCCCCGTAACACTTACTAGTTAATAACCTATCAACCTTGACTTTAAATATACCCAATGACTTGGACTCCACAGCCATTTGTGGCAATGAATTCCACTGATACACCACCTTCAGTATAAAGAAATTCTTTCTCATCCCTGTTCTAAAGGGACATCCCTCTACTCTGAGGCTGCACCCTCTGGTCTTAGACTCCCCCAATATAGGAAACTTCCTCTCCACGTCTCCTCCATCTAGGCCTTTCAATGTTCGAAACACCAGCAAGTACAGGCCCAGGTCGATCAAACACTCCTCATACATTAACCTTTCATTCCTGGGATCATCTTTGTGAACCTCCTCTGGACCCTTTCCAATCTCTTCTTAGATGAGTGTCTCAAAACTGCCCACAGTTCTCCAAGTGTGATCTGACCAATGCCTTCAAGGACCTCAGCATTACATCTTTGTTTTTATATTCTAGTCATCTCGAGATGAATGTGAAATCCATCATGGACCTGATAGGCTGAATTGCCTGTTTCCATTCTGCATTTCCAAACCCCTATACTGTACCCATACCACCTACTCATGCCTGTGCTTCTCATAAAACATAGAAAAGCTCTGTCTTTTGTCTGGCATTGTTCACGGTTTCCTTCATCATGTCAGTAGCTTCCCCTCAGTTTTCACCACTGTCAGTCATGCAAAGCCCAAGGGTGGAGGCGCAGGAATACCGTCGCCACCAGATGTAGGATTCTTCACTGCAGTTTCTGTAACATACCAAATCTCCTCAAACTTCTAGCAACGTAGGGCTGATGTGCTTCAGTACAGTGATCCCATTCCTCCAGTTAGCGTCGGATTTACAGGGGACATCTTTGACATCTTAAGAGAGAGAGAACAACAGCCGTGTCTCCAGTTTCAGTGTCAGGAAGTGTGAACAAACGTCAGTGGTCTCTCCCAGTCCAACACCCAATAAATACACTCAGTCAATTCCACTGCACTCACTAAGCCGATCGCGTGTCTGTCACCGGACACTCTTCTCCGAGGAGATGAGGTTTGGGCCAGATCAGTCAGAATCATGTTGCTATTGGTAAACCCAAGTGATCCTACAAATGCTGGAAATCCCGAGCAGCACATACAAAATGGTAGAGGAACTCAGCAGGTCAGGCAGCATCCAGGGGAGGAACAAATAGTCAACATTTTGCGCTGAGACCTTTCATCGGGTTTATTTTTTTTACCTTTATTTACATTTGTATTTATTGAAACAAGCATGGAGTATGCTCTTATAGCCAATCGCGCCGACTGCCCAGGAATCCCCGATTTAACCCTAGCCTAACCACGGGACAATTTACAATGACCAATTAGCCTACCAACTAGTACGTCTTTGGACTGTAGGAGGAAACCAGAGCACCCCAAGGAATTTCACATGGTCACGGGGGAAGCGTACAAACTCCTGACAGGTTCAGAGATGGTTTTATGAGAACTTGATGATTAACACTGATGCCTTTTGTACTCTCTTTCATTGAGAAGCCTGAGGAGGGATCTGTTGTATACATATACAATGATGAGAGATGTGTACAGAGTGGATTGGGGGGGGGGGGGAAGGTTGTTGTCTTCAGTGGAGGGGTTTAAGGGTCTGCCCAGTCCTATTGCTGTTTTCAAACCTTTATAACCTTCTGTTAAGGCTGTCACTCCTACCGGGGTACAGGCCACCACCAGCAGCTCATCATAGTCCAATGTCCTGGGCTGAAGTTTGATCAGCCCTGTGGCCTACACTTCCACCACACAATTTTATACGTCTTCTGGGCGAGGATCTTTTCTCTCTCAGGGATGGGGTCTCCATTGCCATTTCTGTGCTCAGGGTTTTCATGGGATGGGGTTGCTTGCCCCATCCCCAACCCTCCACCTTTCGCAACCGGGCTTGGGACCAGCAGTAGCAGTTTTCCTTTATAATGGATGCGAGCATTTCCTTCACTGTTGCTGTAAAGCTAACTCTTTTGTAGTTTCTGGATTTTTGTCCTTCCTTAAACAGTGGGGTTATATTTTTTGCCTCCCATTCTGAGGGAACTGACGTGGAATCCGTGGAAGTTTAGAAGCTGTTGGCATGTACATCCACAGGCACAACTCTCAGTCTTGCAATGTGTATCATTAGATCTCAGGCATTTACCAGCTTTCTCCTGCAATGTGTATCATTAGATCTCAGGCATTTACCAGCTTTCTCCTGCAATGTGTATCATTAGGTCCCAGGCATTTATCAGCTTTTAGTCCACTAGTTTCTCCTTCACTATTTTTCGCTAATTTGAATTTCTTTTAGTTTGTTGTTCATTCTCAGTCTCTTTCAGACTGGAAGTGGCTACACAGGTTAGTCGGGAGGCTAAGAAGGCATATGGCATTTTTGAATTTTATTAGTTGAGGCATTGAAGTCAAAAGTCAGGAAGCCATCTTGAAGCTTTCGAAACTCTAGTTAGGCCGTACCTGGAGTACTGCATACAGTTCTGATCGCCCTATTATAGGAGGGATGTTGATGCTCTGGAGAAGGTGCTGAAGAGGTTTGCCAGGATGCTGCCTGGTTAGAGGACATGCGCTACCATGAGACGTTGGACAAACTGGATTGCTTTCTCTGGAGTGGCAGAGGCTGAGGAGAGATCTGACAGAGATTTACAAAATTACTAGAGGAACAAGTGAAGTAGACAGACAGTATCTTTTTCCCAGTGTAGAAATGTATAATAGCAAAGGTGAAAGAAGGTAATTTCAAAGAAGATGCGATGGGCAACTTTTTTTTTTACAGTGTGGTGGGTACCGGGAACGCACTGTCTGGGTTGGTGGTAGAGGTAGATACATTAGGAATGTTTAAGAGATGTTTAGATAGGCACCTGAATGTGAGGACAATGGAAGGATATGGACATTGTGTAGGCAGAGGGATTAGTTTAGTTGACCATCTGATTACTAATTTATTTGGTTCAGCACAACATTGTGGGCCGAAGGGCCTGTTCCTGTGCTGTACTATCTATGCTTTATGTTCTATGTTACTCTCTACTTCTGAAAGGTTTCCAACATCGTTCTATGAAGTCAGACAAAAAATGTGTTCAAAGCTTCTGCCATTTCCTTCTGCCTTATTATAATTTCTTCGTTTAACTCTGTAATTAACTTTTAGTCATCTTTTCCTTTATGCATATTTATCAAAACTTTTCCCAATTCTTTGTATTTTACTTGCCAGCTTAGTGGGGCAATAGTCTGCCCAAGAATGCGAGAAATTGCGGAGATTTCATAAATGCAAGATTCATGTAGGTGCTGAAAATCCAGAGCAATGCACCCAAAATGCTGAAGGAACTCAGCAGGTGAGGCAGCATCAATGGAGAGGAATAGAGAGACAACATTTCAGGCAGAGACCCTTCATCAGGAGCACAGAAACTGTAGAGTATTGTGGACTCAGACCAGTCTATCACACAAACTAACCTCCCTTCCACTGACTATGTCTACATTTACTGCTGCCTCAGAAAATCAGCCAGCATAATTAAGGGGGTTGATGTTCTGTTGTGCTCTGTAATTATTTTTTGTGCGGGGAAGAGTGATTTTTGGGGGAATCAATGTTCCTGTTCCATTTTGTGTGGGGGGGGGGAATGGGGATTTTTTTGGAGACTGATGATCAGCATGCCATTCTTTTTGCATGGGCTTGATGTTTCTCTCTGAATGGTTTTCATGTTCTCTCTTTGTTATGTGGCTATTTGGAGAAGGCAAGTTTCAGAGTTGTGCATGGGCACATGCTTTTATAGTAAATGAGCCTCTGAACTTTGAACTATGAACCTTGAGAACATCTCTCACCCTGGTTATTCATTTTTCCCTACCTTCCCACTAGGCAGAAGATAAAAAAAAGCTTGAAAGCTCTTTCCATGAGGCTTAAGAATCAGAATCAAATTGATTATCACTGGCATGTGACGTGAAATTTGTTTGCTTTGCAGCAGCGGCAGTTCAATGCAATACATAATCCAGCAGAGAGAAAAAAATAATAAATAAAATTTAAAAAATAAACAAACCAATTACATATATTGAATAGATTTTTAAAAAGTGATAAAATAGAAATACTGTATATTTTTTAAAAAAAGTGAGGTAGTGTCCAAAGATTCAATGTCCATTTAGGAATTGGATGGCAGAGGGGAAGAAGCTGTTCCTGAATTGCTGAGTGTGTGCCTTCAGGCTTCTGTACCTCCTACCTGATGGTGACAGTGAGAAAAGTGCATGCCCTGGGTGCTGGATGTCCTTAATAATGGACGCTGCCTTTCTGAGACTCCGCTCCCTAAAGATGTCCTGGGTACTTTGTAGGCTAGTACCCAAGATAGAGCTGACTAGATTTACAACCCTCTGCAACTTCTTTCGGTTCTGTGCCCCACCATACCAGACAGTGATGCAGCCTGTCAGAATGCTCTCCATCTTACAACTATAGAAGTTGTGCTGTAACGTGCCAAATCTCTTCAAACTCCTAATAAAGTATACCCGCTGTCTTGCCTTCTTTATGACTATATCAGTATGTTGGGACCAGGTTAGATCCTCAGAGATCTTGACACCCAGGAACTTGAAGCTGCTCACTCTCTCCACTTCTGATCCCTCTATGAGGATTGGTATGTTTCCTTCATCTCACCCTTCCTGAAGTCCACAATCAGCTCTTTTGTCTTACTGACATTGAGTGCCAAGTTGTTGCTGTGGAACCACTCCACTAATTGTCATATCTTGCTCCTATATGCCCCCTCATCATCACCTGAGATTCTACGAACAATAGTTGTATCATCAGCAAATTTGTTGATGGTATTTGAGCTATGCCTAGCCACACAGTCATGTGTATATAGAGAATAGAGCAGTGGGCTAAGTACACACCCCTGAGATTCGCCAGTGTTGATTATCAGCAAGGAGGATATGTTATCACCAATCTGCACAGATTGTGGTCTTCTGGTTAGGAAGTCAAGGATCCAACTGCAGAGGGAGATACAGAGTCCCAGGTTCTGCAACTTCTTAATCAGGATTGTGGGAATGATGGTATTAAGTGCTGAGCTATAGTCAATGAACAGCATCCGGACGTAGGTGTTTGTGTTGTCCAAGTGGTCTAAAGCCATGCTGAGATTCCAAATGAGATTGCGTCTGCTGTTGACCTATTGTGACGATAGGCAAACTGCAATGGGTCTGGAACAACTTCTATCCTACTATTATCAGACTCTTGAATGGACTAGAACTTGTTAGAAGATGAGCCTATGATCTCCCAATCCACCTCGTTGTGACCTTTTCATTTTATTTCAAAGACCTCAAGATTGAAGATTCAAAGTAGATTTATTATCAGTATGTAGTATACAACCCTGGGATTTGTCTTCCCACATGAAACAAAGAAATCGTGGAAACTGTTCAAAGTAAAACATCAAACCTTCAGTATGCACAAAAAAGAACAAATTGTGCAAATGGCAAAATAATGAGCAAACAACACAATATAAAACATCAAATTGCAAAGTGAATGAACAGTCTAGTAGTGTTCAGCTTCAAGTCAGTTCAGTTCAGTATAGTGCTGTGCTGCTTGTAGACTGCAAGTTGCCGAGCCAGCTCTCCCTGATCAAAATCATACAAAAAAAGGAGCAATCAGTACGTAGAAACATATTATAACATGAACCACAGAATCCAAACCATAAACCACATCAATTAAACCTTGCCCAAGACCCAAGACTCTACCTACCCTGCATATTATCTATAACTGTAACACAAAACTCTCCATGATTTCCTTTTGACTATCTCCATGTACTTATGCAAAGGGTGGTCTGTCTGGATGACAAACAAAAACTGTTACCTGTATCTCAATCCATGTGACAATAATTAAACCAATACTGATAACATTCCCTAATCTTTCCTGTCTTTTTGCTTTTTCCTTGACTGATTACTCTCAGTTTCCCATTTGAGGAAATCTGAAATATTCCTAACGTTCAACCTTAGTACTTCCTGTGGCAATATTATGAAACTTTCCTTTTGATCTAATGCAATATTTGACTTTTCCAGTTATTCATGACTGGATCAACTTTCCAGTTGAATATTGTACATTGAGAAGGTACAGTACATATTTAATGTGCAACATACATAATAGACAATAGGTGCGGAAGTAGACCATTCGGCCCTTCAAGCCTGCACCGCCATTTTGAGATCATGTCTGATCATCTACTATCAATACCTGGTTCCTGCCTTGTCCCCATTTCCCTTGATTCCCCTATCCATAAGATACCTATCTAGTTCCTTCTTGAAAACATCCAGAGAATTGGCCTCCACTGCCTTCCGAGGCAGTGCATTCCAGACCCCCACAACTCTCTGGGAGAAGAAGTTTTTCCTTAACTCTGTCCTAAATGACCTACCCCTTATTCTCAAACCATGCCCTCTGGTACTGGACTCTCCCAGCATCTGGAACATATTTCCTGCCTCTATCTTGTCCAATCCCTTAATAATCTTATATGTTGCAATCAGATCCCCTCTCAATCTCCTTAATTCCAGCGTGTACAAGCCCAGACTCTCTAACCTCTCTGCATAAGACAGTCCAGACATCCCAGGAATTAACCTCGTGAATCTACGCTGCACTTCCTCTGCAGCCAGGATGTCCTTCCTTAACCCTGGAGACCAAAACTGTACACAATACTCCAGGTGTGGTCTCACCAGGGCTCTACAAATGCAAGAGGATTTCCTTGTTCTTGTACTCAATTCCCTTTGTAATAAAGGCCAACATTCCATTAGCCTTCTTCACTGCCTGCTGCACTTGCTCATTCACCTTCAGTGACTGATGAACAAGGACTCCTAGATCTCTTTGTATTTCTCCCTTACCTAACTTTACACCATTCAGATAATAATCTGCCTTCCTGTTCTTACTCCCAAAGTGGATAACCTCACACTTATTCACATTAAACATCATCTGCCAAGTATCTGCCCACTCACCCAGCCTATCCAAGTCACCCTGAATTCTCCTAACATCCTCATCACATGTCACACTGCCACCCAGCTTAGTATCATCAGCAAACTTGTTGATGTTATTCTCAATGCCTTCATCTAAATCGTTGATGTAAATCGTAATCAGCTGTAGTCCCAATACTGTGCCCTGTGGCACCCCACTAGTCACCACCTGCCATTCCGAGAAACACCGCTACCCTTTGCTTTCTATCTGCCAACCAGTTTTCTATCCATGTCAATGTCTTCCCCCCCAATGCCATTAGCTTTCATTTTACCCACCAACCTCCTATGTGGGACCTTATCAAATGCCTTCTGAAAATCGAGTACACTACATCCACTGGATCTCCCTTGTCTAACTTCCTGGTTACATCCTCGAAAAACTCCAATAGATTAGTCAAGCATGATTTACCCTGCCATCGCTGGTATTCCCAAGCTATGATCCACCATCCACCATTCATTTGCTTTTCAAAGTTCAACACTCAAATTAAAATATATTATCAAAGTACAGATATGTCACCACCTACAACCCTGAGATTCATTTTCTTGAGGGCATACTCAATAAATCTAAAATAGAATAATAACCATAATAGAATCAATGAAAGACCACACCAACTTGAGCATTCAACCAGTGTGCAAATGTGCAAATACATAAAGAAAGAAATAATAATATTTAATAAATAAATAATAAATATTGAGATAGTGAGATGAAGAGTACATGAAAGTGTATCTATAGGTTGCGGGAACATTTCAAGTGAAGTTATTCCCTTTGGTTTAACAGATAGCTGAGGGGTAATAATTGATCCTGAACCTGGTGATGTATGTCTTCAGGCCCCTTCATCTTCTTCCTGATGACAGCAGTGAGATTCAGCCTGACATCTAAAACTCTGACAAACTTCTAGGTATATATAACCATATAACAATTACAGCACGGAAACAGGCCATCTCAGCCCTTCTAGTCTGTGCCGATGCTTACTCTCACCTAGTCCCACTGGCCTGCACTCAGCCCATAACCCTCCATTCCTTTCCTGTCCATATACCTATCCAATTTTAAATGACAATACTGAACCTGCCTCTACCGCTCCTACAGGAAGCTCATTCCACACAGCTACCACTCTCTGAGTAAAGAAATTCCCCCTCATGTTACCCTTAAACTTTTGCCCCCTAACTCTCAACTCATGTCCTTTTGTTTGAATCTCCCCTACTCTCAATGGAAAAAGCCTATCCACGTCAACTCTATCTGTCCCCCCTCATAATTTTAAATACCTCTATCAAATCCCCCCTCAACCTTCTACGTTCCAAAGAATAAAGACCTAACTTGTCCAATCTTTCTCTGTAACTTAGGTGCTGAAACCCAGGTAACATTCTAGTAAATCTTCTCCGTACTCTCTCTGTTTTGTTGATAACTTTCCGATAATTCAGTGACCAGAACTGTACACAATACTCCAAATTTGGCCTCACCAATGCCTTGTACAATTTTAACATTACATCCCAACTCCTATACTCAATGCTCTGATTTATAAAGGCCAGCATACCAAAAGCTTTCTTCACCACTCTATCCACATGAGATTCTGCCTTTAGGGAGCTATGCACCATTATTCCTACATCACTCTGTTCTACTGCATTCTTCAATACCCTACCATTTACCATGTATATCCTATTTGGATTATTCCTACCAAAATGTAGCACCTCACACTTATCAGCATTAAACTCCATCTGCCATCTTTCAGCCTACTTCTAGCTGGCCTAATTCTCTCTGCAGGCTTTGAAAACCTACTTCATTATCCACAACACCTCCTACCTTAGTATCGTCTGCATACTTACTAATCCAATTTACCACCCCATCATCCAGATCATTAATGTATATGACAAACAACATTGGACCCAATACAGATCACTGAGGCCCACCACTAGTCACTGGCCTTCAACCTGACAAACAGTTATCCACCACTGTTGAATCCACTTATATATAGCAGAGAGTATGCTGACTGGCTTCATCACAGCTTGGTATGGAAACCCTAGTGCCTTGAACAGAAAATCCTGGATATGACTCCTGATATTGGATGCTGCTTTCCTGTGACAACGCTTCGTATAGATATGCCCAGTGGTGGGAGGACTTTACTTGTGGTGAACAGGGCCATATCCAGTAATTTTGTAGGATTTTCCTTTCGAGGGCATTGGTGTTTCCGCACTAGGCTGTGATGAAGCCTGTCAGTATAATCTCCACTATATAACTAGAAGTTTGTCAGTTTTAGATATGATACTGAATCTTCACAAATTGCTAAGTAGAGGCGCTGCAGTACTTGCTTTGCAATTACCCTTACGTGCTGAGCTTTGGGCAGATCCTCTGAAGTAACAACGCTGAGGAACTTAAAGTTACTGCCCCTCTCCGAGGACTGGCTCTTGGACCTCTGGTTTCCTCCTGCTGAAGTCAATAATCAGCTCCTTGGTCTTGCTGACAGTGAATAAGAGGTTGTTGTTGTGGCATTACTCAGCCAGATTTTCAGTCTCCCTCCTATATGCTGATGTGTCACCACTTTTGATTTGGCCAACGACAGTGGTGTTATCAGCAAACTTGAATATGGCATTGGAAATGTGCTTGACCTGACATTCATAAGTGTAAGGCAAGTAGAGCAGGGGGCCAAGCGCACGGATTTTCAGCATCTGCAGTTTTTTTTGGATTTTTATAGTCCTCCCTCTTGTTGTTCTTTGACATACTGATTAGAAGGGCATCCTATTGTCGGCATCACAGCAGATGCAATAAAAACTACACACAAAGACCGACAAGCGTCCAATGGGCAAAAGAAGACAACCTGCAAATACAAAAAAAACAGATAATAATAATAATAATAGTAGTAGTAGCGAATAAATAAATAAATAATAAGTGATGCTGAAAAGCTGAGTCCATAGGTTGTGGAATCAGTTTCACGTTGAGGTGAGCGAAGTGGACCCAGGGCTCCTGAACCTCCATCCTGAGATTCTTTTTCTTACAGGCATTCACAGTAGAGCAAAGAAACACAATAGAATGAATGAAAAGCCACACGCAAAATGAACAACCAACTCACAGAGGAAGACAAACTGTGCAAATACAAATAATAACAGACAAATAAATAACATTGAGAAAAATGTTGATATGTGCAGCTTGAATTGCCCACCTCACTATTACTGCTGCCTTGACCCGCCCAGTCTATATATTGTAGAATACACAAGGTGTCTTACAGAAAGTTAAGTATTAGAGATCTGGTAGTTGGTCGAAGGAAGGTGGTGTTTACAGGCATTTAAACACACAATGCTGGCAGAACTGAGCAGATAAGGCTACATCTATTGAGGAAGAAACAGAATTACAATTCTCTTTGATGAAATCCTGCTGAAGATGATGATTGTTCATTTTCCTTCATAGATGCTGCCTCCAGCATTGAGTTCCTCCAGCATTTTATGTGTGTTTCTGCAGATTCCAGTCTCTCGGGTGTCTCCATTCTGCTTTTACCTTTCCTGATTTTGTTTCCTGTTATAACGTCCTTTCACCACTACTCAATTTCACTTCTCCTGTTTAACACTTGTTTGCAGATGTTACCCTTTTGATCCAGTGGACCCTCTGCATCTTAAAACTTCCTTCATTTCTAACCGCCTAATTCGGACAAAAGATTGCCAGCCTAAAACAACCTTCTCTATTTCTCTCTCCACAGATACTGCACGACTTGTTGAGTGTTTCCAGCAAATACACGTGTTCTTGTCTGTTTTCCTCCTAACGTGAACAAGTTAAGAATTTTCCTACATGACTGTTTTTTTTTGCACTAGTCATTGTTTATTTCTGAACATATGTGAGTTAAGATTAGATTAACTGTATCTGTTACATTGAAACATATATTGAAATGTGTCATTTGAGTCAATGACCAACACAGTCCAAGGATGTGCTGGAGGTGGCCCATTAGTGTTGCCATGCTTCTGGCAACAACATAGCATGCCCATAACTCACTAATCTTAACCAGTCTGTCTTTTGGCATGTGGGAGAAAACAGAAACACTCAAGAGAGGACCCACACAATCATATACAATGTGAACATGCAACCTCCTTACAGACAGCAGTGGGAATTGAACCCTGATCTCCTGATCACTGGCACTATGAAGCACTATGGCAACGGATCATCATCATCATTATGTGTTGTGTCGTATGACGTGGACGGTTATGGTTGTTCTTAGCAAATTTTTTCTAGAGAAGAGGTTTGCCATTGCCTTCTTCTAGGCAGTGTCTTTACAAATGGGTGACCACAGCCATTATCAATATTCTTCAGAGATTGTCTACCTGGTGTCAATAACCAGGACTTGTGATGTGCACCAGCTGCTCATGCGACCATCCACCACCTGCTCCCATGGATTCACGTGACCCTGATCAAGGGGCTAAGTAGGTGCTACACCTTGCCCAAGGGTGCCCTGCAGGCTAGTGGAGGGAAGGAGCACCTTATACCTCCTTTGTTGGAGACATAACACCACTCCGCCAACTGATAAGCCACCTAATTTATGTTAATTTAAGTTTATATTAACTTATGTTTGTCCTCATCTTGGAATGTACTGTGCTTTACTGCAAAAGAGTTGAACAGCCAGAACCGGCAGGGTTATGGACCACGAGCTGGGGTGTGTAAGTAACACTTTGGCTGGCATGGCCGTAACAGCCTCCTTCGGTGGTGCAAGTTTTCATGATTCTCCGGTTTCCACTTGCCTTAAAGGATTCCCTTAAATACTTCAGCCAAAGCTAGGACCATCCATCCCCATGTTCCTTAATGTGGCTCAATACCTAATCCTGTCATGTGTCAACTCATTAGGACACTCCAGTCTGTTGAAGATATTTCCTGTTCCTAATGAAGTGGCCACTGAGTGTATGTTCGTGGTCTTCTGCTGCAGTAGCCCATCCACATCAAAATTCAATGTGTTGTGTATTCACAGATTCTCTTCTGTACACTATTGTTGTAACGCGTGGTCCAGTTTAAGATGGTGCTGGTAAAGCACAGCAACTTATTGCAAGTAACAAACAAAACAACTAAATGCTTCATTGATCACATCTTTTCTTGTAAATGATGACTCCAACCAATAGCCTGTAAATTTCTTTTCGGGGCTGAGCTCTTGAATGGATGTATGACATGGAATTTTTGTGGCCGGAACTGAAGTCTCTAAGGGTCTGAGCTCCAGAGTAAGGAATGAGCCAATGTATGACCCTTGCTGGAGTGGACTTGGAGGCAATTTGATGTGGCAGAAATGGGGCCAGGTGAATGGAGACGAGGCCCAGGCCCAAGAATGATAAAGGACCCAAGGTTTGATTGATTTAAGCACTGGGCCAAATTGGAAAGGTCAGATATGGGCAGGATAGAGGTGGTGGGGTTCCGACCTGGGAGTATTTCAATATTGCAGGGCTCCAGGTTTGAGAGCAAGGAACAACCCGAGGTCTGGCCAATTTAAACATTGGGACAGATTGAAAAGGCCAGGGTGCTGAGGCAATCGCTGCTCCATGAGGTTTACTCATCGCTACACTGAATAGAGCAACCAACAGGCTCCTTCCTGCATCAGCTGCAGTGATGAGTGGTTTCATGAAATTCACTTTCATGAACTTCTGTTGCTTGCTTGCTCTTGTTAGCACGATTTGTCTTTTTTTCCGCACATTGGGTGTTTGACACTCTATTTTTAATGGGTTCTATTGGTATTCTTTGTTTAGTGGCTACCTGTAAGGAGACAAAACCTCAAGGTAGTATATTTACTTTGATAATAAATGTACTTTGAGCTTTGAACTTTCAGTTACTGTCACCTTCATATCAGCTTGAACCAGCCTGGCCTTTGACTTCTGTCATTAACAAGGCATTTTCACCCACAGAACTGCCACTCACTGGATGTTTATTTTCTGCACCATTCTCTGCAAACCCTGGAAACCGTTGTGCATGAAAATCCCAGGGGATCAGCTTTTTCTGAGATACTCAAACCGCCCCATCTAGTACCAACAATCACTCCGCAGTCAAAAGCACTTGGATCACATTTCTTCACCATTCTGATGTTTGTTCTGAACAACAACTGAACCTCTTGACCATGTCTGTGTGCTCTTATGCACTGAGTTTCTGCTATATGATTGGCTGATTAGATATTTGAATTAACAAGCAGGTGTACAGGGGACTAACTATGACTCCCTTCAGGGGGCAAAGCAATAGAAGAGTTTTGCCTTCCTTAGTAACATTCTGAGCTCGTTCTACAAACTATGGATATCTTCCCCATTTCTGTTTCATAGTAAGTTGTGCCTCCTCCCTGCTCCCAATGGATATCCACATGTCACCACGTGATTTTCCAACAAAAGGAAAAGGATGTGGGTGTTGGGGCGATACCATAGTGGTGGTAGATATGAGCCAAGAGTGTGGAAGCAATGCAATTAACTGCAAAAAAATGTTCCTTTTATGGTGTTTGAATGGACAAAGTTCCCCATTATAATTAGTTAGTCCTAATTTACTGTTATAACAATATACCACTTGTCCTGGTATGGCCATTTGCCAGTGGCTACTTTGTCAATAGTTTAGAGTTCCAAGTGTTAGACAATAAGACAAAGGAGCTGAAGTCAGCCATTCGGCCCTTCGAGTCTGCTCTGCCATTTCATCATGAGCTGATCCAATCTCCCCTTTAGTCCCACTCTCCCGCCTTCTCACCATAACCTTTGATGCCCTGGCTACTCAGATACCTATCAATCTCTGCCTTAAGTACACCCAATGACTTGGCCTCCACTGCTGCCCGTGGCAACAAATTCCACAGATTCACCACTCTCTGGCTAAAAAATTTTTTTTGCATCTCTGTTCTGAATGGGCGCCCTGCAATCCTCAGGTCATGTCCTCTCGTAATAGACTCCCCCCACCATGGGAAACAACTTTGCCACATCCACTCTGTCCATGCCTTTCAACATTCGAAATGTTTCTACGAGGTCCCCCCTCATTCTTCTAAACTCCAAGGAGTACAGTCCAAGAGCGGTCAAACGTTCCTCATATGTTAACCCTCTCATTCCCGGAATCATTCTAGTGAATCTTCTCTGAATCCTCTCCAATGTCAGCACATCCTTTCTTAAATAAGGAGCCCAAAACTGCACACAAGTCAAGTCAAATCAAGTCAACTTTTATTGTCATTTTGACCATAACTGCTGGTACAGTACATAGTAAAAATGAGACAACATTTTTCAGGACTATGATGTTACATGACACAGTACAAAAAAATAGACTGAACTATGTAATAAAAAAAAACAGACCTACACTGGACTGCATAAAGTGCCCAAAAACAGTGCAGGCATTACAATAAATAATAAACAGGACAGTAAGGTGTCAGTCCAGGCTTCAGGTATTGAGGAGTCTGATAGCTTGGGAGAAGAAACTGTTATATAGTCTGGTCATGAGAGCCTGAATGCTTAGGAGCCTTTTCCCAGATGGCAGGAGGGAGAAGAGATTCTGAGGGGTGCATGGGGTCCTTCATAATACTGTTT
Source organism: Hypanus sabinus (assembly GCF_030144855.1). Taxonomy (NCBI): domain Eukaryota; kingdom Metazoa; phylum Chordata; class Chondrichthyes; order Myliobatiformes; family Dasyatidae; genus Hypanus; species Hypanus sabinus. Next base: position 183,339,611 of record NC_082708.1, on the reverse strand, counting down.
CCTTTGCAGATGCAGCGTGTAGTGTAAATGTCCGTGATGGCAGGAAGAGAGACCCTGATGATCTTCTCAGCTGACCTCACTATCCACTGCAGGGTCTTGTGATCCGAGATGGTGCAATTTCTGAACAAGGCAGTGATGCAGCTGTTCAGGATGCTCTCAATACAACCCCTGTAGAATGTGATGAGGATGGGGGGTGGGGGATGGACTTTCCTCAGCCTTTGCAGAAAGTAGAGACGCTGCTGGGCTTTCTTTGCTATGGAGCTGGTGTTGACGGACCAGGTGAGATTCCCTGTTGGGTGAACACCAAGAAATTTGGTGCTCTTTACAATCTCTACCAAGGAGCTGTCGATATTCAACGGGGAGTGGTCGCTCCATGCCCTCCTGAAGTCAACAACCATCTCTTTTGTTTTATTTACATTAAGAGACAGGTTGTTGGCTCTGCACCAGTCCGTTAGCCACTGCACCACCTCTCTGTAAGCTGACTCGTCATTCTTGCTGATGAGACCCACCACGGTGCTGTCATCAGCGAACTTGATGATATGGTTCGAGCTGTGTGTTGCAGCACAATCGTGAGTCAGCAGAGTGAACAGCAGTGGACTGAGCACGCAGCCCTGGGGGGCCCCCGTGCTCAGTGTGATGGTGTTGGAGATGCTGCTCCTGATCCCGACTGACTGAGGTCTTCCAGTCAGGAAGTCTAGGATCCAGTTGCAGAGGGAGGTGTTCAGGCCCAGTAGGCTCAGCTTTCCAATCAGTTTCTGAGGGATGATTGTGTTGAATGCTGAACTAAAGTCTATGAACAGCATCCAAAAATATGTGTCTTTTTTGTCCAGGTGGGTTAGGGCCAGGTGGAGGGTGGTGGCAATGGCGTCATCTGTTGAGCGGTTGGGACGGTACGCAAACTGCAGGGGCTCCAGTGGGGGGGGGCAGCAAGGTCTTGATATGCCTCATGACGAGCCTCTCGAAACACTTCATGATGATGGATGTAATTGTAACGGGACGGTAGTCATTTAGGCAGGACACTGAAGACTTCTTTGGCACGGGGACGATGGTGGCGGCCTTGAAGCATGTTGGAATGGTGGCGCTGCTCAGGGAGATGTTGAAGATGTCAGTGAGAACATCTGCTAGCTGGTCTGCACATCCTCTGAGCACTCTACCAGGGATGTTGTCTGGTCCAGCAGCCTTCTGTGGGTTGACCCTGCACAGAGTTCTTCTCACATCGACCACGGTGAGACACAGCACCTCGTCATTTGTAGGAGGGGTGGACTTCCTCGCCGCCACGTCATTTTCCACCTCAAACCGGGTGTAGAAGTTATTCAGTGCATCTGGGAGGGAGGCATCACCTGCAGAGTCAGGTGATGTTGTCTTGTAATTGGTGATGTCCTGGATGCCCTTCCACATGCGCCGCGTGTCGCCGCTGTCCTGGAAGTAACTGTGGATTAACTGGGCATGTGCATGCTTTGCCCCTCTGATGGCTCGGGACAGCTTGGCCCTTGCAATTGTTAGAGCTGCCTTGTCGCCTGCTCTGAAGGCAGAGTCACGGGTCCTCAGCAGCGCACGCACCTCCGCGGTCATCCATGGATTCTGGTTGGCGTGTATAGTGATGGTCTTGGACAGAGTAACATCATCAATGCACTTGCTGATGTAGCTGGTCACTGATGCTCTGTACTCCTCTAAGTTGGTAGAGTTGCCATCGGTTGCAGCCTCCCTGAACATGTGCCAGTCAGTGTGCTGAAAGCAGTCTGGAAGAGCAGAGATGGCTCCTGCTGGCCAGGTTTTCACCTGCTTCTGAACTGGTCTGGAGCGCCTGGCGAGTGGTCTGTATGCTGGGATTAGCATAACAGAGATGTGGTCTGAGTATCCGAGGTAGGGGCGGGGCTCTGCCCGGTAGGCGTCAGGGATGTTTGTGTAAACCAGGTCCAACACGTTCTTCCCCCTCGTTACAAAGTCCACATATTGATGGAATTTGGGGAGGACTGACACAGTATTCCAAGTGAGGTCTTACCAGTGCCTTATAGAGCCTCAACATCACATCCCTACTCCCATACTCTATTCCTCTAGAAATGAATGCCAACATTGCATTTACCTTCTTCACCACTGACTCAACCTGGAGGTTAACCTTAAGGGTATCCTGCACAAGGACTCCCAATTACTGTTGCATCTCAGAACTATGAGTTCTCTCCCCATTTAAATCATAGTCTGCTTGTTTATTTCTTCTACCATGCACTTGATGTGCATGACCGTGCACTTTCCGACATTGTAATTCATTTGCCACTTCTTTGCCCATTCCCCCAATCTATCTAAGTCTCTCTGCAGACTCTCTGTTTTCTCAGCACTACTGGCACCTCCTCCTATCTCTGTATCATCAGCAAGCTTAGCCACAAAGCCATCTATTCCATAATCCAAATTGTTGATATACAAGGGTAACTAGGGTAAAGGATGAACTGAAGGAAATTTATATTAGGCAAGAAACAGTGTTGGACAGACTGTTGAGTTTGAAGGCTGATAAGTCCCCGGGACCTGATGGTCTGCATCCCAGGGTACTTAAAGAGATGGCTCTAGAAATTGTGGATGCATTGGTAATCATTTTCCAATGTTCTATAGATTCAGGAACAGTTCTTGCGGATTAGAGGGTGGCTAATGTTGTCCCACTTTTCAAGAAAGGAGGGAGAGAGAAAACAGGGAATTATAGACCGGTTAGCCTGACGTCAGTGGTGGGAAAGATGCTGGAGTCAATTATAAAAGAGGAAATTACGACACATTTGGATAGCAGTAGAAGGATCAGTCCGAGTCAGCATGGATCTATGAAGGGAAAATCATGCTTGACTAATCTTCTGGAGTTTTTTGAGGATGTAACTATGAAAATGGACAAGGGAGAGCCAGTGGATGTAGTGTACCTGGACTTCCAGAAACCTTTTGATAAAGTCCCACATAGGAGATTAGTGGGCAAAATTAGGGCACATGGTATTGGGGGCAGAGTATTGACATGGATTGAAAATTGGCTGGCTGACAGGAAACAAAGAGCAGCGATTAATGGGTCCCTTTTGGAATGGCAGACTGTGACCAGTGGGGTACCACAAGGTTCGGTGCTGGGATCACAGCTGTTTACAATATACATTAATGATTTAGATGACGGGATTAAAAGGAACATTAGCAAATTTGCTGATGACACAGAGCTGGGTGGCAGTGTGAAATGTCAGGAGGATGTTATGAGAACGCAGGGTGACTTGGACAGGTTGGGTGAGTAGGCAAATGTATGGCAGATGCAGTTTAATGTGGGTAAATGTGAGGTTATCCACTTTGGTGGCAAGAACAGGAAGGCAGATTACTACCTAAATGGAGTCAAGTTAGGAAAAGGGGAAGTACAACGAGGTCTAGGTGTACTTGTACATTAGTCAATGAAAGCAAGCATGCAGGTACAGCAGGCAATGAAGAAAGCTAATAGCATGTTGGCCTTTATAACAAGAGGAATTGTGTATAGGAGTAAAGAAGTCCTTCTGCAGCTGTACAGGGCCCTGGTGAGACTCCACCTGGAGTATTGTGTGCAGTTTTGGTCTCTAAATTTGAGGAAGGACATTCTTGCTATTGAGGGAGTGCAGCGTAGGTTCACAAGGTTAATTTCCAGAATGGCGGAACTGTCTTATGTTGAAAGATTGGAGCGACTGGGCTTGTATACACTGGAATTTAGAAGGATGAGAGGGGATCTCATTGAAACATATAAGATTATTAAGGGATTGGACACGCTGGAGGCAGGAAGCATGTTCCCGCTGATGGGTGAGTCCAGAACTAGAGGCCACAGTTTAAGAATAAGGGGTAGGCCATTTAGAACAGAAAAACTTTTTCACCCAGAGAGTGGTGGATATGTGGAATGCTCTGCCCCAGAAGGCAGTGGAGGCCAAGTCTCTGGATGCATTCAAGAGAGAGTTAGAGAGATCTCTTATAGCTAGTGGGGTTAAGGGATATGGGGAGAGGGCAGGAACAGGGTACTGATTGTGTATGATCAGCCATGATCACAGTGAATGGCAGTGCTGGCTAGAAGGGCCAAATGGCCTACTCCTGCACCTACTGTCTATTGTCTATATCGTAAAAAGAAGCAGCCCCAATATGGACCCCTGTGGAACACCACTGGTAACCGGCAGCCAACCAGAATGGGATCCCTTTATTCCCACTCTCTGTTTCCTGCCAATCAACCAACGCTCTATTCACATATGTAGCTTTCCCATAATTCCATGGGCTTTTTATCTTGATTAGCAGCCTCGTGTGCACCTTGTCAAAGGCCTTCTGAAAATCTAAATACACAACATCCACTGCATCTCCCTTATCTAGCCTACTTGTAATTTCCTCAAAAAATTGCACTAGGTTTGTCAGGCAGGAGTTTTTCTTTAAGGAAACCATGCTGAGTTCTGCCTATCTTGTCAAATGCCTCCAGGTATTCCGTAACCTCATCTTTGACAATGGACTCCAACAACTTCCCAACCACTGATGTCAAGCTAACAGGTCTATAATTTCCTATTTGCTTCTTTGTCCTCTTCTTAAATAGCAGAGTGATATTTGCAATCTTCCAGTCCTCTGGAACCAGGCCAGAATCTATCGACTTTTGAAAGATCATTGCTAATGCCTCTGCGATCTCCACAGCTACTTCCTTCAGAACACGAGGGTGCATTCCATCTGGTCCAGGAGATTTATCCACCCTTAGCCTATTCAGCTTCCTGAGAATTTCCTCTGCCGTAATTGTGACTATGCATATTTCTCTTCCCTGACACCCTTGAATGTCCGGTATATTGCTGATGTCTTCCTCAGTGAAGAATGATGCAAAATACTCGTTCAGTTCCTCCGCCATCTCCTTATTTCCCATTACAATTTCTCCAGTGAAGTGGTTGGACAAATGGATGACTGTAGTGATACACCATCAATAAATCTCGGAGACGGGAGGTGAACAATAGGCTTTTATTAGCAGCAAAACAGAGCACAGCATCTCAGAGACTGAGGAGGGAGCAGTGCCTCCAATCGCCTTTATACAGGGGTCTGTGGAAGGAGCCACAGGAGCAGTCAGCAGAGGGGCATGTCTAGACAGGTATACATAGTTTACCACACGTAGCTCACAAGACAAGCAGGATGGGCATGGAAAGCCAGAATATTCTCAGGAATTCCAAGTCAGATCAAGATCCTGGTGGTCACCAGGATCATGTTGTTACTTAGCTCTGACTCTGTTGTGCACCAGCTATGGATGGAACCCAGCTACCTGCCTAGCATTCCTGCTTGACCGCACTGCAAGAAATGACTGCTGAGAGTTGGACTGCAGTCGAGGCAGGAAGATGATGTCGAGGCTGCAGTCACTGAAGAGGTGATGTTGAGTCGCCATCGTTTGGAGAATTCCATCGATGCGGAGCAGCCATTGGTGGACGACTGCTGGCAGTGGACAGAGACGGTGTAGATCGTGCCACATCCAGGTCCAGATGTGAATACCATGCCGCACTGGGATGTTGCATACCGCGTGCAAAAGTGGCTTGCCCAGGCGTAGTCGTGCTCAACATCCCACTGAGATGTGTGTGAACGGTGCTGCATGGACAATCTGGAACACTTATGCTGATAATGAACTCATTTTGCTATGGCGTATGCCAAGGCTTGGCTGCTTCCTTTCTCAGCTGTGTGCTTCGAGTTTGGCGTTATTGTTGCAGTCCGGTTATTTAAATAAAGTGCATTAAACAGCAGCATTGGGAGAGCAAGCTGCGTGTGTGACATCACAGCAACAGGCACTACCTGCTGGCATTATCAGTGAAGCCCAGACGATTCACCATACGCTTCACAGCCCACAACATCGGGCAATTGCTGATACGAAAGCCCTCACCATCGGGCTGTCACTGTTTCCCTCACTAGAGTGGTAGGGACTGAATTAAACAGTGGACATGACACTTTAAGCTGTGAAAAATGCACTATATTATCTGTGGATGAAATGATCTCAAATAGCCACTGAGTCCGTGAGTTAAATCTGTGAAGAGAATGGAACACAAGTTTCTCATTCTCTCCACTTTTCTCCAACATTTGGTGTAAAGTTCTTTGTTCTTTCTCTGGCTTCGATCCCACACTCTGGAAAATTAGAAAAAAGCACAGTTCAGCAACAACTAGAGACCACTACAGAGGATGAGATCTTCTTTCTACTTGGCAGGCTCATTGTGGGAACACCCTTCTATGAGTAAAACATTTCCTATACTACTGATTTGCACTCTTGCCTCTGCTAAAAATTGATGGTTCAAGTTCCACAATTTTCCAAGAAAGAAATGTCTCCGCTATTGTTTTTGTGTGATTGATCCTCACCTTTACAGTCTCTCAATATTAACTGAAGGTCCATGTCCTGGGGACTATCCACCAAGTGGAATTTATCAAAACCTAGCAGATACTGATAGGCCTCGATAGAGTGAATGTGGAGAGGATGTTTCCATTAGTAGGAGAGTCTAGGTTCTGAGGGCACAGCCTGAGATAAGAAGGAATTTCTTCAGCCAGAGGCTGGAAAATGTGTGGAATTTTTTTGCCACAGAGGGTTGTAGAGACCAAGTCATTGGGTGTACTTAGTACAAAGTCTGATGGTTTCTTGATTGTTAAAGTGGTGAAGGTTTACAGGGAGAAGGTGGGAAAACAGATTTTGGAAAGCAAAATTGGTCGTGATTGAATGGCAGAGGAAACACAATGTGCCAAATGGCCTGTTTCTGTTCCAATACCTGATGGACTTATGGTCGATGTCTCTCTTCAGTGATACAGTTGGTAGAGCCTCTGCCACGCTTCAGTTACTGTGCAGCTACACACTCACACAGTTGAGAAGGAGCAGGGGTTGTAGAATTCAAGAGTTGCTGAGAATGTAAGGAGGAAACAAGGGGATCACTGTGAGGATTGTATAAATAGGTGCTTTATAATTGACGTGGAATTAGATGGGCTGAAGGGCCTGTTTCTGTGTTGTACCTCTCTGTTTCTTTACTGAGGGGAATGCTGTCCCTGCATCCTTACCAATATTTACCATTTAACTAACCTCTTTAAATTGGTTTAAGGTGATGTTATAGAATTTAGAACAGTGATTACCAAGTCACCAGGAGCTTGAGGTCATAGCATCATTCAGTCCTCCCATCCAACTTGTCCATGTAAACTATGTTGACCAAAGAGCGAGTCCCATCTGTCCCACCTGCAGATGTTTGGCGTATAGCCCTCTAAACCTCTCCTAAACATATTAAGATGCTTCTGAATGTTGCTGATGTGCCTGCCTCAACCATTATTTCTGGTTGCTCATTCCAAATGATTCCACACTTTGCATGAAGAAGCTGCCCTGATGCCATTTTAAATCTCTTCCATCTGTTCTTAACTCCATGCCTTCTTGTTTTAAGCCCCCTCCCTGGTGAAAAAATATGATGTGCTTTCATCCGATCCATGCCCCTCGTGATCTTGTATACCTCTATCATGTCACCCCTCAATCTCCTACACTCCAGGTAATAAAGTTCTTGTCTACCCAATCTCTCCTTGTAGGGAAAGGGTAGTCATGGTGAGGTGTTGTTTTTCAGTAGAGATCTTAAAGCAATCCTTAGCTGGTCTAACAGATGAGCATTAAAGATCCCAAGACATGATTTTGAAGAAGAATTATCCCCTCCTCTGCTGAACTATTGACTTGCTGAACCACATTTAACTTCATCAACATTATGTGCCATGTTGTTTGACGTGGATGATCATGGTCTTATCCATGACCATGATTGTTCGTTGTAGATTTTCCTCCAGAAGTAGTTTGCCATTGCCTTCTTCTGGGCAGCCTCTTTACAAGACGGGTAACTCCAGCCATTATTAATACCCTTCAGAAATTGTCTGCCTGGCATCAGTGGTCATAAAACCAGGACTTTTGCTATTCATCAGTTGCTCGTACTCCCATGGCTTCACGTGATCCTGATCGTAGGTCTAAGCAGGTGCAACACCTTTCCCAAGGACAATCTGCAGGCTAACAGGGAAAGAGCACCTTATTGGTAGAGATGTACTGTATCTCCACCCAGCCTCACAAGGCTTGGCAATCTTTAATAACCAAGGACATTAAGGATTTGTAGAGAAGAGTGGAAGTATGGAGTTTAGTTGGCCATGGTCTAAATGAAAACCAGAACTGAAGATTTACCAGGATGCTGCCTGGATTATAGAACATATTTTATGGGAAAGATTGAGTGAGGTAGAGCTTTATTCTTTGGAGAGAAGAAGGATGCAAGCTGACTAGATAGTGGTTTTGAAGATGATAAAAGGCATAGGGTGAATGGATAGCATGCACGTATTTTATTTTTGCAGGACGGCAATGGCTAGTACCAGAGGATATCCTTTTAAGGTGAATGGAGGAAAGTTTATGGGAGAGGTCAGAGGTAGGTTTTTTTATACAGAGATTGTTAAGTGACTGGAATATTCTGCCGGGGTGGTGATAGAGGCCAATACATTCAGACATATAAGAGACTTTTCAATAGGCACATTGGTGAAAAAGAAATGGGAGTGCTATGAGCTGTATAGGAAGGAAGTGTTGGATTCATTGTGAACTAGGTTAAAATGCTAGCATGACATTGTGGGCTGAAGGGTCAGTACTATGTGCTACTGTGGTCTACAATTAGTGGCCAGTTTATTAGGTATCTCCGTAACCTAACAAATTGGCTGCTGAGTGTATATGTGTGGTCTTCTGCTACTGTAGCCCATCCACTTCAAGGTTCAATGTGTCGTGCATTCAGAGATGCTCTTCTGCACACCACTGTTGTAACACGTGGTTATTTGAGTTACCGTCACCTTCCTGTCAGCTTGAACCAGTCTGGCCATTCTCCTCCGACCTCTGTCATTAACAAGGCTTTTTCCACCCACAGAAATGCCGCTCACTGGATAACTTTAGTTCTTTTGCACCATTCTCTGTAAAATCTAGTGAGTGCTGTGCGTGAAAATCCAAGGAGATCACAGTTTCTGAGATACTCAAAACACCCCATCTGGCACCAACAATCACTCCACAATCAAAGTTACTTAGATCATATTTCTACCCCATTCTGATGTTTGGTATGAACAACAACTGAACCTCTTGACCAAGTCTGCATGCACTGAGTTGCTGATCACAAGTTTGGCTGATCAGATATTTGCATTAACAAGCAGGTGTACAAGTGTACCTAATAAAGTGGCCATTGGGTATAAGCTCTAATAGGCTCAATGGACTGAATAACCTTTCTCATCCTTTGCCCATAGATTCCAATGACAACAATGGCAACTCCACACAAATCCCGTGAGGATGTAGAAGACTATAGAAATATAAAGTTTCATTTTTACACAGTCACTCCCTACACATACATTATTAAAAGCAAACGTAGCCCAATGCCATAGGCTCTAAGATGACTTCACTTTCAAAAGAATACAAAGGTTCATTTATTATCAAATTATACAACTCTGAAATTCTTCTTCTCCAGATAGCCACAAAACCGAGAAGGAAAAGAGTAGCAGCATGAGTATCAACCCCACCCCCAATCCTCCCTCCCCACACCAAAACGATGAACAAAAATGGAACCGGCACACCGACCCCCAAATCCCCCTCCCAGCACAATAAGAAATGAGAAAGGTCAGGTGAAAAACACAGAATATAAGAAAACATAAGACTGAAAAAAATAGAAACATAGAAAATTTTCAGCACAGTTCTTCGGCCCACAAAGCTGTGCTGAACATGTCCTTACCTGAGAAATTACCTAGGCTTACCCATAGCCCTCTATTTTTCTGAGCTCCACGTACCTATCCAAAAGTCTCTTAAAAGACCCTACTGTATCCACCTCCTCCACCGTCACCAGCAGCCCATTCCACACACACATCACTCTCTGTGTAAAAAAAAAAACTTAACCTCGACATCTCCTCTGTACCTACTTCCAAGCACCTTAAAACTGTGCCCTCTCATGTTAGCCATTTCAGCCCTGAGGAAAAGGCTCTGACTATCCACACAATCAATGCTTTTCATCATCTTATACACCTCTATCAGGTCACCTCTCATCCTCCGTCGCTCCAAGGAGAAAAGGCCGAGTTCACTCAACCTATTCTCATAAGGCATGCTCCCCAATCCAGGCAACATCCTTGTAAATCTCCTCGGCACCCTTTCTATGGTTTCCACATCCTTCCTGTAGTGAGGTGATCAGAGCTGAGCACAGTACTCCAAGTGGGGTCTGACCAGTGTCCTATATAGCTGTAACATTACCTCTCGGCTCTTAAACTCAGTCCCATGATTTCTGAAGCCCAATGTACCATATGCCTTCTTAACCACAGAGTCAATCTGCACAGCAGCTTTGAGTGTCCTATGGACTCAGACCCCAAGATCCCTCTGTTCCTCCATACTGCCAAGAGTCTTACCATTAATACTACATTCTGCCATCATATTTGATCTACCAAAATGAACCACTTCACACTTATCTGGGTTGAACTCCATCTGCCACTTCTCAGCCCAGTTTTGCATCCTATCAATGTCCCACTGTAACCTCTGACAGCCCTCCATACTATCCACAACACCCCCAAACTTTGTGTCATCAGCAAATTTACTAACCCATTCCTCCACTTCCTCATCCAGGTCATTTATAAAAATCACAAAGAGTAGGGGTCCCAGAACAGATCCCTGAGGCACACCACTGGTGACTGACCTCCATGCAGAATAAGACTCGTCTACAACCACTCTTTGCCTTCTGTGGGCAAGCCAGTTCTGGATCCACAAAGCAAAGTCCCCTTGGATCCCATGCCTCCTTACTTTTTCACTGAGCCTTGCATGGGGTACCTTATCAAATGCCTTGCTAAAATCTATCACATCTTCAAAAATTCACTTGGGCTCATAAGACATGACCTGCCTTTCACAAAGCCATACTGACTATTCCTAATCATATTATGACTCTCCAAATGTTCATAAATCCTACACTTCAGGATATTCTCCATCAGCTTACCAGCCACTGAAGTAAGACTCACTGGTCTATAATTTCCTTGTCTATCTCTACTCCCTTTCTTGAATAAAGGAACAACATCCACAACCCTCTAATCATCCAGAACCTCTCCCATCCTCATTAATGATGCAAAGATCATCTCCAGAGGCTCAGCAATCTCCTCCCTCGCCTCCACAGTAGCCTGAGGTACATCTTGTCTGGTCCTGGTGATTTATCCAACTTGATGTTTCCAAAAGCTCCAGCACATCCTCTTTCTTAATATCTATATGCTGAAGCTTTTCAGTCCACTGTAAGTCACCCTATAATCGCCAAGTTCCTTTATTGTAGTGAATACTGAAGCAAAGTGCTCATTAAGTACATATGCTATCTCCTCTGGTTCCATATACACTTTTTCACTGTCACACTTGATTGGTACTATTCTCTCACCTCTCCAACATCCAAGTCAATATCCAAAACACAGAAAACCACTTCAAATTTTAATCATCCTTCTTGATATTTACTGTCAGAGTAACACACAAGTTTGCAGGAACTCAGCAGGTCAGGCATCATCTATGGAGAGGAATAAACGGTTGACGTTTCAGGTTGAGATCCTTCATCAGGACTAGAAAGGAAGGGGGCAGAAATCAGAATAAGAAGTTGTGCTTAATCTGTCTGAGTTCTCAACCAACAATAGCATAAGACCATAAGATCATAAGAAATAGTAGCAGAATTAGGCCATTTGGCTCATCAAATCTGCTACACCATTTCATCATTGCTGGTCCATTTCCCTGTCAGCCCCAATTTCCTGCCTTCTCCTCGTATCTCTTCATGCCCTGACTAATCAAGAATATATTAAATTCTGCCTTAAATATACTCAATGATTTGACGTCCACAGATGCCTATGGCAACAAATTCCACAGATTCACCATGCTCTGGCTAATGAAATTCATCCTCATTTCCATTCCAAATGGGAGTCCTGAGTTTGGTCCTAGACTCTCCCACTATAGGAAGCATCTCTTGCACATCCAGTCTATCTAGGTCTTTTAACGTTTGATAGGTTTCAATGAGATACCCCCTCATTCTTCTAAAATTCCAGCAACCACACACCCAGAGCAATCAATCACTCCTCATATGCCTTTCATTCCCAAAACCACTGTTGTAAACCTTCTCTGACCTCTCTCCAATGTCAGCACATCCTTTCTCAAATAAAGAGCCAAAAACTACTCAGAGTACTCCAAGTGAGTCCTCACCAGTGCTTCATGATGTCTTAGCATTGCATCCTTGCTTTTAAACCTACAGACTTCACCAGTAAGGGGCAATCTACAGTAGGCAATTAAGCCACCACCTCTTCTTTAAGATGTGGAAGCTGGAGCATCTACTGTCCCAAGTGAACATGAAGAGTGCAGTCAAAGATCAGGATCGAGCCTTGGTCCCTGGAGTTGTGGGGTGGCAGTCTTAACTGTTGTGTTAAAATTCTCTTTCACCCTGTAAATTTTTGAGTAACAAAACTACCCTTTGAGTAAACTCAGGAACTTTCTGCGACTTCCCATCTTTTTCAGGAGCAACCCAGCATGTCCTGTTTGTAAGCAGCATTTTCTGGTGGCCAATCCTTTCATTCCCACCCCATTCCCATTCCAACATGATGGTCTACAACCTTTTCTATTGCCATGATGAAGGCTCTGGGTGGAGGACCATCACCTTATATTCCAACTGTCTAGCCTCCAACCTGATGGTATGAACATTGATTTCTCTCAACTTCCAGCAATTTCTCTCCTTCCTCCTTTCCCTTCCTTCTTCATTTCCCTGCTCTGCCCCCCACCCATCACCTGCCTATCACTTTCCCCTCATGTCCATCCTCCACTTTATCCCATGCTCCACTCTCCTCTCTTATCAGATTCCTTTTTCTCCTCATTTGCCTTTTCCACTGATCATCTCCCAGCTTTTTACATCCCCCTTCCCCCACCCATCTGGCTTCACCCAACACCTTCTAGATTGTACCCACCCACCCCCCACCTTCTTATTCTGGCATCTTCCACTTTCCAGTCCTGATGAAGGGTCTCTGCCTGAAACTTTGACTGTTTATTCCCCTCCATAGATGCTGCCTGATCTAAGTTCCTCCAGCATTGTGTGTGTGTGTGTGTGTGTGTGTGTGATGCTTGTTTGTATTCTGTTCAGGAATTGTTTCCCTGCCCCTAACACTTTTAACATGTTGCTGTTTCCCACTGCTTTTTTGCAGGGAACGGGGGGGGGGGGGGGGGGAGCTTTATCTAAAAATTCCCCTTCTGAGCCAAAGGGAATTTTTTCCCCTTCTCTAAAAAATGATTTATGAGTATTAATCGTGGAATTTGTACCCTGTTGGATTGGACCGAGCTGAGGCAGCTGGAATCCAGCATCTGGAAATGCTATTGAAAGGGAAATTCTCATCCTGGGAGAGGAGAGAGAAGCCAGGCAGGATCTGAACCAAATGCTTTTATTGATAATTATATAACCTCCCCTGAGTTCTGTGCAAGGTTCCCAGCCCCAACCTCACCCGATTTACCCCTCTCTCTTATTGCTGATCCCCCCCTCCCCCAACAGAACCTTGGGCATAAGTTCCCAGTGGTAACCGCAGTCGCACGACAGTGAAAGAAAATAAACCTGGTCACTTTTAATTGAGTGTCAAACATGCTATAAATCACCAGTCATTTTTCTTTTGAGGAGCAGAGTGAGTGTTTTGCAATATTTTCCACTGCTTCTTGAGGAAAAAAAAACCTTTGATGGGAAAATAATATGGCTTTGTTAGAATCAGACTTGGCAGCCTTGTAGAGTTGGGTCACCTGCAAGCATCTACACATAGGCCGAAGCCTAACCAAGGCCTCAGTTCAGGACTGGGAATACGTCAAGATTTTCACAACACTTCTCTGCTGAAATCAGACATACTTCGCAGTGAACCATACCAGTACCTTCAGACTCTGAGACTGAGATTGATAGCACAGCAAGATATTATTTCAAAGGGCGCAAAGAAAAATGTCCAACAACTTACACAAAACAAAGAAGGTATTATTAAGTTGTTTAAGACTGCTTCATGGGTTAGACCCTAACTACCAAAACGCAAAAGGCTGGAGCGGAGTTCCAATGTCAGAAGTTCACACGCATAAATATTTAATTAGTTTTGAGAGAGGAAATTTTTTTAACTTCAATTGACTGGGAATTTGACTACTCCATCTTGTTCGCTTTAAAGCCACTTGCTGAAGTGTATAATCTGGGCTGTGTGCGAAGCTCTTAAGAGCCGCATGGTCTAACCACCATTCACGCTTCTTTTATCACCTTGGCAGAAGAAATATTTTGCGGCCAATTCATTTCAACTAGAAACCACAGCTAACTAAGGTTAGAATGATGCCACTCACAGCTGGCACATAAAACATTATGAACAGACTGTGTGCAAGACAGTCATCTCATGATTCACTAACTGAAACACAGGCCAAAGACAGAAATCTTGCTTGAGTCATACAGCGGCCACTTTATTAGGTACCTCCTGTACCTAATAAAGTGGCTACTGAGTATGTTTGTGGTCTTCCAGCCTATCTACTTCAAGCTTTGATGTGTTGTGTATTCAAAGGTGCTGTACTGTTGTAACACGTGGTTATTTGAGTTACTGTCACCTTCCTGTCAGCTTAAACCAGTCTGGCCATTCTCCTCTGACCTCTCTCATTAACAAGGCTTTTTCACCCACAGAAATTCTGCATATTGGATGTTGTATTTGTTTTTCACAAAATTCTCTGTAAACTCTAGAGAATGCCATGTGTGAAAATCCCAGGAGATCAGCTGCTTCTGAGATCTCAAACCACCCCATCCGACACCGACAATCATTTCACAAAGTCACTTTGATCACATTTCCTTCCAATTCTGATGCTCGGACTGAACAATAACTGAACCTCTTGACCATGTGCGCATGGGTTTATGCACTGAGTTGCTGCCACATGATTGGCTGATTAGATATTTGCATTAACGAGCAGGTGTACAGATGTACCTGATAACATGCCCACTGAGTTTAGACTCGTACGGAGCGGAAACTGGCCCAACTGCTCCATAATAAACACAAAGTACACTGCAGATGCTGTGGTCAAATCAAGATGTACAAAAAAGCTGGATGAACTTGACAGGTTGGGCAGCATCCATTTAAAGGAGCAGTCAACGTTTCAGGTGGAGACCCTTCGTCAGGACTGAAGAAGGAGGGGGCAGGGGCCCTATAAAGAAGGTGCGGGGAGGGTAGAAAGTGCCAGGTGGAAAACCAATCAGAGGAAAGATCAAGGAGTGGGGGAGAGGAAGCAGGGAGGGGAATAGGCAGGAGAGGTGAAGAAGGAATCTAAGGGGAAAGCATTATGGGTAGTAGAAGAAGGCAGAGTCATGAGACGTGATAGGCAGCTAGAAGAGGAGACAGAGTAGAGGTGGGATGGGGGAAGGGAGAGGGAGGGAATTACCGGAAGTTGGAGAATTCAATGTTCATACCAAGGGGCTGGAGACTACCCGGACAGTGAGATGTTGTTCCTCCAATTGAAGTTTGGCCTCATCATGGCAGTAGAGGAGGCCATGCATGGACATTACCGAATGGGAATGTGAAGGAAAGTTGAAGTGAGTGGCAACCGGGAGATCCTGTCTATTGAAACGTTGACTGCTCCTTTCAACGGATGCTGCCCAACCAACTGCTCCATGCTGACTAAGATTCGTACCTAACCCATTCCCATTCGCCCATGTTTGGGGCATATTCTTCTAAATGTTTCCTGTCCAAGCACCTTTTAAATGTTGTTAATATACCTGTCTCAACCACTTGCTCTAGCAGCTTATTCTATCTACCATTTGCCCTATAGTTGCCCCTCAGGTTCCAATTAAATCCCATCCTTCTCACCTTAAATGTATGTCCTCCGGTTCTTGATACCCCCACCTTGAGAAAAAGACGGTGGGCTTTCAATCTATCTATGCTGTTCAAAATTTTATACACTTCTATAAGATCACCCCTCATTCTCCTGCACTCCAGTGACAAAAGCTCTATAACATAGTGGTTAGCACAACGCTTTACATTACCAGTGACTTGGGTTCAATTCCCGTGGCTGCCTCTCAGGAGTTTGCGTGCTTCCACCATGTCCATGTGAGTTTTCTCCTGGTGCTCCAGTTGACTGCCACAGTCTAAAGACCTTACCGGTTGGTAGGTTAATTGGTCATTTTAAGTTGCCCATGATTAGGCTAGGGTTAAATTGGGAATTGTTGTGCTGCTTGGCTCAAAGGGTCTATTCTGTGATCTAGCTCAATAAATAAGTAAATAAATTTATAAAAATAACTCCGTCCCTAGAGTCCCAGCAATGACCTCGAGAATCTGCTGTGCGCTCTTTCCAGTTTAATGCTAGCTATTCCAATGACACTTGCTCAAACACAAGAACTGAAACACGTGCTTACAGTTAAAGAGTCATACAGCATGGAGCTAGGCCTTTGAGCTCATCTAGTCTGTGCTGTCCACTAACTACCAACTTTCTATAATCCATTATCCTTTTCTTTATTTCTCCCCAAATTTTCATCACACTTCCACTAGAATGATTAACGTCAATCCAACGATACAGAAGTTACTGGCACATCAGAAACCCTAAATCACCAAAAGAAGGGGAAGTCAAAGGAACATGTTAAGTGTCAGTGGTGGAAAGGGTGAGCAGATTCAAGGTCCTAAGGCATTAACACCTTAGGGGATCTATCCTGGGTCTAACACATGAACGAGGCATGCCGACGGCTGTACATTGTGAAGAGTTTGAGAAGATTTGTATGTCACCAAAGCCTCCCACAAATTTCTGCAGATGTAGAGTGAAGAGCATTCTGACTGGTCTGGAGGTTCCAATGTACAAGATAGCAAGTGGCTGCAAAAGGTTGTAGACTCAGCCTATTCCATCGTGGGCACAACCCCCTGCACTAATGAGGACATCCGCACCACCCAAGACACGTCCACTTCTCTTTTCTACAATCAAGTGCAGGAGCCTGAAGATGCAAACTCAATGATTAAGAAGCAATTTCTTCTTTTCTGCCATCAGATTTTATGAACACTGCCCTGTTGTTCCATTTTTTGTGCTATTCATTTATTTCATAACATATTAATTTTATGTCTTTGCACAGTTCTGCTGCAGCAAAACAATGAATTTCATGCCATATAAAAAAGTGATGATAAACCCGATTATGAAGGACATCTATCATCTTAACCTGGTCTGATTTATATGTAACTCCAGAGACAAAGCAATGCAGCTGAACGTTAACAACCCTCTGAAGACGCCAAGCAGGCTCGATGGTTGAAGCATGTCTGTGCGTGCCCAGAAACACTGAAGGGATATACACTCAGTGGCCACTTTATGAGATACACCAGTACTCCGGGTCATTAACACAAATGCTAATCAGCCTATCACGTTGCAGGAAATCAAAGCATAAAAGCCTGCAGTCATGGTCAAGAGGTTCAGTTGTCGTTCAGACCCAACTTCAGATTGGGGAAGAAATGTGATCTAAGTGACTTTGACTGTGGGATGGTTGTTGGTCCCAGATGGGTGGCTTGAGTGTTGCAGAAACTGCTGATCTCTTGGGATTCCTACACAGAACAGTTTCTACACTTTACAACAAATGGTTTAAAAAGCAATAACAAGAAAAAAAAACATTCAGTGAGTGGCCTTGTTAATGAGAGAGGTCAGAGGAGAATGGCCTGACTGGTTCAAGCTGCAGGAAGGTGACAGTAACCCAAGTAACCACACGTTACAACAGCGGTGTGCAGAAGTGCTTCTCTGAATGCACAACACATCAAACCTTGATGTGGATGGGCCACAGCAGCAGAAGATCACAAACATACAGAAATGCCTCACTGACCACTGTATTGGTTACATCCTGTACCTAATGAAGTGGCCACTAAGAGTATATAACGAGTTCTGGATGGTGAAGCTTGAAAAGTATGCAAAATGTGGCACAAAGTTATAAAACTTGTTCTTCCGTTGTTTATCAAGGGAAACTTTATAAAAGGACACAGGAGGATATCAGGGTCTGTCAGCATGATTTCATCGGCAAATGATTTTCTGTCCACACACTATCAAATTAACAGCCCTTGACAGCTGAAACCTCTTGCTGGAGTCATATTGTAAACTTTAGGTCACTTGAAATCCAATACGTGTCCTATCACTCAAAAAAATGATTTAAATACTTTGCAGGTTGTTTTGCAGGAATAAGACAACAGGGAACAAAAGAAAGAGAGAAAGAAAAGAAAAAAGCGTTAGAGGGAAGGACAGGGAGAAGGAGAGAGAGAGAGATTCCTTACCAAAATCCCCATGACCTGAAATCAGAGGGAATGAATAATTAAAAAGTAGAATTGTACAGCACAGTAAGGCCCTTCAGCCCATGATGTTATGCCAACCCTTTAACCTAGTATATGATCTATATAACCCTTCCCACCCACATAGCACTCAATTTTTCCATCATCCATGTGCCTTTCTAACAGTTTCTTGAGCCCCTAATACACGCTCCTACTATCACCCTTGCATGCACCCACTACTTACTGTGTCAAAAACTTACCTCTAATAACTCCCCTATACTTTCCTCCAATCACCTTAAATTATCCCCTCTCATTTCAGCCCTGGGAAAATGTTTCTGTCTGTCCACTCAATCTTATCATCAGGTACACCTCTGTCAAGTGATCTTTTCTTCTCCCTCACTTCAGAGAGAAAAGCCCTCTCACTCAACCTATTCTCATAAGGCATGCTCTCTAATCCAGTCAGCTTCCTGATAAATCTGCTCTCTACCCTCTCTGAAGCTTCTACACCCTTCTTATAACGAGGTGACCAGAACGGAACACAATACTCCAAGTGTGGTCTAACCATGGTTCTATAGAGCTGCAAAGTTATCTCCTGGCTCCTGAGGCTCCTGTGCTTCCTCATTCGAGCTAGCTAATTCATCATCATCATTATGTGCATGTTGTATGATGTGGGTGATCATGGTCTTTCCGAGACCGTGATTGTTCATGGCAAATTTTTCTAGAAGCGGTTTGCTAGTGCCTTCTTCTGAATAGTGCCTTTACAAAATGGTTGACCCCAGCTGAAATTAACAATCTTCAGAGATTGTCGGCCTGGTGTCAGTGGTTGCATCACCAGGACTTGTGATTGCTCATACGACCATCCACCACCTGCTCCCATGGCTTCACATGACCCTGATAAAGGGGCTAAGCTGGAGCTACACCTTGCCCAAGGGTGACCTGCAGGGTAGTGGAGGGAAGGAGCACCTGACACCTCCTTTGGCAGAGACGTAACCCTACCCAGCCACCTAGCTAGTTAATTAACTGTGTTCAAAGGTTATCACTGCTGGAAAGAGTGTTGGTGACATTACTCTGTGTACTCTGCATTGCATAAAGATAAACAAGAGAAAATCTGCAGGTGCTGGAAATCCGAGTAACACACACGAAATGCTGGAGGAACTTAGTAGGCCAAGCAGCATCTATGGAAAAAAGCACCGTTGATATTTTGAGCCAAAACCTTTGGCATGATTGGGGGAAAAAAAAGCTGAGTTGTAGATTTGAAAGTAGATTTCACTTTCACTTCCACAAGCTGGGGTTACCCATCTTGTAAAGGCACTGCTCAAAAGAAGGCAGTGGCAAACCACTTCTGTAGAAAAATTTGCCGAGAACAATAATGGTCATGGAAAGACCATTATTGTCCACATCATACAGCATGGCACATGACGATGATGATGAATTAGCTAGCTCTAATGAGGCAGCACAGGCAAATTGGCATGTAAAACTTCAGGAGCCAGGTTTTCAAATCTATTCCTCAGCTTTTTATCTCAAGTTCTGCTGAAGGGTTTTGGCCTGAAATGATGACTGTGCTTTTTTTCCCGTAGATGCTGCCTGGGCCTTCTGAGTTCCTCCAGCATTTTGTGTGTGTATGATGGAAAACTTGTAAGCGGTTCAGAAATGATTAACCATGACTGTCTCATGAGAAAATGTCAATCATATGGTGCCTGTTCTTGTTCAAGTTTAGAAGAAGAATTGAGACACAGGTAACTGCAGATGCCGGAATCTGGAGCAAAAAAATCAAGTTCAAAGCAAATTTATTGTCAATGTACTGAGGCGAGCATTCGGTCTATGATGACAGACGAGAAAATCTCACTTATTTCAACTGCTGTTTTTATTGGGAGAAGCACAATAACAGACAGACTACCTTCACCCGGTGAGACGTATTCAGTTGAATATAGGCAGGGAGGTGATTACTACACGTGCCGGTTATAGTCATGATGGTGCTAAATGGAGATTCCTTGTATCTTCAGAAACAGCTGTATTTCCATCTTTAATATGTCTATTTTTCCCTTTCAGGGCTCTTTTGAAAATCCTGACCTGGAATTACATGCTGACTTTGGTTCTTTGCAGGAATGGGACCTGCCCTCCGGGTTTCACAAGTGGCCGTTATCTGACATGCCAAGGACCCGTCTTAAGAGCTTAGCTCACCTTTGGTGACCTGGGACCTCATGGCTCTGGAGATGGGCAGATTGAAGGTCAGCGTCTCAACAGGAGTTCTGTGTGTCGTGGGAGTCGGAAGATCTTTGGCTGTGTTCCCAGCGGGCTGAGATCTTTGGGCACAGATCTCGGAAAAAGCGACGCAGTGGACTTTTAACATTGTAAACCGGCGAGTTGTTTGTTATGATTGTTATGTTTGTTTCTCTCTCTTATTAGGGAGAGAGAGAGCCTGTGGTATGTCAAATACCAGGTGAACGAGTAGTCTTTGTGGTACTGCAAGTCTGTGTCTTTGCTGTTGCTTTGCTGCATGCTTGAGTGCTCGGTGGTGGGTGCCGACGCTTTTTTTTTGCTGGTGGAGGGAGGGGGGTATCGTTGCTTGTTGCTGCTTATGCACAGGAGGGAAGGGAGCTGGGGGGGGACTTTGGGGCTCTAACATTTAACTGTCATTCATTCTTTGGGGCACCCCTCTGTTTTCGTGGGTAGTTGCAAAGAAAAAGCATCTCAGGATGTATATTGTATACATTTCTCTGACATTAAATATACGTTTGAAACTTTGAGATTTGTTTCCTTACAGGTAGCCACAAAACAAATAAACTCAATAGCGCCCATTAAGAAAAGAATGGGTTATAGAACCCATTAAAAAAAACACCAAATGTGCAGGAACAAAAAAATTATGCAAACTGTAAAAGTAGGCAAATAACTGAAGTTCACAAAAGTGAGAACACAGGCATGAAGCTAGTCATCACTGCAGCCGGTCCAGGAGCTCATTAGTAGCAGGCCACAGGCTCAGCTCAGCGCAGACCTGAGTAAGCCTCATGGAGCAGTCAGCTAAACACTGGCCTGTCCCTTGTCTCCAGCACTGACACCCTGACCTTTTCAATCTGGCCCGGTGCTTAAATCGTCCAAACCTTGGATTGTTCCTCGTTCATGCAGGCACTCACAGTAAAGTAAGAAATACAAGAGAGTCAACAAAAAAAATATTCACCAGGACTGACAAAAGAGGACAAACTGTGCAAATACAAAAAAAAACAAAAAATAAATAAATGTATAGATAGATGTATTAATAAATACACAAAGAAATAAATAGAATAAAAAAGGCAAACTTAAAATACAAAAAGGAACAAATAATAATAATCAATAAATAAGTAAATAAATAAATAACACTGCAAACATGATTTGTTCATAAGTTGTTTGCAGTGTTCAATTTAGTATTGAGGTGAGTGAAGTTATCCACGCTGGTTCAGGAGTTTGACAGTTAATGGGTAATTGCTGTTCCTGAACCTAATAGTATGGGACTTGAGTCTCCTGTACTTCCTTCTCAATGGTTTCAGTGAGAAGAGAGCATGGCCTGGAGGATGGAGGTCCTGAATGAAGGGTGCTGCTTTCTTGTGGCAGAACTCCTTGTAGTTGTGCTCAGTCGTGGGAAGGGCTTTTCCTCTGTTGGACTGGGCAGTATTCATCCCTTTTTGTAGGCTTTTCAGTTCTACTGGCAGCATCAACATAGAGAAATGGACAGCTGACGTTTTGTGTTGAGCACTTCATGAATCTTGGCCTGAAACACTGTCTGTCCATTTCACCCTCACAGATGCTGCCTGACTCATTGGGTTTACTCAGCAATTTATTAGAAGGATGATCGTTGACCTTTGTGTAAGTCATTGGATGTTTGTTGATTGCATGCTTTGAAATAATATCTCACCATACTATCAATCTCAGTCTTGGAGTATGGTTCAGTGCAACGTTCCTTCTAAATTGTTTTTACAGCTGTGTGAAGCAACCATCTCCCTGAGCCAGAACTTTTTACATAGCCTGAAATCTGTGCATCACTTTAAATGCTTTTTTTTGTAATAAGTATGCTATGAATATTTAGAATGAATATTCAAAATACATATTTTGATTTTATTTATTAATCAAAGGGAATAATGAAATACAGTACACCAAAGAAAATCTTTCATGGTTTGTAAGAAAATTTTTCACTGTGTCCAACTCCAGCTGCACAACAACAAAGGCTATGTGCGCGGGAGCATTTTAATTACTGCGCGGCCACGCATCTACACAGCTTAGAGGGAACAGTGGTCCAGTGGGAAACATTAGATTCACTCAAAGGGATTGGCAGAGTGAATGGTGAGAAGATGTTCCCCAAGTTGGTTATTTGGAGTTTTTTGAGAAATATATAAAAAAGTTAAATAAGTTTTGCGAAAAAAAAGTAGCAAGGTAGTGCTCATGGGTTCAATCTCCATTCTGAAATCTGATGACAGAGGGGAAGAAGCTGTTCTTGAACAATGAGGGTGTGCCTTCAGGTTCCTGTACCTCCTCCCTGAGGGTAGCAGTGAGAAGAGGGTACATCCTGGGTGATGGAGATGTTTAATGATGGATACTGCCTTTTTGAGGCATCACTTTTTGAAGATGTCCTGGATGCTGGAGCACCTGAAGGAAACCCACATGGTCACAGGTAAAATGTACAAATTCCTTACAGGCAGCAGCTGGAATTGAACCCCAGTCACTGGCATTGTAAAGTATGATGTTTATGGCAGAGCTGCAATGTTTACTCTTCAAACATTTGTTTCTGAATAAGGAGTCACCTGTTTTGGAAGGAGATGAGGAGCAGTTTCTTTTCTCTTTCCAGATGTATGGCCACATGTATGTCTCCTTCAGTCACAGATAGTGACTCCTAAACATCCCACTCAGTAATTAGACCACAACATTTCCTACTCTTCCCAATATCAGTAACATATGACGCTGTCATAGGGGTTTAGCTGTCGATTGAATGGCAACATTAGTTCACACACTGTCAGATAAAGAGCGGCTTTATTTGTTACTTGTATATCAAGACATCAAAACATTCAGTGATTGCGTCAATGACCAACACAATCAGAGGGTAGTCCACATGTGTTGCCATGCTTCCAGAGTCCACAAGATATAGCTACAACTTTCTAATCTTTGGATTGTAGGAGAAAACTGGAGCACCCAGAGGAAACCCATGTGGTAACAGACAGAATGGACAAACAGTGGCACGAATTGAACTCTGATTGCTAGCACTGTAAAGCGTCATGCTAACCAGAACACTACCGTGCTGCTTGTGGCCATAGACGACAACACAGAAAGTGGCTTTTCTGCCCATCCTTGTTCTTGCTAACCAAGATGCATAGTCAGGCTAATCTCATTTACTAGCACTTGGACCATAACAGTCTAAACTCTTGTCATCCATACACATGTCCATGTACTTCTTAAATGTATCTAACCGATGTATTACCGGCATTTTCTTAATTTCACCTATTGCTTCTCTATTACTTCAGCTAACTTGGTTTCTCATTGGAGCAACAAAAATCCGTTGAGGAACTCAGTGGGCCGAGCAGCTTCCGTTGGGGGAGAGGAGTTGTCGATCTTTTTCAACAATGCCTTTCTCTCCACAGATGCTGCTTGTCCCATTGAGTTCCTTTAGAAGACTGTGAGTTGCTCCAGCTTCCAACAGAGAAGTACAAACAAAAAACAGACCATTCACCCCATTTAGTCCATGCTGCACTGTTATTGTGCCCAGTCCTCACCTGGAGCATAGCCCTCTGTGCCCCTCTGAAAAAACTTTGTTTCCATACCAAGAGTCAGACCCACATTGCCCGTGTGAAAACCAGGAATCCTAACCACTAGATCATATGCGACTCTTGTGTCTCCTCTGCACTTTTTCTTATTTCTGAATAAATGTTCTTGGAATCAGGAAGGAGGTACAGAAGCCTTAGTGCTGAGTTAAGTGAATTTATCCATGCTGGTTCAGGAGCTCGATCTTTGAAGGGTAATAACTGTTCCTGAACCTGGTGGTGTGGGACATAAGGGTTCGGTACCTCCACAACTTATGACCTCACTTTCAAGGACTCTAAGCTCATGTTCTTAATATTATTTATTATTCATTTATTTTTAAAAATGTTTCTAATGTATTTGCTCAGTTTGCCTTATATTGCACATTGATGATCAATCTTTGTGTGTAGTGTTTCATTGATTCTATTGTATTTCTTTTACTGTAAGTGCTTGCAAGAAGATGAATCTCAAGATGACATAAATGTAGTTTGATAATACACTTACTTTGTACTTTGAACTTCATCCAAGATTTTTTTATTTGAGATTTCTGGCATCTGCAGTATAATTTTTATTCTCATCTGTTTTCTGTCACATCACTGCACAGGAACGATGAAGGTACAATCTGGTGGTCAACAAAGGCTTCAAGCAATGTCAGTACTCAGATTATCTGGACATTACTGCAGATTATCATATACCCAGTGGCCACTTAATTAGTCACACCTGTACACCTGCTTATTAATGCAAATATCTAATCAGCCAATCACATGGCAGTAAGTCTAAGCATAAAAGCATGCAGACATGGTCAAGAGGTTCAGTTGTAGTTCAGAATGGGGGAGAAATGTGATCTCAGTCTCTTTGACTGTGGAATGATTGCTGGCAGACGAGGTAATTTGAGGATCTCTGAAGCTGCTGATCTCCTGGGATTTTCATGCCCAACGTTCTCTAGAGATTACAGAGAATGGTGTAAAGAACAGAAAAAGTCCAGTGAGCAGCAGTTCCTGTTTATGAGGGAGGTCAAAGGAAAATGGCCGGACTGGTTCCAGCTGACAGGAAGGTGACAGTAATTCAAAAAACCATGCAGACAAGCAACTCTGAATGCACAATATGTTGAACCTTGAAGTGGATGGGCTACAGCAATAGAAGACCATGAACCTCTTTATTAATTATCTAATAAAATGGCCACCGAGAATGTAACAGTGAACTCAACTGGACTTGACCTTCTAAACTCTGAGTGAAACACTGCAACTGAACAGTGGACTACACTTTGTCCAGTCCACAATCCCGGCCTGTCCCTTTAAGCAACGGATCTCACGTCTCGCGGGAGCAATCTGGGGACAAGCTGGCCATTCGGGCTCTTGCTGTGCACAACAGAGACGAGAATAGAAATGTGAATGAAGAGCACGTGAACGGGAAGTGTGCCACGCAGTGAGCCTTTCCTTCCCGCACTCCGTAGCACAGCAACTCACCTTCTTCATCCTCGGCTTTTGAAGGAGGACAGGGCGGTTGTCACGTGAGGTTTAGAGCACTCCCCACTGACTGGAAGTTCCAGTTTAGGAAGGAAGAAGAGGAAAAAGTAGAGCTATAGATCAACCAACATGGCAGCATCAAAGTTTAAAGTTGAATGTACATTTATTAGCAAAGTATGTATATCTCTCCCTTTCCAGGGAGCAGCAAGACAAAGGAACCCAGCAGAGTCCATTTAAACAAAAGGAGACCGCCAAGTATTTGCTGTGCAGAGAGAGAAAAAACAAATCATGCAAACAATAAAAGTAAGCAAATATCATTCAGAACTGAAGTTCACGGAAGTGATTCCACAGCCTTTACAGAACCCCATTAGTTGCAGGCCACTGCCTTAGTTCAATGAAGAGATGGGCTAAACGTCATGCAGCAGCAAGCTGAAGTTCAGAGCAGAGGCAAGTTAACCTCGTGGAGCAGCACGTGAGTGGAATTGGCTTATTATCATTACATGGACGTGCTAAGTGAAGAACCTTGTCTTCCTGCCACCCACCCAAATCATTACATACATGAACCAGTGATCGGAAGAACATGATTCAATTCCCGCTGTTGTCTGTGAGGAGTTTGTACGTTCTCCCTGTGATCGCCTGTACGAGGGTGTGGCTGAGAGCCGGCATGCACTAATTGGGCCAAAGGGCCTCCTTCTCCGACTTCAAGACTCAAGGAGCCATCAGTTGAATGACACCCATCTGCTATATTCCAACGGTGACTACAATGCGTAAGCACTTCTTTAACATTATGGAGCTCTGGTGACCTCAGGTAATATTTTTATTGTTTAGAGTAACAGCAAGGTAACAGGTCCTTCTGGCCCTGCCACCCAGTTACCCCCATGTGACCAATTCATCTATTAACCCAGTTGTCTTTGGAACATGGAGCACGTGGAGGAAACCAAACCATCACTGGGACAACATACAAGCTTCTTACAGACAGCGGCAGATTTGAATCTCAACTTTATCAGAATCAGAATCTCTTTATTGCCTGTACGTGAAACACACCAGAATTGATTGTGGTTTGGTGCCAAGCATAAAATATATAATGTTATATAAAATATAGTAATAAAAATATACTATATAAATATCTAGTAATTCAATTTGATAACAGAAGAACCTCCTTCTCTTTCAATCCACGATACTGTATACAAAGGACTGAAACTCCCAATTGAAACTTTAATTAAGAAATGAGCTGACTAAATTCAACCAGGTTGTCATCTTCATTTGATAAACACATGTGCTGCAAATGTACAAACTAAGGTTACAAATGGCTTTAATACTTCCCATGCTGTTAGACTAATGACTGGTTACAAATCTGCCAGATGTATTTGGCTGCTCCTGAACTGCTGAGATTTACACAACTTTGGGGATTCATTAGCACCGCCCATGAAGCAATCAGGCTGAAACTGTAGGGTCTGAAATTGCTTTAGAAATTGCTACGAATATTTACGTTTGCAGGTTGAGTTGGGTAAAGGAGTCAGGTGGTGACAGTGTTAGCTTGCAGTATGGAGTAGTTTGTTTGCTTAGAGGAAGAGGCCTTGGGTTTGACTCTCACACCAGAAGGCTGTGCGACTTCCCGACGAACAGGCCACAATCAGAAAGGATAGCCTGTGACATTTTTATCTTTTATTTTATTTGAAGTTCAAAGTGCGTTTATTATTGCAGTATCTATACATTATGCAGCCTTGAGATTTGTCCCTTACAGGCAGCCACAAAACAAAGAAACCCAGAAGAACTCATTTTAAAAAAGACTACCAAACACACAATGTACAGAAAAAAAAACAAATTGTGCAAAAACTAAAAGCAAGCAAATAGTGTTCAGAACAGATGTTCGCAAAAGAGAGTCCATCCACAGGTCTGAAGCCACTGTTTCAGTTCAGTACAGAGCCGAGCCCAGTCACGGATCAGCGAGCTGAAATGACCAATTCCTTGCCTCTGGCCAAGATGCCTTGACCTTTTCAATCAGGCCCGGTGCTTAAATCATCCAAACATGGAGATGAAGCGCAAGAAGTTTGAGCCATGCTGCCCAGTAATCCCCCATTTAAACCTGGCCTAATCACAGGACAATTTACAATGACCAGTTAACTGACTGTGGTGAACTATGTATACCTGTCTGGACACACCCCCTGCTGACTGCTCCTGTGGCTCCTCCCACAGACCCCTGTATAAAGGTGATCGAGGCCTGAGCCCGGCCTCTCAGTCTCCAGGATGTAGTATGGTGGTCAACCACTGCTTGTTCCTTCTTCCAGTCGATAAAAGCCGATATCTCGCCTTTACGTCTCAGAGAGAGTTATTGATGGTGCATCACTGACTAATCAGTATGTCTTTGGACCGTGGGAGGAACCCATGCCCTCCATGCCATGATCATCTTCAAAGTCACAAGAGATTCTGCAGGCGCTGGAATTCTTGAGCAACACACACAAAATGCTGGAGGAACTCAGCAGGTCAGGACATTTCAGGCTGAGACCCTTCATTAGGACTTGATGAATCAGCATTTTTTTTAATATTGGTATCTTGCTAGGCTGCATCCTCAGCCTCTTTCCTTTACTCCCTGTGCATTCATGACTGTATCGCCAAAATATGATATTACCCCATCGAGGATTGAGGCTGTAGGGTCAATTTAGATGTCTGGAAGTCATCAGATTTCACTAGCTCACTACTTTTTTTTTCTCCTTTTGCACTACTTATTTAGAATCAGAATGAGAATCAGAATCAGGTTTAATATCATCGGCATATATCGCGAAATTTGTTAACTTTAGGGCAACAGTACAATGCGGTACATGATAAATACATATAGAGCAAAATAATGTGAGTTACATTAAGTTTGTATGTACCGCATTGTACTGTTGCCCTGAAGTTTTGCTCTCTCTCTCTCTCTCTCTCTCTCTCTCTATATGTATATATATATATATATATATCTGTTAAATAGTTAAGCTAAAATAAGCAGTGCCAAAAATCAGGAATAATAAAGTAGTGAAATAGTGTTCATGGGTTCAATGCCCATTTAGAAATTGGATAGCAATTGGAAATTGGAAGCTGTTCCTGAATCATTGAGTGTGTGCCTTCAGGCTCCTGTACCTCCTTCCCAATAGTAACAAAGAGAAGAGGGCATGTCCTGGGTGATTGGGGTCCCTAATGATGGATGCTGACTTCCTAAGTCACCTGATTGCTTATTTAACTTTTTCAATATATACATATACATACAAACGTATATATGTTCCACGGTATCAGTAACCATTTATCCTGGTCCATCCACATGAATGCTATGGCCAAGAAAGCACACTATCATCTCTGCTTCCTCAAAAGGCTAAGGAAATTCAGAGTGTTCCTGATGACACTCCCCAATTTTGTAAAGAGTCACCATAGAAAGCATCCTGTTTGGATGCATTGCAGCTTGGTAAGGCAACTGCTTTGCCCAAGACCACAGGGAATTGCAGACAGTTGTGTGCACAGCCCAACCTACCATGAAAACCTGCCTGTCCTCCATGGACAATGTCTACACATCCTGCTCCTTGCAAAAGAAGCCCCAATAACACACCCCAGACATTCACTTTTCCCCTAACTCGCATCAAAGTAATGATAGAAAAGCTTGCAAGCATATACACCAAGCTCAGAGACAGCTTCTATCCAGCAGTTACATGACATTTGAACTCCAACATGGTAAAGATAAACTCTTTATCTGCCCTCTATCTACTCATGGTCCTTGCACCTTATTGTCCAACTGCACTGCCTTTCCTCTGTACTGTAAATCTATGTTCTTTGTTCCAGCACAGTCCAGACCCATCAGCCCATGATGTTGTACTGACATTTTAACCTATGCTAAGATCAATCTAACCCTTCCTTCCTATATAACCCTTAATTTTCTTTCATCCGTGTGCCTGTCTAAGAGTTTATTAAATGCCCTAAAGTATCTGCCTCTACTGCCAATTCTGGCAGAGTGTTCCATGTATTCACCACTCTCTGTGTAAAAAAAAAAACACTTAACTCTGACATAGCCCTTCCTATACATTCTTCCAATCACCTTAACCCTTACATTCTGTTCGGGTCAAATTTGACCCGTTTTGACATTTGACAGCAGTAAAAACACCCAGAATGCCATCTTTTAGCCTAAATTTGATGACTTTTCCTAAATTATCCCAAAATACGCAAAAATGAAAACATTTGAAAATTTTATACTTTTGTACATTGAGGCTGTTCCCGATCAAATTTGACCCGTATCTATTGAAATAGATTTTACATCTCTGAAACATTAATTAAGGATTAATCACCCATTTATTAATGTCAGATAGACGATTTATACATTCTAAATAGATCTGTGGTTCAAAATTTGGTATAGACACTTGTTATGAGGGCCGGGTCAAAATTGACCCAGACCGTACAGTGAAGGTGTAGAATATGAATAAGTTGCCTGGGTTAAAATAGTGTACCCTAGTATTAACCATTTCCACCTTGGGAAAATGTTTCTGGCTGTTCATTTGGCCGATGCCTATTATCATCTTGTTCACTTCTATCAAGTCCAAAGAGAAAAGCCCTAGCTCACTCAAACTGTAATTGATTTTCCTTATCCTGCACCACCAGATTCAGGAACAACCATCAGGCTCCGGAATGAGAGGGGATAACTTCGCTCATCTTCACTCACCCCAGCAATGAACTGCTTCCACGACCTAGGGACTCATGTTCTTGATAATTATGCTTATTTATTATTATAATTTTGTTTTTTCTGTTTTTATATATGCACAGTTTGTTGTCTTTTGCACATTGGTTGCTTGTCTGTCTGTCTTTGTTGTGCAGATATTTTCATTGATTCTATTGTGTTTCTTGTATTTACTGTGAATACCCGCAAGAAAATAAATCTCAGGGTTGTATATGGTAAAACAGATGTACTTTGATAATACATTTACTTTGAACTTTGTATTACCTTAATGAACTGAAGTATAGAATGATCTGTCTTTCTTTACACTGTACCTCAGCACGTTACACTAGAAAGCCTATTCTAATTTGAGTTCCCGTATGGTAGAAGTGCATTTTTCCAACTGAGACTTTGTGCTAACCATTGGCTGATAGCAAAGACCTGGTAGGATTATTCTGGGAGAAGAGAAGGGACAACTTCACAGCCAATATTTTCCCTTCAAAATCCACTAAATAGAAACAAATTATTTGACTCTTCCTCGCAGTGTGAAGTGTTCTGCTAACCACTACGCTACCGTGCCACTAATGGAGAGGTTTGGATCATCTGTAAGCAGAGATTTAGTTTAATTTGGCATTCTGTTTAGCACAGATGAGATCATTCCTCAAGATTGCTTAACATCATTCCCAGCAGACAAATGTAAAGGAGAACAAAGTGATTGTTACTCCAGATCTGATGCAGCATAAAAACACAATGAGATAAAGAACTAATTAAAAAATGCAATATATATAATTATGTCAGATAGCTTATAAACATAGATAGATTGTATGTCCGTAAAGTGATGCTTGGCACAGGAGCGTCTGTGTATGAGGTGACTGACAGGAAGTGATGAATTTGTGGGGACTGGAGGTTTGGAGGGGTGGGTGAGTTGCTGGATATTTTTATTTATTTACTCATTGATACAGCACACAGTAGGTCTTTCTAGACCTCCAAGCCGTACTGCCCCAGCAACCCCTGACAACCCCAATTTCACCCTATCACAATCACAGGACAATGTACAATGACCAATTAGCCTATCAGGTATAATTTTGCACTGTGACTGGAAGCCAGAACACCCAGAGAAATCCCACACAGTCACAGGGAGGATGTGCAGATACTCCTCGCAGAGAACACCAGAACACTACTTCAGTGGTTGGTAAGTTGATGGAGAAGATCCTGAGAGGCAGGATTTATGAACATTTGGAGAGGCATAATATGATTAGGAATAGTCAACATGGCTTTGTCAAAGACAGGTCGTGCCTTACGAGCCTGATTGAATTTTTTGAGGATGTGACTAAACACATTGATGAAGGAAGAGCAGTAGATGTAGTGTATATGGATTTCAGCAAAGCATTTGACAAGGTACCCTATGCAAGGCTTATTGAGAAAGTAAGGAGGCATGGGATCCAAGGGAACATTGCTTTGTGGATCCAGAACTGGCTTGCCTACAGAAGGCAAAGAGTGGTTGTAGACGGGTCATGTTCTGCATGGAGGTTGGTGACCAGTGGTGTGCCTCAGGGATCTGTTCTGGGACCCCTACTCTTTGTAATTTTTATAAATGACCTGGATGAGGAAGTGGAAGGATGGATTAGTAAATTTGCTGATGACACAAAGATTGGAGGTGTTGTGAATAGTGTGGAGGGCTGTCAGAGGTTACAGCAGGACATTGATAGGATACAAAACTGGGCTGAGTAGTGGCAGATGGAGTTCGACCCAGATAAGTGTAAGGTGGTTCATTTTGGTAGGTCAAACATGATGGCAGAATGTAGTATTAATGGTAAGAGTCTTAGCAGTGTGGCAGATCAGAGGGATCTTGGGATCCGAGTGCATAGGACGCTCAAAGCTGCTGCACAGGTTGACTCTATGGTTAAGAAGGTGTATGGTGTATTGGCCTTCATCATTTACAAGGGTGTTGCCTGGATTGGGGAGCATGCCTTATGAGAGTAGGTTGAGTGAACTCAGCCTTTTGTCATTGGAGCGACGGAGGATGAGAGGTGACCTGATAGAGGTGTATAAAATGATGAGAGGCATTGATTGAGTGGATAGTCAGAGGCTTTTTCCCAGGGCTGAAATGGTTAGAACCATAGAACATTTCAGCACAGAAACAGGCCACAGAAACAGTGGGTAGTCCCACTGACCTGCACCTGGGCCATATCCCTCCAAACCCCAGGAGGACACAGTTTTCAGGTGCTGGGGAGTAGGTACAGAGGAGATGTCAGGGGTAAGTTTTTTACTCAGAGAGTGGTGAGTGCGTGGAATGGGATGCTGGCAACAGTGGTGGAGGCGAATACGATAGGGTCCTTTAAGAGGCTTTTGGATAGGTACATGGAGCTTAGAAAAACAGAGGGCTATGGGTAAGCCTAGTAATTTCTAAGGTAGGGACATGTTCAGCACAACTTTGTGGGCTGAAGAGCCTGTATTGTGCTGTAGGTTTTCTATGTTTCTACATTTCTAGCTGAACTCCAAACTCTGATACCCCCAGCTGTGTTAGAGTTAAGTTAACCACTACACTACTGTGACAGGTGGAGTCATTTGTCAGCCTTATTGCTGGGGGAAAGTAACTGTTTTCATACAAACTATTCCTGTACTAACTCTTCGGTGTGTATGGAGTGTCGGTGTGGTGTGGGGGGGGGGGTGAGATAGTACCTCTGGTGAAGGGCCTTGTTGTGTCCATTCTGAGGCAGCTCACTCACCTTTGGTCTCCGGCAGACACTCAGCTCTCACCTGTGGCTCCAAGTGGCTGCTTGGGCGTGGCAGCGGCCACACCCGGGTACACCGCTTCAGCAGGCGGGCTAAACCAGAGGAGGGTGGCCAACAGCCTCATACCCCAGTGAGACTGGGGCATGCCTATCCCAGCATGCAAAGTCAGCTCCAGCAGACTGCGTGAACAAGATCTACAGTGAGATCCAACGGCTAGGAAGGTGGTTCGGCAACACTCCAAGAAGAGCAAAGGGCATAGAGAGGTAAAGGAGACATCATGGTCACCCACTGCAACCAAGGAAGACCCCAGACTTGGACTTCTGAGGTCGAGAGAGTGGAATTCCCCCAGAACAACAGCTTTTCTGCTTTAAAAACTCTCCCGCGCAGGTTTCCTGTCACGTTTGGACTCAAAAGACAATGACCAATGTTCTCATTGTTGCTCTCAGTAGTGAATATGTAGGAAAAATAATCAAATCAGTATATTATTTTTTTCTGACTGTACCAAGCCAAAACTGCCAAAGAGTAAACTTGGCTAGATCCATGTGATATTTGCATTTCTCACAGTCGGAATCTCTTATCAATTGCGCCAAAATTTCTCCAAAGGCAGTTAATAGGATGTGGGAGATGGAACAAAGATGACCAAAACTGTATGGGAATAAGATCTCCACAGAGCTGGATGGGGCCCAGATGACTTGGAGTCCATTCTTGTAGAACAATGAACAGTGGCTTTTTATCTCTGAGGCATCAGGCCATAGGTTTAGAATCCACTCCAAAACATGAGGTTGCCGTTCCTTACAATACAGCTGTAAGTGTTGGGATGCAAAAAAGGCTAAATCGATGCCTTTTAAAAGCCACTCGTGTATCTGCTCCCACTACCACCCCTGACAATGTGTTCCAGGCATGCAGCTCTCTCTCTGTCCAAAATTTGCCCCATTCATCTCCCTCATGCATATCTGCAGAATCCCTTATGGCTCAAACAAAGAAGCCACAGCTGAGTGTGGGAACTGTGAACCAGGTTTGTTGAACAAGCTGTCCGAAGAACTATTAGGGCTGTTGATTGAGTCTGATGTGTTGCTGGGTTCATCGTTTGGTGGGGTAGAGATACGACTAGCCTGCAAGTCGCCCTTGGGAAAGGTGCAGCACCTGCCCCAACCAAGAAGCCACGGGAGCAGGTGTTGGATGGTCGCATGAGCAGCTGGTGAATATCACAAAATCCTGGTTATGCGACCACTGACACCAAGCAGCTTGTAAAGGCACTGCTCAGATGAAGACAACGACAAACCACTTCATGCCATAGAAAGATCATGATCGCCCACATCATGCAACTTGGCACAGAGTGATGACAACTGAGCTCTTACTTGGGGAAATTATGACAGTGTTTTGTAAATGCCTGAAGCAGCACTTAGTATTTCCATCAAAGATTTAAATATCCAGGCCCGCATCAAGCTTAATTTCCTCTTTTAGGCCCAATCACTTCCTTCCTCTTCTGCAGCTTATTGTAGACCAATCATGGATTAATGAGTTTGACCTGTGTTCCTTTCAGAGCCAAACGTAATGTCTTCACCAGAGATCCTGCTGTTTGTTAGATGGTCACTCCTGTCCTCACTCCTGACTCTCCATCTCCTCTTCTACCAGATGAACTCAATGCCTTCTATGCACACTTTGAAAGGGAGAACACAACTACAGCTGTGAAGATCCCCGCTGTACCTGATAACCCGGTGATCTCCGTCTCAGAGGCTGTCTTTAAAGAGAGTGATCCCTCAAAAGGTGGAAGGTCCCGATGGAGTAACTGATAAGGCTTTGAAAACCTGTGCCAATCAACTAGCAGGAGTATTCAAGGACACTTTCAACCTCTCACTCCTACAGGTGGAAGTTCCCACTTGCAACAATCATACCAGTGCTGAAGAAGAATAATGTGAGCTGCCTTAATGACTATCGCCCGGTAGCACTCACATCGACAGTGATGAAATGCTTTGAGAGTTTGGTCATGACTAGACCGAACTCCTGCCTCAGCATTGACCTGGACCCATTACAATTTGCCTATCACCACAATAGGTCAATGGCAGTTGCAATCTCAACAGCTCTACACATGGTTTTAGACCACCTGGACAACACAAACACCTACATCAGGATGCTGTTCATCGACTCTACCTCAGTATTTAATACCATCATTCCCACAATCCTGATTGAGGAGTTGCAGAACCTGGACCTCTGTACCTCCCTCTGCAAACAGATCCTCGACTTCCTAACTGGAAGACCACAATATGTGCAGATTGGTGATAACATATCCTCCTCGCTGATGATCAACCCTCCTGGCACACCTCAGGGGTGTGTGCTTAGCCCACTGCTCTATTCTCTGTATACACATGACTGTGTGGCTAGACATAGCTCAAATACCATTTATAAATCTGCCAGCAATACAACCATTGTTGGTAGAATCTCAGGTGTTGATGAGGGTGTGTAAAGGAGCGAGTTATGCCAACTAGTGGAGTGGTGCCGCAGCAACAACCTGGCACTCAATGTCAGTAAGACGAAAGAGCTGATTGTGGTCTTCAGGAAGGGTAAGACGAAGATACACATACCAATCCTCATAGAGGGATCAGAAGTAGAGAGAGTGAGCAGCTTTAATTTCCTGGGTGTCAAGATCTCCAAGGATCTAATCTGGTCCCAACATATTGATGTAGTTATAAAGAAGGCAAGATAGCGGCTATACTTTATTAGGAGCTTGAAGAGATTTGGCATGTCAACAAATACACTCAAAAACTTCTATAGTTGTACCATGGAGAGCATTCTGACAGGCTGCATCACTATCTGGTATGGTGGGGTGGGGCTACTGCACAGGACCAAAAGAAGCTGCAGAAGGTTGTAAATCTAGTCAGCTCCATCTAGGGTAAAAACCTATAAAGTACCCAGGACATCTTTAGGGAGCGGTGTCTCAGAAAGGCAGCGTCCAGCACCCAGGGCATGCCCTTTTCTCACTGTCACCATCAGGAAGGAGGTACAGAAGCCTGAAGGCACACACTCAGCGATTCAGGAACAGCTTTTTCCTCTCTGCCATCCAATTCCTAAACAGACATTGAATCTTTGGACACTACCGCACTTTTTTTAATGTACAGTATTTCTGTTTTTTTAAAAAATCTATTCAATATATGTAATTGATTTACTTGTTTATTTATTATTATTTTTTATTTTATTTATTATTATTTTTATTTCTCTCTACTAGATCTTGTAGGTTTCGAAGTACTTGGAAGCACATGGCAAAATAGTCCAAAGTCAGCATAGTTTCCTTAAGGGAAAATATTGCCTGACAAATCAGTTGGAATAACAAGTGGTATAGACAAAGGAGAATCAGTTGATGCTGTGAACTTGGATTTTCAGAAAGCTTCTGACAAGGTGCCACATATGTGGCTGTTTAGCAAATTAAAAGCCCATGATATTACAGGAAAGATATTAGCATGGATGGAGCATTGGCTGACTGACAGGAGGCAAAGAATCAGAATAAAGGGAGCTTTTATTGGTTGGCTGCCAGTGACTAGTGGTGTTCCACAGGGGCCTGTCTCAGGAGTGATTCTTTTTACATTATATGTCAATGATTCGGATGATGGAATTGACGTCTTTTTTTAAAAGTTTGCAGACGATATAAAGATAGATGGAGGAGGAGGCAGTTTTGCAGAAGAAAAGAGGCTGCAGAAGGACTTAGACATTAAAAGAATGGGCAAAGCAATGGCAGATGGAACACAGTGTCAGGAAGAGTATGGGCATGCACATTGGTAGAAGAAATAAAAACATAGATTATTTTCTAAGTGGAGAGAAAATTCAAAAAATCTGAGGTGCAAAGGGCCTTGGTAGTTCTCATGAAGTATTTCCTAAAGGTTAATTTGTAGGTTGAGTCAGCGATGAGGAAGGCAAATGCAATCATTTCGTTAGGACTTGAATATAAAAACGAGGACGTAATGCTGAGTCTTTGTAAAGCACTGGTGAGGCCTCACTTGGAGTATTGTGAGTAATTTTGTGCCTCTTATCTTAGAAAGGATGTGCTGACATTGCAGAGGGTTCAAAATGATTCTGGGAATGAAAGACTTATCATATGAGGAGCATTTGATGGCGCTGGTTTGTACTTACTGCAAGTTAGATGAATGGGAGGGGGAATGGAATCTCATTGAAACCTATCGTATCTTGAAAGGCCTAGATAGAGTGGATGTGGAGAGGATGTTTCCTGCTATGGGGGAGTCTGCGACCTCAGAATATGGGTTGTCCATTTAGAACAGAGTTGAAGAGGAATTTCTTTACTCAAAAAGTGGAGAGTCTGTGGGATTTGTTGCCACAGGCAGCAGTGGTGGCCTAGTCATTGGGTGCATCTAAGTTGGAGGATGATAGATTCTTGATAAGTCAGGGTGTGAAAGGTTATGGGGAGAAGGTAGGAGAATGGGTATGAGAAGGAAACGGGTCAGCCATGATAAAATAGCAGAAGGACCCAACAAGCTAAAAGGCTTAATTCTGCTCCTATAGTACGTTTTATGGTCTTATGGTTTTCCAGTTGACAAGGAGACAGCTCATGAACATTGATTTTTCTAACTACTGGTACTTTTGCTCTTTTTCCATTCCCCATTCTGGCTCCACTCTTACACCCTCTCTTTTCCTCGAGGCCTGAATCATCGACTCTATTCTTCTTCACTGAATTCCTGACCTGCTGATTTCCTCCAGCATTTTGTGTTTCTTCCTTAGGAATTCCAACATCTGCAGAATCTCTTTTTCTTCATGAACTGTTCTTTCTACCTACCAAAGATAGAATTATTGAATTTTTATAAAATTGAATTATTGTATCTCCTTTCATATGTTCAAGCCATGTAAAGATCTTCACAGCCAGTGAAGATTAATAGCAGTTCTGATGTGGGAAATGGTGAGGATAGTTTATGAATAGACACACCACCAAGCTCCTGAGGCCTCTGTTGGTCAGGGTTGACCATAGATATTGCATCCTAGCTGTCCAGCTACGCAAGCCTGGGCAGTGTGATATGGAGAGCAAGTTGTTGCCCACGTAGCAAACCCCCATTCTCCATGCATCTGATGAACCCAAAGGAACAGCAGAGACTGATAGAGTTTGGCACCAGAAGCATTGCAGGAGTTGCCGGGCAGTTTTGAACTCAACATAGGGACTCTAGCTCCAGAATTTTACTTCGGGGGTTTACATCCGAAAACTTCCCCGTGAGTGGGTATAGCTGCAAGGTAGTGGAGATTTGAGATCCAAGTTTTCCTTCTAGATGAATTGCCAACCATGGTTTATGATCCACATCTGCCCACAGCGACTGCTTTTAAGGTGCCAGTCACCCACTTTTACCCCTTCTGCTGTCAGTTGAAACAGTTCTGCTGGGCTTAATAGCTAAGCCACATGTGAAGGCCAGGAGCTGGACTTGGTTGTCAGAGCCTACATGTCTTTGGGAGCATTTAATAGGTAGTGGGAACTTGTCTCCATTACCACCCCCAACTAAAACAACCTCAAGGAACCAAGCTATAACATAGGTAATCAGTGACATTGAGGCATAGATTTTGACCAGACCAGCAGATAGAGTCAGCATGGTAGTGTAGCATTCACAGGGAGAACGTACAAACTCCTTAAAGACCGTGGTGTTACATTAACCACCATGTTAACATGCCAACACTAGGACATGCAATCACATTCACCCCCACACACATATACATGCAACAACACAAACACACATATACAGGCACACGTGCAGCAGAAGCAGGTGTACACACACATACGCAAACACGCATGAAAACAGAAACACATAAGTAAACAAATTCACAGAATTACACATGCAAGGTGGCATGTTAGCACATTATTTTACAATGCCAGTTGTAAAATCAAGGATGCAATTCCCTGCACTGTCAGTAAGGAGTTTGTACGTTCTCCCCATGACTGCATGGGGTTCCTCTGGGTGTTCCGGTTTCCTCATACATTCAAAGACATACTCTGCTTGTCAACATGGAGTAGAAAGTGAGCTTCTAAATCCGGTGGGAGCAAAGGATGCTGTAGGAGTGGTGTGGAACGGGTGGCAGGGATGGAATGCCAGGGTGGGTGTTGGGGTGGCTGCAGACACACCCAGCCCTGAGCCACCAGGCAAGGTCATTTGGTTCCAAACAAATGATTTATTGATCATTACAAAATGTCTCTCTGGTGCCTCCCACTCCTCCCCCTTCCCCATTTTCCAACCATAATTCCCCTCTCCCTGCCCCCTTCCCACTCTCAGTTCACAATAGACCCAAATCAGAATCAGGTTTATCATAGAAACATAGAAAACCTACAGCACAATACAGGCCCTTCTGCTCACAATGCAGTGACAAACATGTACTTACTTTAGAAATTACCTGGGGTTGCCCATAGCACTCTATTTTACTATTTTTCTAAGCTCCATGTACCTATTGAGGAGTATCTTAAAATACCCTATTATACCTGCCTCCACCAACATCACCGGCAGCCCATTCCATGCACTCATCACTCTCTGCGTAAAAAAACTTACCCCTGACACCTCCCCTATACCTACTTCCAACCACCTTAAAACTGTGTCCTCTCGCTATCATCACTCACATATGTCATGAAATTTGTTGCTTTTTGCAGAAACAGTACAGTGCAATATATAAAATGACTAATATACTGTGCAAAGATCTTAGGCACAAATATATATGTG
The DNA here is from genome assembly GCF_030144855.1 of Hypanus sabinus. Taxonomy (NCBI): domain Eukaryota; kingdom Metazoa; phylum Chordata; class Chondrichthyes; order Myliobatiformes; family Dasyatidae; genus Hypanus; species Hypanus sabinus. The sequence continues at coordinate 183,300,081 of NC_082708.1, read as the reverse complement.
TGTGTATAGATAGATAGGGCGCCTAAAATGTTTGCATAGTATTGTACGGACCAAAGATAGTGAGCTGTGGGCATGCTATGTTGGCACCAGAAACTCACCAACACTTACTCACTGCCAGCACAGTCCTCGCTGATTTGATTCGATGCATACGATGCATTTCACTGTATACTTTGATGTACATGTGACAAATAACGATCTCTGTTTAAAATCTTTCAAATCTCAGAAACATGCATACACTGAAGCAGACACACACACACACACACACACACACACACACACACACACACACACACACACACACACACACACACACACATTCTCTCTGATAAGAAGCCTGAAGTGTAAAAAAGAAACATATTTCTGTGTTTCTAGCTGCTGAAGTCTCCCGGATGCCTGTAGCTTGTCTCAGTGCTAGCTGATTCAGCAATGAGGCCCAGATGTTCTGTTTCTTCACCTTCCTGCTTCCTCTCATGTTTCTCGCTGCACAATGGAGTATGACATTTTCTTATTTTTGAAGTAGGATGGGTGGGGTGGGGGTTGGTTAGTCTACTCATGCTAAAAGAAAATAAATCCCCTCCAAGTTGCAGCAAGAAGAGAGGTATGTGAAGATATTTCCATCCAAATCTTACGACAGCATCATTAACGTATGTGTAGTGCCATTGTGTTGTTGTAGCTTGGGTTTCCTGAGCATTGTGGGTATGCTAGGTTGGTCTGCCAAGCATTGTGGGTATGTTAGGTTGACACGGAAAGTGTGGTGACACTTGTGGGATACCCCAAGTATATTCTTCGGATGTGTTGGTTGTTAACACAAGCGACACATTTCACTGTATGTTTCAATGGTAAATAAATGAATCTGTATCTGAACCTGGATTCCTTCAGATTCTACCACTTATCAAACACCCTAACAGATTTCTAGAGAAGTTGTAAGAATCATAGGAGAATAAAACTTTTCTGACCATACATCAGCAACATCTTTAACTCATAGGTAAACGACTTCTCTGTTCACTTTGCACTGGAGAACAGTCCACACCATACAGCAATATGTTGGGAGCTCAACATCCAGGGATATTCAATATTCAGGAGGGATAGACAGGAAAGAAAAGGAGGTGGGGTAGCATTGCTGGTTAGAGAGGAGACCAATGCAAAAGAAAGGAAGGACATTAGCCTGGAGGATGTGGAATCGATATGGGTAGAGCTGCATAACTCTGGTGGCAGTTGTGTACAGGCCACCTAACAGTAGTAGTGAGGTTGGGGATGGCAGTAAACAGGAAATTAGAAATGCATGCAAAAAAGGAGCAGTAGTTATAATGGGTGACTTCAATCTACATATAGATTGGGAGAACCAAATTGGTAAGGGTGCTGAGGAAGAGGATTTCTTGGAATGTATGTGGGATGGTTTTCTGAACCAACATGTCGAGGAGCCAACTAGAGAGCAGGCCATTCTAGATTGTGTATTGAGCAGTAAGGAAGGGTTAGTTAGCAAACTTGTCGTGTGAGGCCCCTTGGGTAAGAGTGACCATAATATGGTGGAATTCTTCATTAAGATGGAGAGTGACATAGTTAATTCATAAACAAAGGTTCTGAACTTAAAGAAGGGTAACATTGAAGGTATGAGACTTGAATTAGCTAAGATAGACTGACAAACAATACTTAAAGGGTTGACAGTGGATATGCAATGGCAAGTATTTAAAGATTGCATGAATGAACTACAACAATTGTTCATCCCAGTTTGGCAAAAGAGTAAACCAGGGAAGGTAGTGCACCCGTGGCTGACAAGGGAAATTAGGGATAGTATCAAGTTCAAAGAAGAACATATAAATTAGCAAAAAAAAGCGGCACACCTGAGGACTGGGAGAAATTCAGAGACCAGCAGAGGAGGACAAAGGGCTTAATTAGGAAAGGGAAAAAAGATTATGAGAGAAAGCTGGCAGGGAACATAAAAACTGACTGTAAAAGCTTTTATAGATATATGAAAAGAAAAAGATTGGTCAAGACAAATGTAGGTCCCTTACAGTCAGAAACAGGTGAATTGATCATAGGGAACAAAGACATGGCAGACCAATTGAATAACTGCTTTGGTTCTGTCTTCACTAAGGACGACATAAATAATCTTCTGGAAATAGTAAGGGACCGAGGGTCTAGTGAGAAAGAGGAACTGAGGGAAATACATGTTAGTAGGGAAGTGGTGTTAGATAAATTGAAGGGGTTAAAGGCAGATAAATCCCCAGGGCCAGATGGTCTCCATCCCAGAGTGCTTAAGGAAGTAGCCCAAGAAATTGTGGATGCATTAGTGATAATTTTTCAAAACTCCTTAGATTCTGGATTCATTCCTGAGGATTGGAGGGCGGCTAATGTAACCCCACTTTTTAAAAAAGGAGGGAGAGAGAAACCAGGGAATTATAGACCGGTTAGTCTGACATCGGTGGTGGGGAAAATGCTAGAGTCGGTTATCAAAGATGTGATAACAGCATACTTGAAAATAGGTGAAATCATCAGACAAAGTCAGCATGGATTTGTGAAAGGAAAATCATGACTGACGAATCTTATAGAATTTTTTGAAGATGTAACTAGTAGAGTGGATAGGGGAGACCCAGTGGATGTGGTATATTTAGATTTTCAAAAGGCTTTTGACAAGGTCCCACACAGGATATTAGTGTGCAAACTTAAAGCACACGGTATTGGGGTTATGGTATTGAAGTGGATAGAGAATTGGTTGGCAGACAGGAAGCAAAGAGTGGGAATAAACGGGACCTTTTCAGAATGGCAGGCAGTGACTAGTGGGGTACCACAAGGCTCAGTGCTGGAAACCCAGTTTACAATACCTATTAATGATTTAGATCAGTGCATTAAATGCAGCATCTCCAAGTTTGTAGATGACACGAAGTTGGGCGGCGGTGTTAGCTGTGAGGAGGATGCTAAGAGGATGCAGGGTGACTTGGATAGGTTAGGTGAGTGGGCAAATTCATGGCAGATGCAATTTAATGTGGATAAATGTGAGGTTATCCACTTTGGTTGCAAGAACAGGAAAACAGATTATTATCTGAAAGGTGGCCGATTCGGAAAAGGGGAGATGCAACGAGACCTGGGTGTCATTGTACACCAGTCATTAAAGGTGGGCATGCAGGTACAGCAGGCGGTGAAAAAGGCAAATGGTATGTTGGCATTCATAGCAAAAGGATTTGAGTACAGGAGCAGGTAGGTTCTACTGCAGTTGTACAAGGCCTTGGTGAGACTGCACCTAGAATATTGTGTGCAGTTTTGGTCCCCTAATCTGAGGAAAGGCATTCTTGCCATAGAGGGAGTACAGAGAAAGTTCACCAGATTGATTCCTGGGATGGCAGGACTTTCATATGAAAAAAGACTGGATCGACTAGGCTTATACTCACTGGAATTTAGAAGATTGAGGGGGGATCTTATGAAACGTAGAAAATTCTAAAGGGATTGGACAGGCTAGATGCAGGAAGATTGTTTCCGATGTTGGGGAAGTCCAGAACGAGGGGTCACAGTTTAAAGATAAAGAGGAAGCCTTTTAGGACTGAGATGAGGAAAAACTTCACACGGAGAGTGGTGAATCTGTGGAATTCTCTGCCATAGGAAACGGTTGAGGCCGGTTCATTGGCTATATTTAAGAGGAAGTTAGATATGGCCCTTGTGGCTAAAGGGATCAGGGGGTATGGAGAGAAAGCAGGTACAGGGTTTTGAGTTGGATGATCAGCCATGATCATACTGAATGGCAGTGCAGTCTCGAAGGGCCGAATGGCCTACTCCTGCACCTATTTTCTATGTTTTTATGTTTAATATCAACATTTAAAGGACATTGGGATACTTACATGGATAGCACAGGTTTAGAGAGGGATATTTTCTAATACAGATCAATGCAGACACTTAGGTGAACATCTTCTTTGTCTAAGAGAAGTAGGGCGGAACGGTTTGAGTTATTACTAGATGACCCTGACATTATAAAAGGGCCCTGAACTTAAAATGGAAATTGCTGAGTTTTGTTGGATATTTTCTTACTGAAACTAACAGAACTTGCAGGTGAGGAAATGCTTCAAATGAGAATTTTCTGAGGTTGTCTATTATATCCAGTGCAGCCTCCTTTACATTGGTGAGACCCGATGTACATTGGGGACAGTTTTGTCGAGCACCTCCACTCAATCTGCCAAAAGCAAAATTTCCCAGAGGTCAAGTATTTTAATTCCAATTCCCCACATTCCCATTCCAACATTTTGGTCCACTGCCTCCTGTTCTACCATGATGAGGAGACTCTCATGCTGGAGGAAAATGCAGAATAAAGTGTAACAGTTGCTGAAAAAGTTCAGTGTAGCCAGGCAATAAAATGTTTAACCATAATGAGGTAGATTGTGAGGTCACGAATCCACCTTATTATATATGAAGACCATTCTGTCATCTGATAACAGTGGGGTAGAAGTTGACCTTGAGTGAGTTAGCACACTAGAACAGAGGGAAGAATGGAGGGTAGAATAGAGGGATCTGGGAATACAGATACAAAATTCCCTAGAAGTGGCGTCACAGGTAGATAGGGTAGTAAAGAGAACTTTTAGTACATTGGCCTTTATAAATCAAAGTATTGAGTATAAGTGTTGGAATGTTATGATGAGGTTACATAAGGCATTGGTGAGGCCAAATTTGGAGTATTGTGTGCAGTTTTGGTCACCTAATTACAGGCAGGATATTAATAAGGTTGAAAGAGTGCAGAGAAGGTTTACAAGGATGTTGCCGGGACTTGAGAAACTGAGTTACAGAGAAAGGTTGAATAGGTTAGGACTTTATTCCCTGGAGCGTAGAAGAATGAGGGGAGACTTGATAGAAGTGTATAAAATTATGATGGGTAGAGGTAGAATGAATGCAAGCAGGCTTTTTCCACTGAGGCCAGGGGAGAAAATAAAACAGAACATGGGTTAAGGGTGAAGGGGGAAAAGTTTAAAAGGAACATGGGGGGGGGCTTCCTCACACAGAGAGTTGTGGGAGTGTGGAATGAGCTGCCAGTTGAAGTGGTGAATGCAGGCTCACTTTTAAAATTTAAGTAAAACTTGGACAGGTACATGGATGAGAGTTGTATGGAGGGATATGGGCCAGGTGCAGGTCAGTGGGACTAGGCAGAAAAATGGTTCGGCACAGCCAAGAAGGGCCAGAAGGCCTGTTTCTGCGCTGTAATATTCTGTGGTTCTACGTTTTCAGGTTTTTCTATCTTCTGCCAGATGGGATGGGGGCGCAAAAAGAATGTCTCCGTTGGGAGGGAATTTGATTATCTTGGCTGCTTTAAAGTTCAAAGTACATTTATTATCAAAGTATGCATGCTTTATACAACCTGGGGATTCATCTCCTTCAGGCAGCCTCAAAACAAAGAAACCCAACAGATCCCATTAAAATGAATGAAGGTTGTCAAACACCTAATGTGCAGAGAAAAAATGTGCCAGCAGTAAAAGTGAGCAAATAGCATTCGGAACTGAAGTTCACGAAAGTGAGTCCATAGCCTGCAAGATTTCAGTCGCAGGCCACAGCCTCAGTTCAATACAGAAACAAGTACGGCAAGCTGAAACAGCCCATCAGTTACCTCCAGCCTGACACCCTGACTTTTTCAACCTGGCCTGGAGCTTAAGTTGTCAAACCTTGGGTTTTTTCTTGCTCTTGGGCACGAATACTACCACATCGATTGGGCCGTATCCAAGCTTTCCAATTCAGCTCGGCGCTGAAGTCAATCAAACCTTTGATCTTTCTTCACCTTCAGGCCCAGGTTTCACCTTGCCTCTTCCTTGCCTCTGCTGGCCTCGCCTCGATTCTGCAAATGTCTGCACTCCTTGGAGGGTATGTCGGTTTCCATGACCGAAAGAAGCTGCAGAGGGTTGTAAATCTAGTCAGCTCCATCTTGGGTACTCGCCTACAAACTACCCAGGACATCTTTAGGGAGCTGTGTCTCAGAAAGACAGTGTCCATTATTAAGGACCCCCAGCACCCAGGGCATGCCCTCTTCTCACTGTTACCATCAGGTAGGAGGTACAGAAGCCTGAAGGCACACACTCAGCAATTCAGGAACAGCTTCTTCCCCTCTACCATCCGACTCCTAAATGGGCATTGAACCCTTGTACACTATCTCACTTTTAAAATAGATATTATTTCAGTTTTTTGCACAATTTTTGGTCTTTTCAATATATGTATCCTGTAATTGATGTACTTATTTATTTATTTTTACTTGCATATTATGCATCGGACTAAACTGCTGCTGCCAAGTGAACAAATTTCACGACACATGCCGGTAATAATAAACCTGATTCTGATTCTGATGTGCAGAGCTGTGTCTCCAGTTGCTACATCTTTAATAAAGGATTCCAGTCTATTACCAGTGATCAGATTTATTTCTGTCACATAACAATGCAGAAACACTAATTCAAGCCCTAATATCAAATTACTGCAATGTGCTTTTTACAGGCCTTCCAAAGCAATCTATTGATGCATTCAACTCACTTAAAACACCACTGCTGGATTTTTAACCAAAACTGGGATGAAGGAACATCACTCCTGCGCTAGATGCTCTGCATTGGTTTCCTGTATCTTTTACAATTGATTTTAAAGTTTGCTTGTTTTTAAAGCTCTCAATGGATTAGGACTGGAGTACATCACAGAATCTTATTCGTTTTATAATCCTGTTCGAGCTCTCAGGTTTTCCTCAGCCAGTCTCTTAAATTTAAACAATCTCCTTCAAAGATATTTGGCAGGTCAGCTTTTTTGAATTACCCTCCTAAACTGTGGAATTCGATACCTAAAACTATAAGGGATTCAGATTCGGTTGACATTTTTAAACACCCGCTCAAAACCTATTTATTTAACCTTGCTTTTAACTAACATCTTTCTGTCTTTTATTTTCATGTTTATTTTCGTTTTTTTATTTTATTTTTCATATTTGTACATTCACCCCACTGTAAAGCACCAGCATGAAAGTGCTCTATTAATAAAGTTATTATTATTGTTTATTTAAATGAAGATTCCCTGAATTTTCTCAGACGCGTTCTATCTGCCTCCTCTTTCGAACGGGTTATCACACTTTGCATCTTCAAATCCATAATGCTGAATAGGACCTTCCGGCCCTTTGACCCACAATCCCCGGCAGCCCTGACCTTATCACAGAACACGTTACAACGAACCTGCCTGGAACGTCTTTGGACTGTAGGAGGAAACCTGAGAAAACCCACGCATCCCACGGGGACAACCTTATAGAAACGGGGATCATGTGGAATTCCAGGGAATTAAGGATAAGGCAGCACAATTAAGGAAAGATTAGCTTTATTTTCTCACATGTACGTTGAAACATTGAGACACACAGTGAAATGGGATGCTTGTGTTAAAGACCAACACTGTCTGAGAATGCACTGGGGTAGCCTATGTGTGTCACCATGCTTCTGGAGCTAATATAGCTCACCCACAACTCGCCATAACTCGTACGTCTTTGGAGGGAATTGGAGCACCGAGAGGAAACCCATGCAATCAAGGGGAGAATAGGCAACCTCCTTACAGAGTGTGCAGAAATTGAGCTCAAGTTGTTAATGCTGTCTTAATGTAACACGGCCCGCTATGCTACCATTCCACCTTACTACAGACACTGTTATTTCTGCAGCCAACTCTTTAAGGATATAAATGCAACATCTCAGGAATCTCCCAATGGCTACCCATTTTAATCCCACTTCCCATTCCCATTCCTGATATGTCTATTCAGTTTGGAGGAATAATACCTTATAAGTGTAGACTTCAACCTGATGGTATGAACATTGATTTCTCAAATTTTCAATAAATCCCCCTTTCACCATTCCCCATCCACTTTTCCCTCTCTCACTTTATCTTCTTGCCCATCTATCATCATCCTCTGGTGCTCCTTCCCCCTTTTCTTTCTCTCATGGCCTTCTATCCCTACCTATCAGATTCCCCCTTCTCCAGACTTCTATCTCCTTCACCAATCAATTTACCTGCTCTTTACTTCATCACTCCTCCTTCAAATTTCACCTATCACCTTGTGTTTCACTCTCCCCCTTCCCCCACCTTTTAAAATCTACTCCTCCACTTTTTTTCTCCTTTCCTATGAAGAGTCTCAGCCCGAAATGTCAACTGTACTCTTTTCCATAGATGATGCCTGGCCTGCTGAGTTCCTCCAGCATTTTGTGTGTTTTTCTCAGGAATCTGTCAGATTTTCAACACTAATTTCTATAGTGTGTGTAGTCTGTGCAATGTCATAGCTATGCTCTTGCGAGTGTAACAGTGTCATAGAGGTTAGCATGACATTATTACAGCTCGGGGTATCAGAGTTCACAGTTCAATTCCGGCATCCTCTGTAAGAACGTCTGCACTTTCTTCCCATGTGTGCAAGGCTTCCTCCAGGTGCTCTGGTTTCTTCCCAAAGTCCAGAGATCAGAATCAGGATCAGGTTTAGCATCACCAGCATATGTCATGAGATTTGATAACTTAGTGGATTGTGCAAAAAAAAAGTAGAGAGGTTTCAATATCTTTTCAGAAGGTTGATGACAGAGGGGAAGAAACTATTACTGCATTGTTGAGTGTGTGCCTTCAGGCTCCTGTACCTCCTCCTGATGGTAGCAATGGGAACAGGGCATGTCCTGGGTGATAGGGGTTCTTAATGATGCCGTTTTTTTGAGGCACCACTCCTTGAAGATGCTCTGGATACTGGTTGTACTGGTTAGTAGGTTAGTTAGTCATTGTAAATTGATTTGTGATTAGGCTAGGGTTATATTGGTGGGTCGCTGGGCGGTGTGTCTCATTAGGGCAGAAGGGCCTGTTCTGTGTTGTATCTCTGATGCACCATCAATAACTCACACTGAGACGTAGGCGAGATATCGGCTTTTATTGACTGGAAGAAGGAACCAGGAGTGAGTGTCTATCATACAAGGTCCTGGAGACTGAGGCCGAGCGTCAGGCCGCAGGTCTCCTTTATACAGGGGCCTGTGGGAGGAGCCACAGGAGCAGTCAGCAGGGGCGTGTCCCGACAGGCACATAGTTCACCACAATCTCTAAATAAAATAAATACTAATTTCTTTTGTCTCCATCTCTAAGGCACCCATACTTACTTCTGTTGTTGTCAATTAACCTGCTTGTAGAATCTATTAAAATCAGATTTACAGTTTACTCACATATTCTATTTCTCTGTTATCATTTTAATTACATTTGCCTGCTCCCAGTATTCTGCCAAGCCTTTGTCTTATTAATCTTTTTGAGTATTATAATTCCTTCTAACCCGATTCTATCTCCACTTTTAGCTAGCCATAAATGAACTGTCTTCTCCTTAATTTTACTTAAAAAAAAGGGAATAATTGCACCATGGTTGGTCCGAAGCCTGGCTGAGAAAGGAGGAAGCCTGGGCATGGTGCTAGAAAACCCAGAGCCACAGAAAGACCAGCAGAAGCTCCAAAGCCCTTCTCCTTCGAAGAGGAGGGATCATCGACGGGCTACACCTTGAAAGACTGAAAGACTGGCCAAGGACAGAGGACTCCGGAGAACTACTGTCAGCAACCTCTGCTCTGGGGCGGGGGGGGGGGGGGGGGGATGGCGGTGGGTTCATGGTGATGAGCTCAAGAAGAATAAAGAACTGAATATTTGTTGAGGACTATAAAATATTAATTGAACTATGAATCAGTGTTTATCTGCACTGCATTTTTAATCTACCTTAGTCAACTCAAGCCTACGTAAGCTCATATAACTGGTTTAAAAAATGCTAGTTTAGTCCTTATTCTCACATTCGGTGAAAATTTCTATCACATCTTGACCAGCTTCATCTGAAGATCAGTTGTTTTGAAACTAGAGCTCAAGCCAATCTAAACCATTCTGTTCCCTGATTAGCAACGCTGATCTTGAAAGCTTCACAAATGCACCTGTGAACTCAAAAGACTTCTCTTTCCATGCATATTACATTCTCCCAAAGGTTATAGCTATGTTTTATTTGTACAAGCCTCTAGTTTCATAATTAACAGTATAATGGTGTTAAGTAGACAGTAACCTACTTCTAGAGCAACAAACAATCCGCTGGAAGAACTCAGTGAGTCGAGCAGCATCTGTGGGAGTAAACAAATTATTCATGTTACCTGTGTTGAACAAAGAGTGGAGAATGGAGGTGGTCAGTATGAGGAGGAGAGGGGGACATAAAGACCACCCACTTCCAGATATGATTTACATACTTTCTTGTCCCTTTTCTCCTCCTGTCTACCTGCACTGCACTCTCTTTATAACTGTAACACTCTTTCTGCATTTAGAATTGTTTTCCTTTTGTGCTGTAGACAGTAGATGTATGGAATGATCACTCTGGATTCGGATTTATTTATCACATGTACGTCAGAACATACAGTGAAATGCATCGTTTCCATTAACAATGAACCCAACCTCAGAACAAAATAGCATTGATCTCCAGACTTCCAGAATATTTATTTCTCATTTTGGTCACCATACCAGATTATGGTAATACCAGATAAAACCCATTTAAAAGTTCAAAGTATATCTGCAGTATACAACCCTGGGACTCATCTTCCAGCAGGCAGCCACAAAGAAAAGAAGCACCATGGAACTCTGTTCAAAGCAAACAGCAAGTACCCAACGATTTCTATCCATCTTGTTCCAAATATCTTCACTCTTCACAATTAGTCTTCACTAATAAAATATTAGTGTTGTTGTCTCTGTCCCTTCCCATTATATTCTACTCATAACTGCCCATATTTCAACTCTTTAATTAAATCTCTCTATACTGATGTGTTTTACTGCACTGGAACACCACGCCAGCACACTGCATCTGCCACTTTAAAATGCTATGAATATCTTAGAATCAGAATCAGGTTTAATATCAGCAGCATATGTCGTGAAATTTGTTAACTTAATAGCAGTACAATGTAATACATCATAAATATAGAAACTAACAAAATAAGTAAATCAGTTGCAGTAAGTATATAAATGTGTATTAAGTTGATACATTAAAAATAGTGTAAAAACAAATAACAGAAGTGAGGTAGTGTTCAAGGGTTCAACGTCCATGTAGGAATTGGATGGCAGAGGGGAAGAAGCTGGTCCTGAATTGCTGAGTGTGTGCCTTCAGGCTTCTGTACCTCCTTCTTGACAGTAATAATGAGAAGAGCTCATGTCATGGGAGCCCTTGATGATGGATACAGCCTTTCTGAGACTCTACTCCTTGAAGATGTCTTGGAAGCTAGTGCTCATGATGAAGCTGACTAATTTTACAACTTTCTGTAGCTTCTTTCGATCCTGCGCAAAGGCCACCCACCCCCATACCAGACAGTAATGCAACCTGTCAGAATGTTCTCCATGGCACATTTGTAGAAGTTTTTGAATGTCTTAAGTGTTCAAACCAAATCTCTTCAAACTCCTAATGAAATATAGCTGCTGTCTTTATTACTGCACTGATATGCTGGGACCAGGTTGGATCCCAGTAATGAGATTTCTCACTCTCTCCAGTTCTGATCCCTCTATGAAGACTGGTTCATGTTTCCTCACCCTACCCTTTCTGAAGTCCATAATCAGCTCTTTCGTCTTACTGACGTGTATCATCAGCAAATTTATAGATGGTGTTTGAGCTATGTTTAGCCATACAATCATAGGTTTTGAGAGAGTAGAGCAGTGACCTAAGCACACATCCCTGAGGTGAACTAGTGTTGATTGTCAGGGAGGAGGGGTTATTGATACTAATGTGCACAGATTGTGGTCTTCCAGTTAGGAAGACAAGGATTCAATTGTAGAGGGAGACAGAGACCCAGGTTCCATAGCTTATTGATCAGGACTGTAGGAATGATGAAAGTAGTGTTAAATGTTGAGTTATAGTCAATGAACAGCACCCTGACATAGCTGTTTGTATTGCCCAGGTATATAGTTATTATGTTGGTCAGCGTACCCCGTAGATGCCACCCACTATAAGCTGAAATTTGGAGCAACTGACAAAATGCTGGAGGAACTCAGCAGGTCAGGCAGCATCTGTGAAGGGAAATGGACAATCAAGTCCGTTCATTTGGATTGGATCTGGATCCACAATGAGCACAGAGAGGACTCTGTGCACTCTCTCTGTTAACTACCCAACTCAATACCCAATGGTTTGTTTAGGACGTATGTAACAATGCAAAAACTAATGAGATCTTAATCAAACCTCCAAAGACTTTTTCCTGGACCCTGAGAGTAAATTCAACAAGAGTTACAAAGCACAGAAACAAGACCTTCAGCTCAAATTCCATGTCCATAAGACATAGGAGCAGAATTAGCCCATTCAGGCTATTGGGTCTGCTCCACCAATCCATCGTGGCTGATTTATTATCCCTTAATCCCATTCTTCTCCCTTCTCCCTGTGACCTTTATCACCCTTCCTACTCAAGAATCTGTGAACCTTCATTTTGAAGATACTCTATGTCTTGACCTCCACAGCCATCTGTGGCAATGAATCCCACAGATTCACCAGAAATACTAACTTGAAATTCATCTTCTTATAGACATTCACAGCAGAACAAAGGAATTAAGTGGAATCAATGAAAAAATTGCTGACGAATGAATCAATCAATGAAACAATCAATGTGCAAAAGACGACAATCTTCACTAATTTTTAAAAAACTAAATAAATCAATAAACAATTAAACGATTAAATAAATAATGCTGTGGACATGTTGCGGAGTCTTGAAAGAGAGCCCATAGTATATAGGTTATAGTGTAAGATATAGATCAGTTAGTATAGATGGTTTAGGATGGTGGTGAATATTGGTAGCTTGGGTTTAGGCGTTTGATGTTGTGGTGTTTGTCAAGCTTGGTAATTAAATTGCAGACATTTCATCCCTAGTCGAGGTGCAGTTGCTGGTGTTTCTCTCTGGGAGTGCTCACGTTTATATAGTTCCCACCCCATTAGCTTGCCTCCGTCCTGATTGGCTACCCCTTCAATTTGACCTTTGAATTCTGTTAGTTCACATTACTTTGGCTCTTAGGGGTTCGTAGATGCTGTTTATTTCAATGGTGTATGGATGGTATGGTACAGATTGTAAAGTCAGAATGGAATGTAAACAAAACCATATTCAGATTGGCTAAATGTAAACAAAGGCATATTCGGATGGGCTGAATGGCCTGCATGCCTACTAGAATGATGAATCACTGTGCTGAACTACTGGCTGCCTTGTTGCTGTTCAGCAGCATCGCCCAACCGTGGCCTTAGAAAGGCAACATCACAGATTTTGCCACATGTCTCTGTAGTGAAATGAGCCAACGTGAGCATTCAAGTCTGAAAATGAAAATAAAAAAACCAGAAACAAAAAGTTCATCCTGGCTAACTCTTGGCATCATGCGGATCGGGATATTTCTGAACATCTGGCCAACCCAGTTAGTTGTAACTTTTTTTTGTCTGGAGAGGAAAGAGAGCACTGGGTTGTTAATTATGCATGAAAATGTATGAGGCACACATCTCCTCTCCAATACCTCTGTGACCAGTGCTGCATAATTTAGGCCTGCTCGCTTGCCAAGAAAATGCCCTCCTGTCTTAAAATGTGCTGCGCTTAATTAGAGCTGGATATTTTGGGAACCGTTGCATTAATACACGTTATGCCTCACATGTGGGTAGAAGCAAGCGGGTTTTACGTAGCTATGTCCTTGCATGCCAAAGGATGTGATTAAGTTAGAGAGGGTGCAGGAAGGATTTGTGAGGATGGTGCCTGGACAGGAGGACTTGAGGTATAAGAAGAGACCAGACAGGTGGGGACTGTTTTCCCCACTTTGACTGGTTTCTATGGAGTATTCGGAGTGAGGGTGATGATACACATGACAAGTGAAAACCAATTACCGGTTATGATCTGTGACCCCAGCTGCATTGCCCTGTCAGTTTCCCATAACCATCCATCAGTTAAAGTCCATAAAAGACCATAAAAGTATAAGACAGAAGCAGAATTAGGCCATTCAGCCCATTGAGTTTGGTCACCATCTGATCACGTCTGATTTATTACCCCTCTCAAACCCGTTCTCCTGCCTTCTCTCCATACCCTTTGACACCCTTATTAAATTAAGAACCTTCCACTTCAAGTATACCCAATGACTTGGCCTCCATAGCCATCTGTGGCAATGAATTACACAGATTCAACACCTTCTGGCTAATGAAATTCCTCCTCATCTCTGTTCTGAAGCCTGAAGTTTTGACTGAAGTTTTTCCCCCTCAGTTTAAACCTCATTACAGATTTTCACCTTATCTACACCCGTCATGGCTCTACATGCCTCTACTAGATCACTCAGTCTTATATGTTCAAAGGACTAAAGTCCCAGCCTACCCAACCCCTCCTGATAACTCACTCAAGACCTTGCATCATCTTGGTGAGTCTTTTCAGTTTAGTGATATCTTTCCTATAGATACTGAACAGCACACTCCAAGTGTGGCCTCACCTGTAGGTGTCATGAACGGACTGTTTAGACCCATTCCACCCAGCAGGGGGCCTTAGGATGGAAGCGGGTTAGTAATTTTGCAAATGACACAAAGATTGGTGGAATTTTGAACAATGTAGAGAGCTGCCAAATTAATTGGTGGGTTATCAATCAGTTACATATGAGGGTGAAGAAATGGCAAATGGATTTGAATCTAGCCAGTTGTGAGGTGTTGCCTTTGGTAAGTCAAAGATAAGAGGGAGGTATTCAATAATTTTATTTATTTGATGTAAACCCTTTTGGCCCTGTGAGCCATGCCGATCTGCATTCCCCTGATTTAATCCTGGCCTAATCAAAGGACAATTTACAACGACCAATTAAGCTATCAACTGGTATGTCTGTGGACAGTGAGAGGATGTCAGAGCACCTGGAGGAAATCCACGCAGGGAGAACATACAAACTTTTTACAGGCAACAGGAGTAATTGAACCAAGGTCACCTGTCCTATAAAGCATTGAGCTAAACACTACACTACCATGCTACCCAAATTAATGACAGGACTCCTTACGGCACTAATGTACAGAGAGATCTTGGGGTCCAAACTAGGTTGACTCCATGAAAGTGGACACGCAGCATATAGGGGAGAGCATGTGATATAATGCTTTACAACACCAGCTGCCAGAGCAGGGTACAATTCCCGCCTCTGTCTGGCAGGAGTTTGCACGTTCCTCTAGATGCTCTAGTTTCCTCCCCCATTCCAAAAGATGTATGGTTAGGATTAATGAATTGTGGGCATACTTTGTTGATGCCAGAAGCAAGGTAGCATTTGTGGGCTGCCCAGTATATTCCTTGTGAATTGATTTGATGCAAACAGTGCATTTCGATTTACATGAGACAAATGAAACTAATCTCAAATCTTTAGCAAGTTAATAGGGTGGTAGACAAAGATTATTGCGTGTATGCCTTCAGTGGTTGGGGTAGAGTGCACAGTTAGGGTCAGGGAGTCATGTTGGAGCTGTACTTAACCTGGGTTAGGCCACATTTGGAATATTAGAACAGAGACCAGTACAGCACAGGAATAGGCCCTTTAGCCCACAATGTTGTGCCAAACCAAATTAAATTAATAATCAGTGACCAACTAAACTAATCCCTTGTGCCTATAGAATGCCCATTTCCTTCCATTTCCCTCATTTCAATCATGTGCTTATCTATATGGTTGTATGGTTAAAAATCACCAATGTATCTGCCCCTGTGACCACCCCAGGCTGCACATTCCGAGCACCCACCCCTCTCTGTGTAAAAAAGTTATCCCTCCCCACATCTCCTTTGAAATTACCCCCTCTCACCTTAAGTATATGCCCTCTAGTATGAGACATTTCAACTCCAGGGAAAAAATATACTATCTACCTACTCTGTCTTGTGTGTTGCCCTGGTCACCCCACTGCATTAAGGATGAGGAGGTTTTGGAAGTGTACAGAAGAGGTTTAACAGGATGCAGTCTGGACAAGAGAGTATGAACTACAAGAAGAGGTGGACAAATTTGTATTGAGAATCCCCAGTTTATACGCTGGAAGTACTAAGGAGCTTAGGATAAACAGTGGACAGAGCATGTTCAAACTTCTCATCCATCTGCTCCATTTAAAAATCTCCTGCCCCACCCTTAATGTCTGCATTTCCCACATTGGCCTCATTAGCAACTTTAGAAATCACAGGAGATGAAGACATCCTACTGCCCAAAATGTCAACTGTTTATTCCTTCCTATAGAAGCTGCCTGATCTGCTGAGTTCCTTTAGCTTTTTGTATGTGTTACTCTAAATTTCCAGCATCTGTGTTGAAGATATTTTCCTTTCGAAGTATCCTCCGAAGCTTTGCCACCTCATTTCTAGGACATCCATCTGACCCTCCCCCTGCTTTGCAGAGTTTGTCAGGAAGATTGAGACAGATTCCTTCACGTGAAGAGGTGTTTCCTGAGATCACAACTTGCCCCTTTGTCTGGACTCCTTCCACCAGAGGAAATAGTTCCTCTCAGTCAACCTTTTCATATCCTTTAATCATTGTAAAATACATCAATTAGATCACAATCTTCTATACACAAGGGAGATGAAACCTATTCTGTGCAATCTGTCTTCATAACTCAAATCCTTTAGGTCCATTAACGTTAAGAAAAAACAGAAATTCCACTGTATTCCAAAAGAATGCCAAAAGAATCACAAAGTTTAACATTACCTTAACGTAAAGTGAAGCAATGCTGCACAGGTTCTTGGGTGTTGACGCCACTCGCTGTCATGAACTGTTCATCTTGGATGAGATTTTTACTTTTGTCCACACTTCTTTTTAGGCATCAAGCTTGTCTATATAACTTCAACAGCAAATTTCATCAGGAATGAAAGGTACAGTGAAAAACTTTGTTTTGCATGCCATCTAAACAGATAATTCAAAAGATTCAAAGTACATTGATCGTCAAAGTATGCATACAGAGTAAAACTCTGAGATTTGTCCTCCGGCAGGCAGCCATGGAACAAAGAAACACCACGGAACCAGTTCAAATAAAACATCAAGCAACCAATGTGTGGAAAAAAAGAACAAATTGCGTAAATGGCAGAAAGAAAGTGAACAATGGATGGAAAGTCAGCATCAAACCAGGAGTCCACCAGTATTAAGTTTAGGTCAGTTTGGCACCATGCCGCTAGCTGACTGCAAGCCGCAGAGCCAATATTCATCAATGTGCCCCTTCTACGTCAATCACCCCAAACTAACAGCTCAAATACAGCAAAAAAAGAGTAACCAGAATCCCAAAGCACATGCAAGATGAACCTCAAAGTCCCCAAAAACAAGTCCACAGGCACGAGCCTCAATGACCAATCCTTGCAACATGAATGCCAAGACTTCAGCTCTTTCCTCCGACAGCTGCTAATGAGAGGGATAGGAAGAGCAATCAGACGCAGCCAGGTGGTGCCCACCACCCACTCATCTTTGTCGACTTCAACCTTGCTCAATGCCTCAGAGAGAAGGAATGGACTGTGGGAAGAAACCTGAGCACCTGGAGGAAACCATTGCAATCATGGGGAAACATACAAACCTCGCCATTCAGCCCATCTATATGGAGCGCTGGTCCTGGAAGGCAGCTTCCATCATGTTCAGCCAGGTTCCCCCTCAGCCTCTGATGATCCAGTGAAACAACCCACATTTATCCAACCTTGCAGCTAATACTACCCAGAGCACTCTGACACAAAGGCAGCATCCATCAGCAGGGATACTCACCAGCAAGACGTGCTCTCTTCTCACTACTGCCTTTAGATACAAGAGCCTCAGGACACACGACACCGGGTTCAGCAACAGTTTTTACCCCCTATACATCAGCCTCTTGGCCCATCACTGAACTGTTGCCACAAACTGTAGACTCACTTTCAACCACTCTTCTCACGTTCTCAATAGTTATTGCTCATTTTGTTAATTTATTATTATTCTTTATTTTTTCTCTCTCTTTTTATGCTTGTATTCCGGCAGCCCAATCAGTGGTGAGAACAGAGCCCTTTGAAATAAATAAAAGCACAGAAGGGACAAACGGGCTGGCCATTGTTGGAAGTGGGAGCATCGGGCTTTGACCCACACAGGTTAGAGGATTTGATCTTGGTTCCCCATTGTACAGTACAGGCAGGATGGTAGATATGGCAGTGGAATGCTCCTCCCGTAGGATGTGGGAATTCATGGAACCTGATGGACTCCCTGATGACTACACCTTTGGGAAGTGCAGTCAACTCCAGCTCATGAAAGACTGTTTTAAGGAGCTGGAGCCGGATTTGGACAAACTTCAGATCACACACGAGACAGAGCATTTGATAGATATGGCTTTTGAGCAAAGTGCAGAATTCAGGGAGTAGATGGGTGAACACCAAGGAAGGTAAAGGGAGAAGGAAGTCAGTGCAGGGTCCCTTGTGGCCATTTCCCACAGCAACAGGTGTAACCCTTTGAATACTGAAGAGGGAGATGACCTATCTGGGCAAGGCAGCAGCAGCCAGACCAGTAGCACTGTAGTCAGCTTCGAACCACTGAAGGGTAGGGTGAAGTGAGACAGAGAAATAGTCATAGGGGATTAAGTAGTTAGGGCGACAGAAAGGAGATTCTGTGGCAGCAAAAGAGATGTCAGAATAGTGTGTTGCCTCCTGGTTGCTAGGATCCAGGATGTCTCTGAGTGGTTGCAAAATATTCTTGAAGGGGAGGGTGAGCAGCTGGAGGCCATGGTACATGTTGGTACCAAGACATAGGCAGGAGAGGGTTAGAGGTCCTGTGCAGTAAGTTTTGGGAGTTAGGAAGGAGGTTGAAGAGCAGAACCTCCAAGGTGGTAATCTCTGGATTAGTCCTAGTGCCATGAGCTGGGGGAGGTCAGAACAGGAAATAGGGCAGATGAATGAATGGCTGAGGAGATGTGCAAGCAGCAGTGTTTCAAGTTCTTGGATCATTGCAATCTTTTCTAGGAAGGGGTGACCTGTACAAGTGGGATGGGTTGCATCGGAACTGGAGGGGAACCAATGTCCTGGGAGGGAGGTTTACTAATGCTATTGGGGAGGGTTTAAACTAGATTTGCAGGGGGGTGGGAACCGAAGTGAAGAGGCAGAGGATGGGGAGGTTGGAGCACAAGTAGAGACAGCTTGTAGAGAGTTTGTGAGGAAGAATAGGCAGATGATAGAGTAAAGATGCACTCAGCCTGGTGGTTTGAGATGTGTATTTTAATGCAAGGAGTATCAGAAACAAGGCAGATGAACCTAAACGAGCTGTGCTGTCGCCTCAGTATAAATAAATATGATGTTGTGGCCATTACAGAAACGTGGATGTCACAGGGGCAAGAATGGCTGCTGAATGTGCCGGGATTTAGAGGTTTCAAAAGGGACAGGGAGGAAGGCAAATGAGGCGGGGCATGGCATTGCTAACCAGGGACAATATCATGGCTGCAGAAAAGGAAGAAGCCACGGAATGATTATCTACTGAGTCATTGTAGGTGGCAGTCAGAAACAGGAAAGGGGCAATAACTCTACTGGGTGTTTTTTATAGACCCGACAATAGTAATTAAGGAGTACATAGGGAGGCAGATTCTGGAACAGTGCAATAATAATAAGATAATTGTGATGGGGGATTTTAACTTTCCTAATATTGACTGGCATCTCCTTAGAGCAAAGAGTTTAGATGGGGTGGAGTTTGGGTGAGAAGATTTCCTGAGGCAATATGTAGATCAGCCAACTAGAGGAGAGGCTGTACTTGATCTGACATTGGGAAATGAACCTGGTCAGGTGTCAGATCTCTCGGTGGAAGAGCATTTTGGAGGTAATCACCACAACGCTATCTCCTTTACTACAGTGCTGGAGAGGGATTGGAGCAGACAAATTTGGAAAACATTTAACTGGGGTAGGGGGAAATATCGTACTATTGGGCAGAAACTTGGGAGCATAAATTGGGAGCAGATGTTCTGAGGGAAATGCATGGCAGAAATGAGGCAAATGTTCAGGGAATATTTGAATGATGTTCTGCATAGGCATGTTCCATTGAGGCATGGAAAGGATTGTAGGGTAAAAGAATCATGGTGTACAAAGTACAGTATGTAGAAAATCTAGTTAAGAAAAGAAAAGCTTTCAAAAGTTCAAGAAGCTAGGTACTGTTAGAGCTCTAGAAAATTACAAGCATGCCAGGAAGGAGCTCGAGAATGAAATTAGGAGAGCTAGAAGGGGCCAAAAGAAGTCCTTAGAGAGCAGGATTAAGGAAAACCCCAAGGCATTCTACACATGTGAAGAACAAGAGCGGAGAATAAGACCAACCGGGAGTGATAGTGGAAACATGCGCATGGAAATGGAGGAGGCAGTGGAGGTACTTAATGAATACTTTGCTTCAGTATTCACCAGGGAAAAGGACCTTGGCAATTGTGGAGATGACTTACAGCAAACCGAAAAACTTGAGTGTATAGACATTAATGAAGAGGATGTGCTGGAGCTTTTGAAAGGTATTAAGTTAGATAAGTCACCGGGACTGGTTGAGTCCCCAGGCTGCTGTGGGAAGGGAGGGAGGAGACTGCTGAGCCTTTGGCAATGATCTTTACATCATCTATAGGGAAAGGAGAAGTACCAGATGATTGGAAGGTTGAAAATGTTGTTCCCTTGCTCAAGAAAGGGAGTAAGAATAACCCAGGAAATTATACATCAATGAGTCTTACTTCAGTGGTGGGCAAGTTGTTGGAAAAGATCCTGAGAGGCAGGATTTATGAGCATTTGGAAAGATATAATCTGATTAGGGATAGTCAGTATGGCTTTGTCAAGGACTGATCATGCCTTACTAGCCTAATTGAATTCTTTGAGGTACAAAACATGTGGATGTAGCGTATCTGGATTTCAGTAAGGCATTTGATAAGGTTCCCCATGCAAGGCTCATTCAGAAACTCAGGAGGCATGGAATCCAAGGAGACCTTGCTTTGTAGATCAAGAACGGGCTGCCCACAGAAGGCAAAGGGTGATTGTAGACAGTTCATATTCTACATTGAGGTCGGTGACCAGTGGTGTTCTGTAGGGATCTGTTCTGGGACCCCTCCTCTTTGTGATTTTTATAAATGACCTGGATGAAAAAGTAGGATGAGTTAGTAAGTTTGCTGATGACAAAGGTTGGGAGTGGATAGTCTGGAGGGTTGTCAGAGATTACAGAGGGACATCGATAGGATGCAGAACTGGGCTGTGAAATAGCTGATGGAGTGTGAAGTGGTTCATTTTGGTAGTTCAAATTTGAAGACAGAATATTATAATAATGGTAAGAGTCTTGGCAGTGAAGATCAGCAAGATCTTGGGGTTTATGTCCATAGGACACTCAAAGCTGCTGCGCAGGTTGACAGTGTTGTTAAGAAGGTGTACGGTGTGAAGGCCTTCATCAACCATGGAATTGATTTCAAAAGCCACGAGATAATGTTAAAGCTACGTAAAGCCTGAATTAGACCCCACTTGGAGTACTGTGTTCAGTCCTGGTCACCTCACTACAGGAAGGACATGGATTCTATAGAGAGTGCAGAGGAGATTTACAAGGATGTTTCCTGGATTGGAGAGCATGCCTTATGAGAATAGGTTGAGTGAACTCGGCCTTTTTTCCTTGGAGCGACGGAGGATGAGAGCTGACCTGATAGAGGTGTATAAGATGATGAGAGGCATTGATGGTATGGATAGTCAGAGGCTTACTCCCAGGTCTGAAATGACTAACACAAAGGGTCATAGTTTTAAGGCACTTGGAAAGAGGATGTCAGAAGAAAGTTTCCCTACACAGAGTGGTGAGTGTGTGGCACTGCAAGTGAAGGTTGTAGAGGTGAATACAATAAGGTCTTTTAACAGGCTCTTAGATAGGTACATGGAACTTTAAAAAATAGAGAGCTATGTGGTAGGGTAATTCTAGGCAGTTTCTAGAGTAGGTTGCATGGCTGGCACAACATTGTGGGCCAAAGGGCCTGTAATGTGCTGTCGATTTCTATGTTCTATGATTCTATGCACAGTTTCTTGTTTTTTTTTTGCACATTGGTTGTTGTCCATCTTGTTGGGGTGCAGTTT
Source organism: Hypanus sabinus (assembly GCF_030144855.1). Lineage (NCBI taxonomy): Eukaryota > Metazoa > Chordata > Chondrichthyes > Myliobatiformes > Dasyatidae > Hypanus > Hypanus sabinus. Next base: position 183,278,122 of record NC_082708.1, on the reverse strand, counting down.
CTCATTGATTCCATTGTGTTCCTTTGTATTTACTGTGAAATCCCACAAGAAAATGAATTCCAGGGTTGATAATGATGACCTGCATGTACTTCGATAATAAATTTACTTTGAACTTTAACCCTTGACAGGCAGCAGTGGGAATTGAACCCCAATATTACAGCTGGTGCTCTAATAGTGTTACACTAACCGCTATGTTTCTGTGCCACCTCACTATACTTGTGCTATTAACTACCTAGGAGAAACCATTAAACAACTAGCTCCCTTAAGATTTAAGAAATCGACGTGCCTGACTGCAGCAGAAATAATGCTTTAATTCCATCAGTGGTGACATAGAAACGTTTTAACTTTTGTTAAATCACTTAGAGTGTGGAAAGTAATACTTCAGAAAAGAGCTTTGTGCAAAATAAAAGTTTCCTGTAATATATTGCACATTTAAATTTAATTAATGCTCAATTCAAATGTTTGTGTGATTGGTCATAAATATCTGAAATTGAACTGGGGCCACACAGCTGCTTCGACCTGCCAGGCATTCCATTAATTTAATTTAAGAGGTTTCCCTTCCTCCCCCATTGATGCAGCCCGCATCTCCTCCATTTCCCAGATATCCACGCTCACACCACCTTCCCACTGCCTTAACAGGAATCGAATTCCTTGTGTCCTCACCTACCTCCCCATGATCCTCTGCGTCTAGTGTATCATTCGCTGCCACTTCTGCCATCTTCAATGGATCCTACCACCAAACACATACCTCCTCCCCGCTCTCCACAGGGATTGCTCCCTCTGTGATACCCTTGTCCATTCATTCCCTCCTCACTGATCTCCCTCCCAGCACTTAACCCTGTAAGTGACATAAGTGCTACACCTGCTTGTTCAGCTCCTCCCTCAATTCCATTCAGTCCTTCCAGGTGAGGCAACACGTCATTTGCTAACCTTTCTCGGTTGTCCACTGTATGTAGTGCTCCCGATGAGTCTCACATGAAGACCACCACACAGATTGGTGGAGCACCTCTGCCCTGTGAAAAGTGGAACCTCTTGGTGGCCAACATTTTAATCCCTATCATCTTCTCATTCCGATGTATCATCCATGGCCTCCTCTTCTGCCACGATGAGGCCACTCTCAGGTTAGAGGAGCCACACTTAATTTTCCATCCAGGTATCACCTTCTAGCTTGTCCTCCTTGCTCTCCCCACCTTCTTATTCTGCATCTTTCCCGTTCCTTTCCGGTCCTGATGAAGGGACTAGGTATGTGGAACACGTGGAATCTCTCCATAGACGGTGGGTGAAGTGAACTAAAGTGATATAACCCAGGAACAGCCCATCTTGCCCTTGCTAGCCTTATAAACCTACTTACAGTAATGTTGGAGTCTCATACTGAGTTCATAGCCTTTTAGACCTTTTCAGCCCTTCTGATGAAGGGTTTCAGCCCGAAAAGTCGTCACTACCTCCTCCCATAGATGCTGTCTGACCTGCTGAGTTCTGCCAGCATTTTGTTTTTTTTTCATAGCCTTTTATAACATGTTTTTTTTCTAAATTGGGTCACCTAAGTATTAACAGCCTCTACTACCCTGTCAGGTTGGACACCACACTCGGTGAAATAAAAACAATCCTCAAATCCACATTAGTTCTCCTATGTCTTACATCAGCGTACTCCAATGTACTCTGGTCATAGACAGCTCTGCCAAGGAGAAGCATTTAGAGCCATGGAGTCGTACAGCAAAAAAAAAGGTCCTTTGAACCAACACCAAGATTCCCATGAGATAATCCCATTTTCCCACGTTTGGCCCATATCCCTCTAAACTAGGGGTTCCCAACTGTTTTTATGTTATGGACCCCTACCATTAACAGAGGGGTCTGTGGACCCCAGACCGGAAAACTCTGTAAAGCAAGTATTTTCAAAATAATGAAAAGTTTCTAAATATCAGAAAAGTTAATATAAAGAGCAGTAAACAGTGAAAAGCTGAATCAAATTGATATTTGATGCAACCACACTTTGCCTTTAAAACTGCGTCAGTTCTTTTAGGTACACTGTCATGCAGTTTTATAAGAGCTTTGACTAGTTGGTTGTTCCAAGCATCTTGGAGAACTTGCCAGTTTATTCTGCAGACTTTGGCAGTCTCACATGCTTCTTTCTTTCCAGGTAATCACAGACAGCCTCGATGATCAGGGCTCTGTGGAGGCCGGATCATCTGACACTGTAAAAAACCCAAGGTGCCGAAGACACAAATCTGTACCTGTCCAAGTACCTTATATATACACACAGTACGTTGGAGGAAAGTATAGGAGGGATATCAGAGGCAAGCTGGCATATACAGAGGGTGGTAATAGAAGCAGACAAAATGGGGGCATTTTATCTGCCTCTTAGGTGGGCAAATAGAAAAATAGATGGCATTTAGGAGGGAAGGGTTTGGTTGATCTTAGAATAGGGTAAAACATCAGCATTACATTATGGGATGAAGGACTGTATTGTGCTGCTGCTATGTTCTACTGAATGTCGAAACGTTGTTAATCAACTTGCCCCAACCACTTCTTCTGGCAGCTCACTGTATTCAGTGCCTATAAAAAGTATTCAACTCCCCATGGAAGTGTTCATGTTTTATTGTTTTACAACACTGAATCACAATGGATTTAATTTGGCTTTTTTGACACTGATCTACAGAAAAGACTCGCGTCAAAGTGAAAACAAATTTCTACAAATTGGTCTAAACTTATTACAATTATTAACTGCAAAATAATTGATTGCGTAATTACTCACCCCCTTCAAGTCAGTATTTAGTAGGTGCACTTTTGGCAGCAATTACAGCCTTGTGTCTGTGTGGATGGGTCTCTATTAACTTTGCACATCTGGACACTGCAATTTTTCCCCATTCTTCTTTACAAAACCGCTCAAGCTCTTTCAGATTGCATGGAGATCGTGAGTGAACATCCTTTAAGTCCAGCCACAAATTCTCAATTGAATTGAGGTCTGGACTCTGACTTGGCTACTCTTGGACATTAACTTTTTTGTTTTTAAGGCATTGCTGTGTAACTTTGGATCATTGTCTTGCTGATAAACAAACTTTCTCCCAAGTCACAGTTCTCTTGCAGACCGCGTCAGTTTTTCCCTCCAGAATTTCCCTGTATGTTGCAGCATTCATTTTACCCTCTACTTTCGCAAGCCTTCCTGGGCCACCTACAGTGAAGCATCCCCTCAGCGTGTTGCAACCGCCACCATTCTTTACAGTAGGGATAGTGAGCTTTTGATAATTTCCAATGATTAGCTTACACCAAACATAGTGTTTAGTCTGATGGCCAAAAGACCATAAGCCATAGGAGTAGAATTAGGCCATTTGGCCCATCGAGTCCGCTCTGCCATTTAATCACGGCTGATCTTTTTAATTCCCTGCTCAGCCCCACTCCCAAGCTTTCTCCCCATAATCTTTGATGCCATATCCCATCAAGAACCTATCATGCTTTGCATTAAATGTACCTAATGATCTGGCTTACACAGAACCTGTGGTAATCAATTCCACAAATTCACCAGCCTCTGACTGAAGAAATTTCTGTGCACCTGTTTTAAATGGACACTCCTCTATCCTGAGGCTGTGCTCTCTTGTCCTAGACTCCCCCACCATGGGAAACATCCTTTCCACATCTACTCTGTCTAGGCCTTTCAACATTCGAAAGGTTTCAATGAGGCCTCCCTCATCCTTCTAAATTTCAGCAAGTACAGACCCAGAGCTATCAAATGTTTCTTGTAGGATAACCCTTTCATTCCCAGAATCATCTTTGTGAACCTCCTCTGAACCCTCTCCAATCTTTTCGTAGATAAGGAGCCCAGAACTGTTCACAATACTCAAGGTGAGGCCTCACCAGTGCCTGATAAAGCCTCAGCATCACATCCCTGCTCTTGTATTCTAGACCTCTTGATTCTGCTCTATTTTGGTTTCATCAGTCCAGAGAACCTTCTTCCAGCCGAATTCAGAGTCTCCCAAATGCCTTTTGGCAAGCTCCAGCCAAGATTTCAAGTGTGTTTTTTTAACAGTAGCTTTTTCTTTCCACTCTCTCATAAAGCTCTCCCGTGAAGCACCTGGGCAACAATTGTTAATACACAGTCTCTCCCATCTCAGCCACTGAAGCTTGTAACTCCTCCAGAGTTGTCACAGGTCTCTTGGTGGCCTCCCTCACTAGTCCCCTCTTGCACAGTCTCCCGGTTTTTGAGGATAACCTGCTGAAGGCAGATTTACAGCTGTGCCATATTCTTTCCATCTCTTAATGTCAAAATAACTATACTCCAAGGGATATTCAGTGACTTGGAAATTTTCTTGCAACCATCTTCTAACTTGTGCTTTCCAATAACTTTTTCATAAAATTGTTTGGAGTGTTCTTTTGTCTTCATGGTGTAGCTTTTGCCAGGATTCTGACTCACCAGCAGTTGGACCTTCCAGATACAGTTGCATTTGTACTACAATCAATTCAAACACCTTGACTGTACACAGGTGATCTCCATTTAACTAATTATGTGACTTCTGAAACCGGATGGCTGCCCCAGTGATGATTTGATATGTTATTGATGCACCATCAATAACTCTCGGAGACGTGAGTCGAGATAGGCTTTTATTATCTGGAAGAAAGCACCGTCAGCAGCAAGAGACCATCACACAACATCCTGGAGGCCTGGAGACTGAGGGAGGAGCAGTGCCTCCAATCGCCTTTATACAGGGGTCTGTGGGAGGAGCCACAGGAGCAGTCAGTGGGGGGGGGGGGGGGAAGGGCATGTCCAGACCGGTATATGTACTTTACCACAGTTATATTAAAGGGGGTGAATATCTATGCAATCAAATATTTTGTGTTTTATATTTGTAATTAGTTTAGATCACTTTGTAGAGATCTGTTTTCATTTTGACACGAAAGAGTCTTTTTCTGTTGATCAGTGTCAAAAAAGCCAAGTTAAATCCACTGTGATTCAATGTTGTAAAACAATAAAACATGAAAACTTCCAAAGGGGGTGAATACTTTGCACAGGCACTGTATACTGACTACCATCAGGGTGAAAACTTTGGCCTTCAAATTCCTATCAAGCTCTTTCCTTCCACCTTGAACTGATTTCCTCTGGTACTTGATTCACCAACCTTGGGAAAAGGACTGCACTTTCCATATATCTATCCATATACCTCATTGGCGTGGTGGGGATACACGTCTGCCAAAGGAGGTATAAGGCCCTGCTAGCCTGCAGGTCATCCTTGGGCAAGATGTAGCACCTGCTTAGCCCCCTCCTTTGATCAGGGTCAGGTGAAGCCATGGGAGCAGATGGTGGATGATCTTACGAGCAGCTGGTGTATATCACAAGCCCTGGTTTTGCGTCCACTGATGCTAAGCAGACAATCTCTGAAGAGTGTTGATAATGGCTGGGGTGACCCATCTTGTAAAGACACTGGCCAGAAGAAATAATTTGCCAAGAACAATAATAGTTACAGATAGAGAAAAGAATAAGATTGAGATTTAAGACTATGATGCCCCATGTCATATGCACAGTGTATAATGATAATAATGATCATCATAATGACCTTATGTAGGGTCTAGTCCTGAAATGTCGACAGTTTACTCTTTTCCATTGACGCTGCCTGGCCAGCTGAGTTCCCCAGCACTTCATGCATGTTGCTTGGATTTCCTGCATCTGCAGATTTTTTCATGATGACGATGATGTCTCTCGCAATATTACACACCTTTATAAGATCACCTCTCAATCTCCTTTGCTCCATTACTCCGTACCTCAAGTCCCAACAACATCCTTGTAAATCTCTCACTCTCAACTATAATATCTCACTCAGTACCTTATCTATGTGCCTCGTAACTTGGCATCGCCCAATCAGGCTCCCTCTCAAGTTTTTCTCCAAACCAAACAGATACAAACTCAATCTCTCCTCTTACCTGAAAGAGTCCATTCCAGGCACCACGCTGGAGAGTGTCCTCTGCACTCGGCACAGGCTGCTGAGAGCCGCAGAGTTCACGGTGGCACAGTGGCACAGCCAGTGGAGTCACTGGCTCACAGTTCAAGAGTCCCGGCTTCAATTCTGTCTATGTGGAGTTTGCATGTCTTCCCTGTGACTGTGTGGGTTTCCTTTGGCTGCTCCAGTCTCTTCCCACTTCCCAAAGATATTCGGGTTGGTAGGTTAATTGGCTGCTTTAAATTTTGTTTTATTTTATGATCCAGCCTAGAACAAGCCCTTCCAGCCCAACAAGCTGCACCACTCAGAAACCCACCCATTTAACCCTAGAATAGTCAAAGGCCCATTTACAATGACCAATCGACCAATCAGTACATCTTTTGAGTGTGGGAGGAGCACTTGGAGGAAATCCACATGGTCACAGGGAGACGGATGAGCTCCATACAGCCAGTGTCAGAATTGAACTCTGAACTCCAGTGCTCCAAGTCAATTACCTCTAGCGCACAGGTGAATGGAACAGTAGGCATTATCAGCTGATTACATAGATTCACCTTATCCATGCTTCTCGTAATAAAACCATAAGATATAGGAGCAGAATTACCCATCATGTCTGCTCCCTAATTTTATCATGGCTGATTATTTTCCCATCAACCCCAACCTCCTGACTTCTCCCCATAACCTATGGTAGCCTTACTGATCATGAACTTATCAACCTCCAATTTAATTATACCCAATACCCAGCCATTATATGGTAATGAATTCCTCAGATTCATCATCTCTGGCAGAAGAAATTCTACCACACCTCTGTTCTAAATGGACTTCCTTCATTTCTGAGGCTGTTCCCTCTGCTCAGAAATTCCACACGATTGGAAAAATTTTCTCAACGTCCACTCTATGCTGTACAACTCCATGGCTGTCTAAGTCTATCTGCACAACAAACATGCCACACTCTTGAGATGCTGGGCAGCTTCAATAAAAGCTGTTCAGGTGCTTGGGATGCGCTTGGTAGTCGAAAGGAAATGTAAGTGTTGGCATTCCCTCAATGTCCTTCACCTTATTTTGTTCACTGACTATACTGTACATTCTGAAGAGAGCAGGTAGACCATTACAGATGCAGTTCTTTTTTTCTCTTCCTTTCTGTCCAGTACCCAGTGCTATTGCCCCTGAACAAGCATCCATCATAGAACATAGATCATTACAGTACAGTACAGGCTTTTAGTCCACATGTTTATCCAAAATTTTAACCTACGCTAAGATCAATCTAATATTTCCCTCTAACACATTATCATCATTACGTGCCATGGCTATGATGTAGGCAATTATGGTCTTTTCTGTGACCATGATTGTTCTTGACAAATCTTTCTGCAGAAGTGGTTTGCCATTGCTTTCTTCTGGGCAGTGTCTTTACAAGATGGGTGACCCCAGCCATTATCAATACTCCTCAGAGATTCTGCCTGGTGTCGGTCGTTGCATAACCTGGACTTGTGATTTGCACCAGCTGTTCGTACGACCATCCACCACCTGCTCCCATGGCTTCACGTGATCATGATTGTGGGGCTAAACCTTGCCCAAGGGTGACCCGCAGGCTTTCGGAGAGAAGAAGCACCTCATACCTCCTTTGGTAGAGATGTATCCCCACCACTCAGTGAGGTATGTAGATAGAGTGAAAACGCACAGTCCTTTTGGTGAATCAAGTACCAGAGGAAATCAGTTCAAGGTTGGAAGAGAGAATTTGATAGGAATTTAAGGACCAAGGTTCTCACCAAAGGCTAGCAGAGGGAATGAACACCCTACACCTCCTTTAGTAGGGACTTATCTCTCCCCCCGCCACCAACCTCCAACATAACCCTTTATTTTTCTATCATCCATCTGCCTGAGTTTCTTAATGTATCTGCCTCTACCACCACCCCTGCAGCATATTCCACACATCCACCACTCTCTATGCAAAGAACTGATACCAGCCCACCCACCATACTTTCCTCCAATCACCTTAAAATTATGGCTCCTTACATAAGTCATTTCTGCGCTGGGAAAAAATCACCAGCTCTCCACTTAACCTCTGCTTCTTATTATCTGGTACTCCTCCATCACCTCTACCATGAGTGAGGGAGAGTAGGCACCCCCTGACTCTGCAGAATCCTGCTCCTGTGAAGGTTGTTGACAGTTGCCATGGGGTAAAAAATGGCAACAGGAGGAGGAGAGTTAAAGAATTTATTCACACATTCAGCATTACCCGTGGATCTCGAGGGCTTTGTGGAGAATATGACCGCAGGAGAGGCTGAATGAATTATGGCATGTTCACCACACAGAACTGTGCGCACAACTACTAGCATACTTAAATGCAAATATACAGACACACATACACATTCACTAATCCACACACACACAAATCCACAAAAGCACATTAATACATACACTTACACAAATATATACACATATTCAGTTATCTGCACAGAGATACGCTCACATACAGACAGAAATCCAAACACGTATGTGTACAGACGGTACATACTCAGAGACAAGTGCTCCCACAATTTAAATAATCTACACACACAATACCCTTATACATTTACTCACACTTAAGCAAATACACACAAACACACATGTGTGAATGCAGGCACACACACATATTGTAGATACAGGCACCCAACTCCACACCCACATGCGTGCACAATTCCACACACAAATCGATTTACACTTCCATGCATACACACGCATAGGTGCATGGGCAAGTGTGCAAATGCACACCCTCACAACAGATTTTGCACAATTTAACCGCTAGCTGGTGGCTCATGAAGTGAAACAACTGCAAATCTCCTCCATCCCTCCCCACTCCCCTCCATCCTCCCCACGTGCAAAAGCCCCAGCTCCACGAACAGTGGCCACCCCTGCCCCCCAATCCACTGTTCCATTCCCCTGCCCCCATCCCCACCAAGCTGCCAAGAATGATCTTATCCCTATTCAGCATTCCACAAGGAGGAGTTTTACAGCTAACTTGGGAATTTCAGGCGCAGCTGTGCAAACATCCCTCCAGAGAAGTTTGAAGGCAGACTGGGCTCAGGAGCCAAGAGCAATTCATGAAAGGAAACTTTGTTCCGTTTATGTTTCTTTGGCTCTCAGAGGGAAAAGGTAAATAAAATACCAACGTACTGCCCAGAAATTATATCACCTCGCCGATATATTGTTCTGCTGAAGATTGGCAGGACATCAAGATGAGTGTCACAAAGTATGAAATATGGGGCTCAGAGCTCAGTCTGTTTCTCATTCTATTTTTAATTAGAGGTGAGCTGTGTCGGCGTCTGGAACTAACACTTAAGAAACACTTAATCCCGCACTTGCATTAGGAAACACTTGTCAGTTGTCCGTGCGACAAATCAGTAACAGATTTTATTTTCTATTTGATGATTTGCAAAAATGTTTTTTCCGATAGAGAAGTTTGAGGCCGAATCCTTATAGAGTCACAGAGCCACACAGAGAGGAGAAAGGCCCCTTGGCCCAGTTTAACCGAGATGCCCATCTGAGCTAGTCCTATCCTTTTCCCAGGGTTGAAATGTCAAATATCAGAGGACGTACATTTACGATGAGAGGGACACGTTTTTTTACACAGGGAGTAGAGGGCACCTGGAATACACTGCCTGAGGTGGTGGTAGAGGCAGATACATTCCAGACTTTTAAGTGATATTTAGATAGGCACCTGGATGTGAGGAAAATGGAAGGATTATGGACTTTGTGTAGGCAGCGGGGATTAGATTACCAGTAATTGGCATTTTGATTACTAATATAATTACTAATATTATATTATAATGTAATATAATTGCTAATAAAACATCGCGGGCCGAAAGGCCTCTCCTATTTATTTTATTTAGCAATGCTGCATTTAATAGGCCCTTCCAGCCCTTTGAGCCACGCAGACCCAGCAGCCCCCAATAAACCCATTTAACCCTCATCTAATCACGGGTCAATTTATGATGACCAATTAACCTGCCTGGAACGTCTTTGGACTGTGAGTGAAAACCAAAGCTCATAGAGAAAACCTACAGGTTCCATGGACTCCTTACACATGGGTCTGGAATTGGACTCCAAACTCTGGAACTCCCCAAGCAGTGAAAGTGTCGCGCTAACCGCTACCTTGGCGCCCATTGGCATGCTGTGCCATTCGTCCTATGTTCTATTAGCCTGTGCTTGGCACACATGCCTCTAAATTTTCCTGTCTACGTATCTGACCAAGAATCTTTTAAATGCTGTGAATGTATGTACCTGCCTCAACCACTTCTTCAGGCAGCTTGTTCCATTTACCAAGCATCTCTGGGTGAAGAAGCAGCTCTTTACTACTCTCTAAGAGAGGTGATTTCTTCTCATTTCCATCCTAAATCTACCTCCCTGAACCCTGAGTCAACATTTCCAGCCAAGACCCTTCGGACAGACTGGGGAATAAAAGATGAGAGGTAGCTGCCCAAAAACGTCAACTGAGTGTTTTTCCAGAGATGCTGCCTGGCCTGCTGAGTTCCTCCAGCATTTTGTTTGTGTTGCTCCATCTTATCAATCCACTTTATAAATTTTAAAGTTCAAAGTTCAAATAAATATATTATCAAACTACATGTATGTCACCATATACAACCCTGTGATTCATTTTCTTGCAGGCATACACAGTAAATCCAAGAGCCAAAATAGATTCAATGAAAGACTGCAGCCCACACGGTGGACAAACAACCAATGTGCACACATTTTTCTAAGACTCTGTTATAGAATATGAATCTTATAGATTATATTTCTGTGAAATTACATCCCATTCCTCTGAATTCCAGTGAGTCCCATTTAGCCCAGGCTATGGTTTCATTCCCTGCAGATTGTTCATGAAAAAATATTCACCAGCAATCAGATGAGATGTTCTATTGCCTCGTCATTAATATTCCAGATTTCCTCATTAAATTTACACTTCCCAGATGCCTTGGTGGAACTTAGAGTCATTGTCATATAAAAGCACAGAACAGAAACAGGCTCTTTGGCCCATCTAGTCCACCGTGAACTGTTTAAACTGCTTAGTCCCACCATCCTGCACCCATACCCCTCCCATCCATGTACCTATCCAAACTGCTCTTAAATGTTGAATTCAAGCTTGCAAGCACCACTTGCGTTGGCAGCTCATTCCACAAGCTCACAACCTTATGAGTGAAGAAGTTTCCCCTCATGTTCCCGCTAAATTTTTCACCTTTCACCCTTAACCCATGACCTCTGGTTGCAGTCCTACCCAAACTCAGTGGAAAAGCCTGCTCGCCTTTATCCTAGCTATACACCTCATAATTTTGTATTTCTCTATCAATTCTCCTTTCAAACCTTTAAGAGCAGTTTGGGTAAGTACATGGATGTGTGTATGGAGGGCTATGGTCAATGGGAGTAGGCAGAATAGTAATTTGACGTGGACTAGATGGGCTGAAGGGCATTTTTCTGTGCGTTAGTGCTCTGTGAAACCCATGTGGTCACAGGAAGAATGTACAAACTCTACACAGACAGCACCAGAGGCCAGGATCAAACCTGGCTTGTCGTATTTGTGAGGCAGCTGTTCTACCAGCCACACTTACTGCACTGCAGAAATAGCTAGGCCGACATTGCGCTTGTCCCTTTAAATCACAGTGACTTTTCAATGCCACCTCACTGGCCAAGCTTAAACAATGGCCCCCAATAATTTTGGGGGCATGCAGTGGCGAAACAGGTGGAAGTTTATTGTCCCTCCAAGGTAAAAGAGGACAATTGGCCCAGGTCACACATCCAAATAGTATGTGGCCGATGCCAACTATCTGTCTTCAGCAGATGGACAAGGCAACATCTGGGAAAAGACTGTACTACAAACAATCTTCAGTGCTGGCATCCAAATAATTCCCAAACCTTATTAACTGTTGATGCATGAGTGCACACAGATACCTGAAACAGCTGTGCATTAATGTGAAACTGGATAAGTGTGAGCTGTTGTTCAGGGAATGACACACTTGTACACCTCCCCCCCCCCAACTCTGACAATTGTGGGTTCATGACTAGTCCTTCCCACGATGCAGCACACCTGTAAGGAGCACTGCCACAAGAAAGCAGCATCCACCATCAAAGACCCCCATCATCCGGGCCAGGCTCTCTTCTCACTAGTTACATCAAGAAGGAGGTACAGGAGCCTTAGGTCCCACACCACTGGGTCAGGAACAGTTATCATCCTTCAGCCATCAAGCTCCTGAACCAACATGAATAACTTCGCTCACCTCGACACTACAATTATTACACAGCCTGTGCACCAGAGCAAGTGGTGCACGCAAACTCGATCTCATTGTTTTAGTAAAGCTTTGTTGGATGGCGGGGTATTGGGAGCTATGGTCCCAGTGCAGCTCGAGGGGACTAGGCAGCTTAAATGGTTCGGCATGGACTGGATGGGCTGAGTGGCTTGTGCCTGTGCTGTGTTCTTCTATGACACTATGACTCAATTTTAGGAATTCTACCACTCGTGATCTCAGTATTATTTATTTACTTAATTATTTATTTTTTATTTGCTGTTTTTCTTTGTTTGCATGTTGTTTGTCAGTCTTTGTGTGCAGTTTTCTTCATTTATTCTATTGTATTTCATTATTTCCTTGAGAATGCCTGCAATAAAATGAATTTCATGGTGACATACATATAATGTACATACTGTACAAACATATTGTACTGTACATATTACACAAATTAATCTCATGGTGACATACATACACTGTACATGCTTTCATAATAAATTTAAACTTTGAACAAATCAAAGCCACAAAGGTAGTAGGTATTTGGGTCCTACACCACCAGCTGGTGAATCTCGGTTGTCCATCGTATCCAATGATGACAGGAAACCTGTGCAGTAGGGTTTTAAAATGGAAAGCTGTTGCCTTGGAACAGTTCCACTCTCTCGACCTTGGAAGCCTCTGTCCAGTGATACCAGTAGTTGTCACAACTGTGGTCTTTCCTTGGATGGAGTGGTTGACCATGAACTCTTCTGTGCCTTGTCATGCCCTTCCCTCTCCACAAATCGTTTCAGGACGTCCTTCCTGGCCGTCAGATCTCACTGTTGAGCTCATCAGCCCAGTCCGCCGGAGCTGGCTTTGCTCGCTAGGACAGGCACGTCACTACTTCACTGGCTGCCCTCCCCTGGTTTAGCCCCCCCCCGTCGAAGCGGTGTACCGGGGTGTGGCCACTGTCCCGTGCAAACAGCTACCTGGAGCCTCAGGTGAGAGCTGAGTGTCCGGTGGGGACCAAAGATGAGTGAGCTGCCCCAGAATGGACACGACAAGCCCCATCACCAGAGGAGTTACTCCTTCCTGGATACCCCATGCCACCAGGTTCAGGAAAGGTTAGTACCCTTCAACCAACGGACTTATGAACCATCTGGAATAACTTAACTCACCTCATCTCTGAACCGATTCCACAAACTACAGACTCACTTTCAAAGACTCTACAGCTCATGTTCTCAGTATTATTTATTCAATATTTATTTGCACAATTTGTCTTCTTCTGCACATTGGTTGTTTATCAGTCTTTATTTATGTAGATTTTCATAAAGTTTATTGTATTTCTTTATTCCTCTGTAAATACCTGCAAGAAAATGAATCTTAATGTAACATATGGTGACATATACCATAAATTTACTTTGACTTTGACTTTGAAGTCCAACACCATCAGCATAAAATTCAACTTGACAATTAAGCTCTGAGCAACTACTGCTGTTTTACTGAGGTATTAAACTGAGGCCCTGTTTTCTCTCCCTGGTGGGCTTTAAAGACCCCATGGCAAAAACTTCACATGTAAAAAGCAGACAGGTGAATATTTAATGTTTGAAGTTCAAGGTACATTTATTATTATCAAAGTATGTATAGTATATATAACCTTGAGATTCATCTCCCTACAGCAGCCACAAAACAAAGAAACCTAACAGAATCCATGAAAGAAAGGCGACAAACACACAATGTGCAGAAAAGAAATCATGCAAGCAACAAAAGTGAGCAAATAACATTCAGAACTGAAGTTCACAGCCGATCCAGGAGCCAGTTAGTTGCAGGCCATGGCCTCAGTTCAGTGCAGAGACCAGTAAACCTCGAGTGTAGCAAGCTGAACACGAGCTTGACCCTTTCCTCTGGACCTGACTCCCTGACCTTTTCTATCTGGCCCAGCACTCTAAATGGCCAAACAACGGCTATTCCTTGCTCTCAGACCCGGGCCCTGCTGCTTTGATATGCTCTTGGGCCCTTGCCCGGCCCTTAAATCGGTCAAACATCAGCTTGTTCCTTGCTCTCGGCCCGGGACCCTGCCATCTCAACTCTGCCTCGGTTCTGCCCCTTCGAATCAGCTCCAAGTCCACTCCAGTGATGCCAAATACTGGCTCATTCCCCACCCTCATGCCTGGCACCTCTATTCGGCTCCTAATCACCATGCCACGCTGTCCTGCACCTTCTAGACTTCAGTTCTCACTGCAAAATTACTGGGTTGTTCATGTAGTGGAAAAACTGAGCTCTGAAAGGGAAGTTACAATCTATTGAATTCAGTGATTATTTGAGAAAAAGTGTGGTTAATAAAGTAACTATTGGTTTTGTTTGCTGCTGTGTTCCATGATGCACTATCTTAAACCGGAAGCTTAATGGACCTTGGAATGTTTGCAGGGGGTTAATGTTGCAGTATAGCACTTAGCACAATACTTCATAGGTGGGGGCTTGATTCAAGCTGCTGACTGCAAGAGTTTGTGTACCCTCCCCATGACTGTATGAGCTTTCTCGGAGTACACTGGTTTTCCCCCACATTCCAAAGATATTTGTTTAGGGTTCGTGAACTATGAGCAAGGCTCACGGGCTGCCTAGCACAAGCCCCTCTGATTGGATTTGGCATTTCACTGTATGCTTGTTCTGTCTGCTTGCCTCTATAAGTCTGAGGGCTGGTGCACCACTCTCAGTCTAGCCTCTACCCTTTGACCTGTTTGGCATGGGTGACCCTACCATGAGCCAAAGCATAAAGCCCTGACTCCAGCCAATACATCTCTCTGGGTCACTGAGGCACGAAAGCCCCCAAACTATGACAAGGTTATGGTCCTCTTGGAAGTTGTTGTGTTCGCTCACCAATATATGTATACTGTAATTGATTGATTGATTGATTGATATTTTAAAAAAAATCATTTATTATCATCTTTTTTCCTATATTATGTATTGCACTGAACACATTTCACGTCACATGCCGGTGATTACCATATAACAATTACAGCATGGAAACAGGCCATCTCGGCCCTTCTAGTCCGTGCCGAACGCTTACTCTCCCCTAGTCTTACTGACCTGCACTCAGCCCATAACCTTCCATTCCTTTCCTGTCCATATATCTATCCGATTTTTTTTTAAATGACAAAATTGAACCGTGATAATAAACCGTATTCTGATTCTGCCTATAATGACTGATGAGACCCAAAGCCGAGAGACAGGACAAATCCAGAACTCAGAATAAACCTTTACTCAGTATTTATTCATGACTATTTAAATGGTTTACTCAAAGGCCGTTCAAGATATTGGATAGGAATAACAACCAATCAGTGAAAGTTAGCCTGGGGTAGGTTGTCAACTGACCAATAGGCATTGTTTGTTTCGGTTCACCATAACACCTCTGTCTTGAAGATGATTATCTGTAAGATTGTGCCGAGGTTTGATTTGGATTGAAACAGCCTCCTTATGTTGATGATTAGTCCTTCTCAGTAGTTGCAGGCTGTAACTTCCTTGTAGTGATTCTGATCGCCATTGTGCTGGAGCTGGTGGTTGCTTAGGTTGGGGCAAATCAAACACTTCCTGGAGGAGATGAAGGTGTTTGATGATCTGCCTGAAAAACTCGTTGCGCCTTCGGGAACATATAGCCACAACCGTTTGACGTGGTGATGCTAGCGATGTCCACCTACAATAAAGTTATAGAGCACTTTCCTGATTCATTTGCCAACCTGCCCTGGTACCCTGGGATCTTTCTCATTGTTATTGTGTATGACCCACATTGCAGCTCTGGGCCTGAATAACTTCAACCATCGACCACATTCTGTGTGCACCTGACCATTTACTAACTAGGACGTTGGACGCTGTGGCAGAATTGCATCCACACTGAGCGCAGTTTTCTTCCCAAAAGCGTTTCAGCTGGAGATCTCCCCTCAAGATCTCAATGTGCTGTAATTCAGTATGTCAGCAGAGATGTGTTGAGAGCCTCTGCCAATGCTCCTTCCCCTCTTGATTTCAAAAGTGGTTGTTTGAAGGTATCCACAAACCTCTCTGCTTGCCTGGTGGACTGTGGGTGATATGGGGGACCCCGGATGTAGAACCATAGAACACTATGGCACAGAAAACAGGCCATTTGGCCCTTCAAGACAGTGCTGAAACTTTATTCCGCTAGTCCCATTGACCTGCACCCAGTCCATAACCCTCCAGACCTCTCCCATCCATGTATCTATCCTATTTGTTTTTATAACTTAAGAGTGAGCCTGCATTTACCATGTCAGATGGCAGCTCATTCCACACTCCCACCACTCTCTGAGTGACGTTCCCCCTAAACCTTTCCCCTTTCACCCTAAAGCCATGTCCTCTCATATTTATCTCTCCTAGTCTAAGTGGAAAGAGCCTACTTACATTTACTCTGTTTATACCCCTCATAATTCTGTAAACCACTATCAAATCTCTCCTCATTCTTCTACGCTCCAGGGAATAAAGTCCTAACCTGTTTAATTCTTCCCTGTAACTCAACTCCTGAACACCCAGCAACGTCCTAGTAAATCTTCTCTTCACTCTTTCAATCTTACTGATATCCTTCCTATAGTTAGGTGACCAGAACTGCACACAATACTCCAAATTTGGCCTCACCAATGTCTTATACAACCTCACCATAACATCCCAACTCCTATACTCAGTACTTTGATTTCTGAATGCCAGGATGCCAAAAGCCTTCTTTACAACCCTGTCTACCTGTGACGCCACTTTCAGGGAATTATGTTTCTGAATTCCCAGATCTCTTTGTTCCTCCGTACTCCTCAGTGCCCTATCATTTACTGTGTATGTCCTACCTTGATTTGTCCTTCTAAAATGCAACACCTCACACTTGTCTGTATTAAATTCCATCTGCCATTTTCTGGCCCATTTTTCCAGTTGGTCCAGATCCCTCTGCAAGCTTTGAAAGCCTTCTTCGCTGTCCACAACACCTCCAATCTTAGTATCATCAGCAAACTTGCTGATCCAATTTACCACCTTATCATCTAGATCATTGATATAGACAACAAACAACAATGGTCCCAGCACAGATCCCTGAGGCACACCACTCTGAGAAGCAATCATTCACTACCACTCACTGTCTTCTCCCACACAGCCAATTTTGAATCCAGTTTACAACCTCTCCATGGATACCTAGTGTCTGATGCTTCTGAACTAACCTCCCTTGTGGGACCTTGCCAACAGCCTTACTAAAGTCCATGTAGACAACATCCACAGCCTTTCCTTCATCTACTTTCTTGGTAACCTCCTCAAAAAACTCTACAAGGTTCGTTAAACACGATTTACCACGCACAAAGCCATCTGAATAATTCTGCTGTTCTGGCAGAAGGCAGTAAACTGTTGTGAACTGAATTGAGAGCTATTGTCATGTACAGGCACTTCTGGCATCCCCACATTGCTGAAACCTGCAGCAGCTTTTGAATGATAGCCCCTGTCATTGTTGACTTCATAGTTAATAACTCTGGCCACCTGGAATAGGTTTCAACCAGGACAAAGTAGGTACGGCCGTTGATTGAGCCAGTGAAGTCAATGAATACTCAACTCCAAGATCAAGTAGCCTGAGGCCGTGGCTCTACTGGGATTCTGCTGCTACAGAGCACTGAGAACACTGCTTGCATATGGATGTGATATCTTCGTCTGTGTCTGGCCATGACACAAAACCTCTTGCCAGAGTTCCCAATCGGTGCATGCCCAGGTGACTCCAGTGGAATTGATTCAGTGCTTTTGGTTGAAGTGTTTGTGGAATCATTATTTTGTCTTCAAACATTAGACAGAGGCCCACAGTTGAGAGCAATGCATGACATTAGTAGAAAGGTACAACATCTTCCTCAACCTTGACTGGCCATCTGTGAATGAGATACACTGAAGAAGAGAATCTGCAGCTTGTTCTGATCTTGTTGCCCACACCCAGAAGACCTTCAACAGTGTCTGAAACAGACCAGTGGACTTCATGATCAGCTGAAATCTCAGCCACAAATGCATCTTCGTTTTCAGTAACAAAGTCTGGAGATGGTTAGCTGTATACAAGGGAATGCCTTTCTTAGATCTGAAGACAGTCAACGGTGGCTTGTGATCAGTAAGGAGAATGAAGTGTCTGCCGTAAAGCAACTTGTGGAATTACCTCACAGCATTTATGACCCCCTAGGCTTCCTTCTCGATTTTTCCAAGCCACCCTTCTGCTGCAGTCAGTGATCTAGCTGCATGCATGACAACTTGTTTGGAACCATCGGGAAGATATGGGATATGGCAGCTCTCTCCGAACAGTTGAATGCATCTATTGTGATGACAATTGGCAACACAGGGTTGAAATGCAGCAAGAGAAGGTCAAATGACAGCATATTCTTCACCTGATCTAAAGCCCTTGGCAATGTTTGGACTATTCTCATACTGCATCCTGTTGAGCAGGAATTCAGTGATTCCTTCAGTCACTGCATTGCTAGGAGACATACTGAATAATGACTGGTCATTGTTAAAAATGATCATAAACTGCTAATGTTGGATGGTGGGGGCTTCTGTAAAATAGTAGTACTGTTTTAGGGATCTGGGTGATCTGACCATGCTCATACATGGTGAATTCTAGCTTCTTGATTGAAGACAGCAGGAATCAGCATTTTTCTACTTGAATTTGTAATCCAGTCTTGTATTCTGTTCAAAACATAGTCTAGGTATTGGCATAATTGTTTCTGATCCATACCCATCACCAAGATGTCATTGAGGTAAGGGGCAAGCCATCAATACCACTCAACAAGATGCCCATAAGCAGTTGGAAAATTGAAG
This sequence comes from Hypanus sabinus, assembly GCF_030144855.1. Classification (NCBI taxonomy): domain Eukaryota; kingdom Metazoa; phylum Chordata; class Chondrichthyes; order Myliobatiformes; family Dasyatidae; genus Hypanus; species Hypanus sabinus. The sequence continues at coordinate 183,259,152 of NC_082708.1, read as the reverse complement.
GAGGTGCCTTAACCCTGAAAGGCAGATGGAGGAAGGAAAACAACTGTTTGTTTTGTAATGGTGAAAAGCCATCAGTATATAACCTGTAGCACCAGAGGTCCAAACACACTCGCCAACATCATACTAAGATTAGGATGTACAAAAAAGCTGGATGAACTCAGGATTGACGAAGGGTCTCGACCTGAAATGTTGACTGCTTCTTTCAATGGATGCTGCCTGACTTGCTGAGTTCATCCAGCTTTTTTGTATGTCTTGATTTGACCACAGCATCTGCAGTGCACTTTGTGTATACTAAGATAAGGAATGCCTACCGTTCCATGCCCAGACTGCGTATCAGTAAAACAATTATAGGCAAGTTGTCACGAGGTGGGGACAAGGGTGCTGGGAGAGGACCCACACACAGGACACAAACACGTTTTTCTTAGGTACAATAAAATAGCGTTTATTACTCGCCACATAGAAAATTGGGACATCAAGGATAAAGAGGACCATGAACCTCAGACCAGGGGACTAGGGACTTGGATCGCCACGGACCTGGGACTTGAAAACAGGGAACTGGGACAGCCACGGACCTTGGACTTGGACAGGGGGAGCATGGACAGCTGCAGACCTTGGACTTGGACCTTGGGGACTGGGACCGCCAAGGCTCTTAGACTTGGACCCTGGGACCTTGATTCACCACCGCCATACACTTGGATACCATGGATCGCTGCAGCCAGAAACGTGGATGCCAAAACACAGGACAAGGAATCTTGAACCAGGACTCCTCCTTCAGATCAGGCACCGAGCCGGGATACTTCTTCAAGGGGTGGACATGGACAAGGGGCATGAACGTCGAGTCAGGACTCCGCCTTCAGCTCAGGCACCGAGCCGGGACTCTTCGAAGGGTAGACACGGACAAGGGGCATAAACGTCGAGTCAGGACTCCGCCTTCAGCTCAGGCACCGAACCGGGACTCTTCGAAGGGTAGACACGGACAAGGGGCATAAACGTCGTCAGGACTCCACCTTCAACTCACCCCTGGTAGATTGACCTTGCCCGGACCCACTCTGGCGACAGAAGGTGAATTGCTGGTACTCCGATGCGGGCTGGATCACTCTGGCTTGTCGTAGTGTCAGCGGTGACTTGCTAAGGCTTCTTAACACTCTCGCCCCGAACGGCTAAAGCCAGGGGCTTATAAGCTGCCGGTTCGGATCGAGGGTAGATTACCATGATTGCCAAGCTCAAGGGACGCGTGAAACGGAATTAAAAAGGAACAAGGTGTCAGTGGTCCGGATCGTAACTTAACTAAATTTAAAGGGGAACCGATCTGGACCATGACATCATTCAGAGACTTTCCCAACGCAAAGCTCTGGATGAACCAATATGCTGAGGGCCAAGGCAGAGGAGTTCAAGTCTGTTGACCAAGAAAGTTACAAGAGGTCCAGGTACCATCTCTAGAAAATCATCTCATGGGTGAAGTAATTCCAAAGTAAACTTGAATCAACAAAAGATGCTCAACAGTTGTGGCAGAGCTTGAATTCAAGCACCTCTTATAAAGTTAAATCAGGTGACATGGGCAATAACACGGCTTCGCTTCCAGATGAGTTCAATGCCTTCGATGCTCACTTTGACCACCAAAACAAGGAGGGACCATCACAAATTCCCACAGCCCCGGATGATCCTGTGATTTCGGTCTCTGAGGTGGAAGTGTGAACAGCCTTCAGGAGGGTGAACCCATGAAAAGCATCTTGCCCTGACAGAGTACCTGGCCAAGTACTGAAAACCTGTGTTGGTTAGCAACCTGGAGCATTCACTGGGAAGATAGTGGTAATCTGCTTCAATGATTACCCTCCAGTAACACTTATATCCACAGTGATGAAGTGTTTTGAGAGGCTGGTGATGAAACATATTAACTCCTGGCTGAGAAGTGACTTGGATCTACACCAGTTTGCCTACCAGAGCAACAAGTCCACAGCAGATGCCATCTCACTGGCTCTTCACTCAACCCTGGAATATCTAGACAGCAAAGATGTATACACCATGATGCTTTATCAGCTATAGCTCAGTATTCAACACTGCCATCTGCTCAAAACTAACCAATAAGCTTCAAGACAGTGGCCTCAATTCCTCTTTGTACAATTGGATCCTTGATTTCCTCACTTGCGGACCACATTCGGTTCAGTTTGACAGCATTTCCTCCATGGTCTTCATCAGCACGGATGGCAAGAAGGCTGTATGCTTAGCTCCCCGCTCTGCTCACTTTACATTTACGACTGTGTAGCTAAGCATAGCTCCACTGCCATATTCATATCCACTGGCACTAGCTGAATCAGAGGTGGTGACGGATCAGCATAGAGGAGGGAGATTGAAAACCTGGCTGAGAGGTGCCATAGCAACAACCCCTTACTCAATGTCAGCAACACCAAGGAGCTGATTGTGGACTTCAGGAGAAGAAAACCAGTGGTCCATGAGTCAGCCCTCCTCAGAGGATCAGAGGTAGAGAGGGTCAGCAACTTTAAATTCTTTGGTGTTATTACTTTAAGAGGACGTGTTCTGGACCCAGCACAAAAATGCAAATACAGAAGAAGCATAGAAGCACCTCTACATCCTTCAGAGTTTGTGAAAATTTGACATGACATCTAAATCTTTGACAAAACTTGTATAGGTGTGTAGTGGAGAGTGTATAGGGTGTCTGCACCAGGTCCTGGTATAGAGACACCAATGCCCTTTGACGGAAAATCCTACAAAAAGTAGTGAATACAGTCCAGTCCTTCACGGGTAGAGCCCTCCCCACCGCAGAGTACATCTACACAAAACTTTGTCACAGGCAAGCAGCATCCACCATCAAGGACCCCCACCACCCAGGGGGTGGTGCTCTCTTCTCACCTCGTCATTTGTTGTTGTGTTCACTCGTCTATCACTACTGCTGAGATCTGAAGCCAAGAGATAGGACAAAATCTGGAACGCAAAATTCAACAGTACATCCCAAAGCAGTACTTCTTGAATGGTTTACACAAAAACAGTTGAGTCTTTGATAGGAACGACAACTAATCAGTGAAAGTTAGTCTGGGATTGGTTGGCAGCTGACCAATAGGTATTGATTGCTTTGGGTTGACATAATAATGTTTCAATGTACACGTGACAAATCAAGCTAATCTCTATCTTTAAAAAAACCTAACCCTGTGGTTGGAGATCCATTTTAAATGGTACAATTGAAATGATCTGAAAGGCCTCATTTGTAAATATGCATTACCTTGCTTTGCTAAGAAGATCGAGGACATTCTGGAGACACAAGAGACTGAAGATGCTGGAATATGGGGAACAAACAATCTGCTGGAGGAAATCAGAGGGTCGAGCAGCATCTGTGGGGGTAAAAGAACTGCAGACATTTATGGTCAAATTGCAGTCCACTGGCTCTACTTCATTAGGAGTTTGAGGGGTTTTGGTATTTCTTCAAAGACTCGTGCAAATTTGAAAGATATGGCCATGGACACTTTGGTTCTCATCTTCCAAAATGCCACCAAAAACAAAAGAGATCAAAAGGCTAGTGGCCAGACTCAAGAGCAGCTTCTTCCCTACGGCTATCGGACACTTAAGCCAGTCACTTCTTCTGAGCCCCCTCCCAGCAGTGCTGCCATGCTGTTGGACCTTTAATTTTACCTCTTCTGTCATGTCACTTCAGCATTTCCTTTTGCACTGCGCAGCTAGACTCTGCTCCATTCCATCGTTTGGACGCTCTTTCTGTATTTATTTTATTATTACACAGCTTCACACGAGCAAGGATTTTATTGCACCCCAGTGTACAGTATATGACAATCAACTAATCTGATCAATGAGTGACACAGTACAGAAACAGGCCACCTTTTCACGCCAAGCATGGCTGTATTAATCCCATTTACCAGCACATGGTTAGAAAACCCTAGTGTCCTGTCTATTCTGGATTCTAGAATCATCCCAATGAAGGGTTGAAAGTGCAACCCCACCGACTATGAAAGGGGGGAGAGTGAAGACAGTTTTATACAACCAGATAGACTGTCATCAGAAGATATGGAAAATGCTGGAATTCAGAATATATAACATAGAACAGTATAGTAAAGGCCTTTCAGCCCCCAATGCTGAGCTGACATTTTAACCTACTCCACAACCAATCTAACCCTTCTCTCCCACATAGCCCTCCAATTTTCTTTCACCCGTGTGCCTATCTAAGTCTGTTAAATGTCCTTAATGTACCTGCCTTCAGCACATTCCACACACACACCATTCTCTGTGTAAAAAAAAAACTACCTCTGACACCCCCCAGTACTTTCCATCAATCACTTTGCAATTGTGCCTCCTCATATTAGACATTTCAACCCTCGGAAAAAACTCTCTGGCTATGTACTCTATGTATGACTGTCATGATCTTGTAAACTTGTCACGCCTCAGTCTCTTAAATGTCCCTAATGTATCTATCACCATCCCTGGGAGTGCATTCCATGTACCCACCACTCTCTCTGTATCAACTCAACTCTGACATCCTCCCTATATTTTCTTCTGGTCACCTCCTCATATTAGCCATTGCCACCCTGGGGAAAGGTCCATGGCTATCTACTCGATCTATGTCTTGCATCATCTTGAATACCTCTATCAGCTCACCTCTCATCCTCCTTCACTCCAAAGAGGAAAGCCCTAGTTCACTCAACCTATCCTCATAAAACATGCTCTCCAATCCAGGTATCCTGGTAAATTGCATCTGCACCCTTTCTAAGGCTTTCACATTCTTCTTATAATGAGGCGACCAGAACTGAACACAATATTCCAAGTGTGGTCTAACCAGAGCTTTAAAGAGCTAAAACATTACCCTTCAGCCCCTGAACTCAGTCACCTGAATAATGAAGGCCAATGCACCATGCAGCTTCTTAATTATTCTATCAACTTTATTGATCTATAGATCTTTAGGGATCTATGGACGTGGACAGAAGATCCCTCTGTTCCACCCACACTGCTAAGAATCCCTGTATTCTGCCTTCAAATTCAACCTTCCAAAGTGAATCACTTCACATTTTTCCAGATTGAACTCCATCTGCTCCTTCTCTGTCAATGTCCCAACTCAGCCTATGATACTCCATACCAGGGGGTCCCAGCCTGGAGTCCACAGACCCCTCAGTTAATGGTAAGGATCCATGGCATAAAAAAAGTTTGGGAACCCCTGGTCTGCACAATTCACAACACCACCAATCTTTGTGTCATCTGAAAAGTTACTAACCCACACTTCTACTCCTCATCCAGGTAATTTATAAAAATCTCAAAGAGCAGGGGTCCAAAAACAGATCCCTCCAGAACATCACTGTTCACTCCATCTGCTAGGTACACACAGGGGCCATTTTATTAGGTGCCTGTAACTAATAAAGTGACCACTGCATGTATGTTCATGGTTGTCTTTTGTTGTAGCCCATCCACTTCAATGATTGTCATGTTTTGCATTCAGAGATGCTCTTCTGCATGACACTGTTGTAGTGTGTGGTTACTTCAGTTACCGTTGTCTTCATGCCAGCTTGATCCAGTCCAGCCATTCTCCTGTGATCTCTCTCATCAACAAGGTGCTTACTCTCACAGAACTGCCATTCACTGGATGTTTTTTATGTTTCATGCTCCATTCTCTGTAAATTCTCTAGAGACTGCAGTGCATGAAAATCCCAGAAAATCAGCAGTTTCTGAGATACTCGAACCACCCTGTCTGGCACCAACTATCATTCCACAGTCTTCAGACTTCAGACCCTCTGGAAGGTTATTCCGTCTATGTGGAGTCACATATGTGTGGTCACTAAAAGCTGTGTCACCAAGTTTAATTTTGACCCTGGGGTCGGTAAGCAGACCCACCCCAGGTAATTTGAGAGCTCAGGAAGGTTCGTATTGCAGTAAGAGATCGGAGATGTAGTTTGGCCCTTGAACCTTCAGTGCTTTATGAACCAGTAGTAATATTTTACAGTCAATCCTCCGATGGTCAGGAGGCCAGTGTAGTGATTTGAGAACTGGAGTGACAGGTCCTACTTTCTTGTTCTTAGTGAGGATGCTAGCAGCAGTGTTCTGAATGAGCTGCAGCTGTCTGAGAGACCTGTGAAAACTCCATTACAGTAGTCAAGCCAACTAAAAATAAATGCGTGGACAAGTTTTCCTAGACTTTGCTGAGACATAAGCCCTTTAACTCTCAGTATATTTTTAAGTTGTTAGTAGGCTGACTTTGTAATTGGTTTGATGAGGCTGTTAAAATTTAAGTCGGAGTCCATCACAGCTCCAAGGTTGGTTTGTGATCTGTAACGACAGGGATTCTAAGTGAACACTGACTTTTAATTATTCTTTTTTGGCACCAAAAACAATTATTTCAGTTTTCTCTTTGTCTAACTGGAGGAAAGCTTGACTCATCCAATCAATTCAATACAGTTTTTTAGTGATTGTATGGGACCATAGTCACTTGGTGACACTGTTTTATAAACCTGCATGTCATCTACATAATTAAGGTAAGATATCTTGTTGCTTACCATGATTTGAGCTAGAGGGAGCATGTCTATGTTAAACAGAAGAGGCCCGAGTATGGACCCTTGAGGCACTCTGCATGTCATTTTTGTTTGGTCAGATATGCAGCTACCAATCAATAAAAAGTAGTCCCTGTCCTGTAAATATGATTTGAACCACTTTAGGACTGTACCAGAAAGTCCCACACGGTTTTCCAGTCTGTCCAGTAATATGCCATGGTCAACTGAATCAAAAGCAGCACTAAGATCCAGTAAAATCAAAACTGTAATGTTATCATCAACGTGGTTTAAGTGGATGTCATTTAAAACCTTTACTAGAGCAGACTCAGTGCTGTAGTGTTGTCAAAATCCAGACTAGAAAACATCCTGATAGCTGCTTAGTGCCAAATAGCTATTAAGTTGCCGATAAACAACCTTTTCAATGATTTTACTTGAACATGGTTTGATATAGGCCTGTAGTTATTAATTACTGAGGTTTCTAGGTTGGTCTTTTTTTTTAAATAGGCTTAATAACTGCAGTTTTCAGGGCTTTTGGGAAGCAGCCTGATAGAAGTGTTGACTATTTGCAGAATGTCTAGCGCCATGCTTAAAAAAAAAATATTGTAGGTAAAATGTAAAGGGAACAGAAGGAGGATTTCATGTGTAGCACAATTTCATCCGAAGTTTTCCAGTTAATAGATTTGAATTGTGTCATCTTAACTAGATTAGTTCTGAGTGAAAGGATGACACTGACTTCTGACCTGATGCAGAGACACAGACTGTCTAATCTTCAGAACTCTGTCAGTATGGAACAACGCAAGGTCATTACATAAGTTAGTAGACAAGTTCAGGTGCTGCTGATATAGGAGGATGTGTGAGCCTCTCAACTGTAGCAAAAAAGCTGAAGCATTATTGCTGTTTTTCTTTATAATATCAGAGGACTGCCTTGCATGTCTCAACTCTAAATTCGGGACGTGAAGAGATTCTTTATAAGTGTTGTAATGGACCTGGAGTTTCATTTTCTGCCACCTGCATTCAGCTTTTCGACACTCTCTTTTTTTAGAGTTTAACCAGAGGTGTTTCTCTGAGTTTCTTCCCAGAAACTAGTTTTACTTTTGAGCGGGTGATTGCATCAATGACGTCTGTAGTTTTAGAGTTCAGCTGGTCTGCGAGACCATTGACAGAGACTGAAGAGAGGGCAGGTGTGGGAGAAAAGGCCTGTGTGAGCAATACCTTGGTATTCTCAGTGATGTACCATTTTGTGATTACCTCTGTCTGAGCACTAATGAATAGAGACATAGTCTCTTTAAAGAAAACACAGACATGATCAGAAAGAGCATCAGTTACCACAAGCTCATAGTGTTAAGACCTTTGGAAATGACTAGGTCAAGAGCATGGTCCTTGGTGTGCATGGGCCCTGTTACGTGCTGTGTCAGACCATAGTTGTCAAGGATGCAGAGCAAGGTAAAGCAATAACAATGAAGAATAACGTGTAAAAGACACTGGAGAAATGCAGTGCTGGTAAACAATAAAATACAAGATCATAACGTAGTAGATTGTGAGACCAAGAGCCCACAAGTCAGTTCAGGGGTCTGGTAGCTGTGAGATAGAAGTACAGCATAAGTTACAGAGACAGTGTATTGCAGCTAATCAATAAGTTGCAAGATCATAATGAGATAAACTATGAGGTCAAGATTCCATCTTATCACACCAGAGTCTGAAAAGAGTGCAGGAAACATTTCTGAGAATGTTGCCAGAACCTGAGGGTCTGAGACACATTGAGAGGTTGGGCAGGCTAGGACTTTATTCACAGGAACATAGAAGCCTGAGGAGTGAGCCTACAGAGGCGTATAAAATCATGAAGGGCAAAGGCAGGGTGACTGCTCGGAGATTCTACCCAGGGAAAAGGATTCAAGAACTAAAGGATGTACATCTAAAGTGAGAGGGGAGACATTTTAAAGAAACCTGAGGGACAAGTTCTTCGTAGAGAGATTTTCAGTACATGGAATGAGCTGCCAGTGGAAGTAGTTGAGACAGGTACATTAACAACATTTAACTGGCACTTGGGCAGGTACATGGATAGAAATGTTTAAAGCAGGAGTCTGCGGGTCGCTCACTCGATGCTTGTCCATAGCATAAGAAAGTTTAGAGGGATACAGGCTTAATGTGATAAATGGGACTAGCTTGGTTGGGAACCTTGGTAAGCATGGCCAAGTTGGGCCAAAGGGCCTGTTTCTCTGCTTTATGAATCTATGACTCAGCTGGAGACGTGGCTGCCCCCCTATGCTGAAAGGTAATCTGAAGTGTTAGTGCTGAGACAGACCGCAGATGCCTTCATCCTTTGATGCACAAGCCAGGGTGGAAAGCCCTGAGAAAGCAAGGTCCTGCCAAGACAGGAAATGAGATCAGCTGCCTGGGGCTGGAGATAAGGTGGAGACGATAAGAGTGAAGTCACTGGTCAAGGATCAAAGACCTTTGATGATGAGTGGAAGCTAGGAGGGAATGGAACTTGTCAGCTTGTCTTCCAGTAAGGGTGGGCTGTTAGCTTTCAATGTATGCCATGTTTAGAGACTCCAAGAGAAATATAGAAACACCCTCTCAAACACCTACCCATTCACACATATAGACAGACATCTAGGAGAGAATGGAACCTGTCGGCTGGTCGTTCAGCAAGGGTGGGCTGTAAGCCTTCATTGGGTGCCATGTTTAGAGACTCAGACAGAAATATAGAAAAAGGCTCTTCGACCACCATCCATATTGACCAACAAAAACCGTTTCACATAAATCCTAATAAATCCCATTGTTATTGCTCCCACAGTCCCATCAATGCCCCCCAGATTCTGCCACTCACTGACACATTCAATGCAGATTTATTTATTTATCAAAGCTCAAAGTACATTTCCTATCTAAGTTTGTATATTAGATATACACTTGAGATTCGTCTCCTTCCAGGCAGTCACAAAAACAAATAAACCCAATAGAACGCATTCAAAAAGACTGTCAAACACCCAACGTGTGAAAAAAGAACAAATCAGGCAAACAATAAAAATTAAGCAAATAACACTCAAACTAAAATTTGCAAAAGTAAATTCACAGCCATGGAGCCAATTCACCACTGCAGCTGGTCCAGACAGTTGTTAGCTACAGGCCACAGATTCAGTTTGTAACAGGGATGAGTAAATCTTGCGGATCAGTGAGCTGGACACCAGCTTGTCCCTCTCTTCCGGCACCAACAACTCGACCTTCTCAATCTGGCCCGGTACTTAAGTCGGCCATGCATCCGGGGTCCCTGCTGCTTCAGTTCACTCCCCACTCTGCTCCTGCAGTGGCCTAACACTCAGCGTAAACATACAGTGAAACATGTTATGTTAACAACCATCACAACCTAAGGATGTGTTGGGGGCAGCCAGCAAGTGTCGTCACACATCCTGGCACCAACATGACCACTATGCTCAACAGAGCAACAGCAAACCAGTCCCCTTCACTCCCTCCCAAACGACGACCCACTCACACATGTGGACAGACATCTAACCCCTCTAGGCCTTGGGCATCCAGCCCTTGACCCCAGACTTCCACACTCACAGACAATGGGCCTCTAAACTCCAATCTCTGGTTCAGCCTCACAGACTCAGACTGGGATACACCAACCCAGGGTCCTCAGTCTCTGGACTAAGGAAATTACAGTGGTAAGAGAGAGGGGTCGGCCGAAGTAAATTGGAAGGAGCTGCTGGCAGGGATGACAGCAGAGCAGCAATGGTGTGGGAAAATGAGGAAGGTGCAGGACATGTGTATTCCAAAAACAAAGAAATACACAAAGGGCAAAATAGTACAACTGTGGCTAATAGTACAACAAGGGAAGTCAAAGCTAATGTGAAAGCAAAAAAGAGGGCATACAACTAGTGGTAAGACAGAGGATTGGGAAGCTCTTGAAAACCTACAGAGAGCAACTAAAAGAATCATTAGGAGGGAAAAGATAAAATATGAAAGCATGCCAGCAAACAGTATCAGAGAGGACAGTGAAAGCTTTCTCGAGTATGTAAAAAATAAAAGAGAAATGAGTGTGGATATAGGACCGCTAGAAAATAAGGCCAGAGAAATAATAATGGGGGACGAGGAGATGGCAGATGAACTAAATGAATATTTTACATCAGGCTTCACTGTGGAAGACACTAGCAGTGTGCCAGATGTTGAAGGGTGTGAGGGAAGAGAAGTGAGTGCAGTTACTATTACAAGGGAGAAGCTGCTCAAAAAGCTGAAAGACCTAAGGGTACATAAGTCTCCTGGACCAGGTGAACTGCACCCTAGGGTTCTGAAAGAGGTAGTGGTAGAGACTGTGGAGGCATTAGTAATGATCTTTCAAAAATCATTGGATTCCGGCATGGTGCAAAGGACTGGAAAATTGCAAATGTCAGTCCACTCTTTAAGAAAGGGGCAAGGCAGCAGAAAGGAAAGGCTCAGTGATGTTGGAGTCAATTGTTGAGGATGAGGTGATGGAGTATGTGGTGTTGCAGGACAAGACAGGACAATGTCGGCATGCTTTCCTTAAGGGAAAATCTTGTCTGATGAACCTGTTGGAATTCTTTGAGGAATTTACAAGTAGGATAGATAAAGAGGATGCAGTGGATCTTGTATATTTGGACTTACATAAGGCCTTTGACAAGGTTCCACACATGAGGCTGCTTACCAAGTTAAGAGCCCATGGTACCACAGGAAAGGTACTAGCATGGTTAGAGCATTGGCTGATTGGTAGGAGGCAGCTCATGGGAATAAAAGGATGCTTTTCTGGTTGGCTGCCAATGACTAGTGGTGTTCGGCAGGGTTTGGTGTTGGGACCACTTCTTCTTATGCTGTATATAAAAGATTTAGATGATGGAATAGATAGCTTTGTTGCCAAGTTTACAGTTGATACGAAGATTGGTGGAGGGGCAGGTAGTGTTGAAACAGGTCCCATTAGAAGGACTTAGACAGATTAGTAGAATGACCAAGAAAGTGAAAAATGAAATACAATGTTGGAAAATGGTCATGCACTTTGGTATAAGAAGTAAATGTGCAGACTGTTATCTAGATGAGGAGAAAATCCAAAAGTCTGAAATGCAAAGGGACTTGGGAGTCCTTGTGCTGAACAACCCAAAGGTTAACTTGCAGGTAGAGTCAGTGATGAGGAAAGCAAATGCAATGTTACAATTCATTTCAAGAGGTCTAGAATACAAGAGCAAGGATATGATGTTGAGGCTTTATAAGGCACTAGTGAGGCCTCATCTTGAGTGTAGTGAACAGTTCTGAGCTCCATATCTAAGAAAAGATGTGCTGGCATTGGAGAGGGTTCAGAGGAGATTCACAAGAATGATTCGGGGAATGAAAACATTATCATATGAAGAACGTTTGATAGCTCTGAGTCTGTACTCGCTGGAACTTAGAAGGATGAAGGGAGATCTTATTGAAATCTTTCAAAAGTTGAAAGGACTAGACAGAGTAGATGTGCAAAGGATGTTTCTCATGGTGGGGACTCTTGGACAAGAGTGCACAGCCTCAGGATAGAGGGGCACCCTTTCAAAACAGAGATGCGAAGAAATTCCTTTAGCCAGAGGTGGTGAATTTGTGGAATTTATTACTGCAGTTCTGGAGGCCAGGTCGTTGGGTGTATTTAAGGCAGAGATTGATAGGTTCTTGATTGACATAGCATCAAAGGTTATGGGGAAAAGGCCGGGGAGTGGGGCTGAAGAGGGGAGAAAAAGGATCAGCCATGATTGAATGGTGGAGAAGACTTAATGAGCCAAATGGCCTAATTCTTCTCCTATATCTTATGGTCTTATGGACTCGCCGCTTCCTGGACTTAGACCTCCAGTCAACAGTCAACAACCTCTTGTTCAATGTCAATAAAACTAAAGAGCTGATGGTTGGCTGCAGGTGGTGCAATTCATGGTAGAGAGTGTTAGAGCTTTAATATATTGGATGATGTATCCTGGGCCTAGAACATAAGTGCAATAATAGGATAAGGTGCATCAGTATCTTTACTTTCTGAGAAAGTTAACAGCTGAACAAACTTCTACAGATGTACTTTTGAAAATGTTGCGACTACTTGCAGTATTGTTATTCAATCTCATTGTAATTTCAGTGCACTGGAAGGTAACAAGCTGGAGAGAGTAGTGGACCCAGCCTAATACATCATAAGTTGCTGTGTCGTTTGTTATTTTCTGTGTTCTGCTGAACATGATAACTTGGTGCTGGTATGTGTGGCATCACTTTTGGGCTCCCTAGTGTGTGTTCTTTATTCATACAAACAACTTATTTCACTGCATGTTGAATGGAAAATCCTACTAAAAATAGTGGACTTAGTCCAGTCCATCATGGGTAAATCCCTCCCAACCATTGAGCACATCTACATGGAGCATTGTCGCAGGAAAGCAGCATCCATCATCAGGGAACCCCACCACCCCCACCATCCAGAACATGCTCTTCTCTTACTGCTGCTATTATGAAGAAGGTGCAGGAGCCTCAGGACTCACACCACCAGGTTCAGGATCAGTTACTACCCCTCAACCATCAGGCTATTGAACAAAAAGGGATAACTTACATTCAACTTCACTTGCCCCATCAATGAAATGTTCCCATGACCTATGGACCCACTTTCAAGGACTCTTTATCTCATGTTCTGGATATTTATTGCTATTGATTTATTATTATTTGTACAGCGTGTCTTGGGCATCTGAAACATGGCGGAGCCCATCCCTCTCCAGGTTTTTGGAGCCAGCTGGATTCGAACTCGGGAGCCTTTGCTCTGAAGTCCGGTGCTGATGCCACTACTCCACCAGCTGGCCTGCAGGGACATAAATTTAAGGTGATTGGAGGAAAGTATAAGAGAGCTGTCAGAGGGTAAGCTGTTTACACAGAGTGGTGATGGCAGAGGCAGATTCACTAGGGGCATTTAAGGAACTCTCATATAGACAGACGGATGATAGAGAAATGGTAGGCTTTGCAGAAGGTAAGGGTTATATCGATATTAGAGTAAGTTTTAAAAGTTGGCTCAACATTGTGGGCTGAAGGGCCTGTACCCTGCTGTAATGTTCTATACCCTATGTTCTATGAATCTATGGCTTGTTTTAGCTCAGAGCCGATAACATTTCTTTGAATCAATCCTGACGCAGAGTCTTGACCTGAAAGGTCGACTGTTCATTCCCTGCACAGATTGTACCTGAGTTCCTGCAGCGCTTTGTCGGTGTAGTTCCGGAGTATCGAGTACTTTTTTGATACCAGGCAGGCAGCAGCCAGGGTTTGAAACCCACTGACCTTCTGCCCTTCTCCCTGTACCTGAACATCGTTCCGTTCAATTGAACCGGAACATTCTATTTTTGCTTAGAGATACAGCGTGGAGTTAGCCCTTGTGGCCCTTTGAGCTGCACCGACCGCCCTGCAACCCCTGACATCGGACGTATTTAACCCTAACCTAACCACAGGATAATTTACAGTGGCCAGTTAACCTACCCAGTCCATCCTTGGAGAGTGGGAGGAAACGGCATGACCTGGAGAAAACCCACTCATTCCACGGGGAGGACTAACAGGCTCCTTACAGATGACGTCGGAACTGAATTCTAACAGTTAGCCTTATTTGACACATGTACATCAAAACATTGAAACATACAGTGATAAACCGAAGAGGTTCACTAGGTTGCTGAAATCCAGAGCAACAGACAGGAAACGCTGGAGGAACTCAGCAGGTCGGGCAGCATCTATGGAAAGGGGTAAAGAGTTGACATTTTGGCCCACGAGCCAACATCAGGACTTCTCTGGGATATATCCTGATGAAGGGTCTTAGCCAAAAACGGAGACTCTTTATATCTTTCCAGTGATGCTGTCTTACCTGCTGAGCTGGCTCCATCAGAGATATGCAGTGAGATGCATTGATTGTGAACACAAGCAACATCATCTGGGTTGTGTTGTTGGGGGGGGGGGGGGCAGCCTGCAAGTGTCGTCACACTGTCAGTGCCCACGTAGGATGCCCAGAACTTACCAACCCTAACCCGGATGTCTTTGGAATTGTGGGAGGAAGCTGGAGCACCCAGAGGAACTCAAGTAGTCATGGGGACAATGTATAAACTCCTCACAAACAGCGATGAGGATTGTACCCAGGTCACTGGCACACAGTAGCATTACACTAACCGCTACCCTACCGTATGACCCTATTGTTGTTGAGTCCGAGAGGCACGCAGCACAGAAGCAGGCCTTTCAGTCCATGCCAACCATCAAGTGCCAATGTTCTGCCCTTCGGGCAATTCATTTATACTTTTCTATGTGGTTAAGCACAATCAGCTTTCATTTTACTGTGCAGTTTCTGATCTATATTAGGTCACTTCCAGAGCAGTCAGGAAGTAGTAAATAGAAAAGCACATTGGCTGGCAGTAGGCCAAAGGTTTATGTCAGGAGCAAAAGAAAGTTCTGTCTAAAGCTGTCCTGTTGTTTCCCCGTCAGAAGTATTGCCTGTAAGTTGATGTTATATTGTGTGGAGTTAAGAGATATGGAAGTAGGTCATCAGGCCTTTCTTCCACGCAGATACTACTGCCCAGGTTGGGACCCGTCGGATTCGAACTCATGATTCTGTTCATGCAGGAAAGAAACGCAGATGGTAGTTCCCCTCCCAGGTGCCAGGATCCATGATGTTTCTGATCATGTCCACGATATCTTGAAGTGGGAAAGTGAATAGCCAGAGGTTGTGGTACATATTGGTACCAATGACATAGGGAGGAAAAGGGAGGAGGTTCTGAAAGCAGACTCCAGGGATTTAGGAAGGAAGTTGAGAAGCAGGACCTTAAAGGTAGTAATTTCAGGATTACTGCCTGTGCCACTGCCTGTGCCATGTGGAAGCGAGTATAGGAATAGAATGAGAGAGAGGATAATTGTGTGGCTGAGGGATTGGAGCAGGGGGCAGGGATTCAGATTTCTGGATCATTGGGTCCTTTTCTGGGGCAGGTGTGACCTGTACAAAAAGGATGGGTTACACTTGAATCCGAGGGGGACCAATATCCTGGCAGGAACGTTTGCTAAGGTGACTGGGGAGAGTTTAAACTACAATTGCTGGGGGGTGGTAACCGAACTGAAGTGACAGAGGAAAGGGAGGTTGGCTCCCAAGAGTAAGCTTGGAGACAGTGCAAATGAGAAGATAGGCAGGCGATAGAGAAGGGATGCACTCAGACAGATGGTTTGCAATGTGTCTATTTTAATGCAAGGAGTATTATGAATAAAGCGGATGAGCTTAGAGCGTGGATCAGCACTTGGAGCTATGATGTTGTGGCCATTACAGAGACTTGGATGGTGCAGGGGCAGAAATGGCTACTTCAAGTGCTCTAGTCGTTTCAGAAAGGACAGGGAGGGAGGCAAAAGAGGTGGAGTGTTGATCACAGATAGTGTCACAGCTGCATAAAAGGAGGAAGACATGGAGGGATTGTCTACTGAGTCTCTGTGGGTGGAAGTTAGGAACAGGAAGGGGTCAATAACTCTACTGGGTGTTTTTTATAGACCACCCAATAGTAACAGGGACATTGAGGAGCAGATAGGGAGACAGATTCTGGAAAGGAGTAATAATAACAGGTTGTTGTGATGGGAGGTTTTAATTTCCCAAATATTGATTTGCATCTCCCTAGAGTGAAGGGTTTAGATGGGGTAGAGTTTGTTAGATGTGTTCAGGAAGGTTTCCTGACACAATATGTAGATAGGCCTACAAGAGGAGAGGTTGTACTTGATCTGGTATTGGGAAATTAACCTGGTCAGGTGTCAGGTCTCTCAGTGGGAGAGATTTTGGAAATAGTGATCACAATTCTATCTCCTTTACCATAGCATTGGAGAGGGATAGTAACAGACAAGTTAGGGAAACGTTTAATTGGGGTAAGGAGAAATATGAGGCTATCAGGCAGGAAATTGGAAGCATAAACTGGAAACAGATGTTCTCAGGGAAACTTGCTGAAGAAATGGAGCGATACTAACATTCTTGCAGGGAAGTTTGCTAGTGCTTCTTGGGGGTGTTTAATCTAAATTTGCGGGGGGCAGGGATCCGGAATGTGAGAGAGGATAGCGAGAGGAAGAATAAAGGACAGGTGGGGACTACACAGTTCCGGAATATTAAGTGTGTAGTAGAGGAAGGTGGGGCAGAACAAGTGATAAGGAGGACACATGTACAGAGGGATGGTCTGACGGAACATGAAGTTAAATGTGTTGAAAGAGTAAGTAAATTTAGGAAGGACAACAAAATTCTAGGGGTGTATAGCCTGATGGGAGTTCGGGGAGCTGGGTTAAGCACAATAGGCAGTGATTCAAACAGAGAGAGGAGAAATGGGTTAAAAATTCTATATCTGAATGCACGGTGTCAGAAATAAGGCGGATGAGCTTGAAGCTCAGGTGCGAATGGGTAACTATGATGTTGTTGGGATAACGGAGACATGGCTGCAGGGAGATCAGACCTGGGAAATGAATGTACAAGGGTATACGTGCTATTGTAGGGACAAAATTGTGGGCAGAGGGGTGGGGTGGCCCTGTTGGTGAGGAATGAGATTCAGTCCTTTGCAAGGGGGACATAGGGTCAGGAGAAGTAGAGTCTGTGTGGATAGAACTGAGGAACAGTAAGGACAAAAAGACCCTAATGGGTGTTGTCTACAGGCCACCAAACAGTAGCATGGATATTGGGTGCAAGTTGAATAGGGAGTTAACATTGGCATGTGGCAGAGGTAATGTCGCAGTAGTTATGGGGGATTTCAACATGCAGGTGAACTGGGAGAATCAGGTTGGTGCTGGACCCCAGGATAGGGAGTTTGTAGAGTGCCTACAGGATGCATTCTTGGAACAGCTTGTACGAGAGCCGACCAGGGACAAGACTATTCTGGATTTAGTGTTATGTAATGAACAGGATTTGATAAGCGATCTTGCAGTAAAGGAGCTATTAGGAGGTAGTGATCATAGTATGATAAGCTTTTATCTGCAATTTGAGAAGGATAAGGGCAGCTCGGAGGTGTCAGTGTTGCAGTTGAACAGGGGAAACTATGGAGCCATGAGGGAGGAGCTGGCCAAATTTGACTGGACGGATAGCCTAGCAGAAAAGACAGTGGAACAGCAATGGCAGGTATTCTTGGGAATAATGCACAAGGTGCAAAATCAGTTCATCCCCCAGAGAAGGAAGAATTCAAAGTGGGGGAAAGGAGCCACAGTGGTTGACAAAGGAAGTCAGAGATTGCATAGCATTAAAAAAAAGGAAATATGACAGAGCTAAGGTGAGTGGGAGGACAGATGATTGGGAAGTTTTTAAGGAACAACAAAACTTAACTAAAAAGACAATACGGGGAGAAAAAATGAGGTACGAATGCAAGCTAGCCAGGAATATAAAGGAAGATAGCAAAAGCTTTCTTAGGGATGTGAAGAGAAAGAAGATAGTTAAGAACAATGTTGGGCCCTTGAAGAATGAATTGGGTGAAATTGTTATGGGAAACAGAGAAATGGCAGAAGAATTTAATGAGTACTTTAGATCTGTTTTCACTAAGGAAGACACAAGCAATCTCCCAGATGTATGGATGGGCCAAGGACATAGGGTAACAGAGGAAATGAAACAGATTGACATTCGGAAGGAAACGGTGATGAGAAAACTGATGGGACTGAAGGCTGACAAATCCCCAGGTCCAGATGGTCTGCACCCTAGGGTACTAAAGGAGGTGGCCCTGGAAATTGTGGATGCATTGGTAATCATTTTCCAATGTTCCTTCGATTCAGGATCAGTTCCTGAGGATTGGAGAATGGCTAATGTTATCCCACTTTTTAAGAAAGGAGGGAGGGAAAAAACAGAGAACTATCGACCTGTCAGCCTGACATCGGTGGTGGGGAAGATGCTAGAGTCCATTATTAGGGATGAAATAGTGGCATATCTAGATAGCAGTGATAGGATTGGGCCAAGCCAGCATAGATTTACCAAGGGTAAATCATGCTTGACTAATCTGTTGGAGTTTTTCGAGGATGTAACCAGGAAGTTAGACAGGGGAGATCCAGTGGATGTAGTGTACCTCAATTTTCAGAAGGCATTTGATAAGGTCCCACATAGGAGATTGGTGGGTAAAATCAAAGCTCAGGGCATCGGGGGGAAGACATTGACATGGATTGAAAACTGGTTGGCAGATAGAAAGCAAAGGGTAGCGGTGAATGGGTGTTTCTCGGAATGGTGACTAGTGGGGTGCCACAGGGCTCAGTATTGGGACCACAGCTGTTTACGATTTATGTCAACGATTTAGATGAAGGCATTGAGAATAACATCAGCAAATTTGCTGATGATACTAAGCTGGGTGGCAGTGTGACATGTGATGAGGATGTTAGGAGAATTCAGGGTGACTTGGATAGGCTGGGTGAGTGGGCAGATACTTGGCACATGGCGTTTAATGTGAATAAGTGTGAGGTTATCCACTTTGGGAGTAAGAACAGGAATTATCTGAATGGTGTAAAGTTAGGTAAGGGAGAAATACAAAGAGATCTAGGAGTCCTTGTTCATCAGTCACTGAAGGTGAATGAGCAAGTGCAGCAGGCAGTGAAGAAGGCTAATGGAATGTTGGCCTTTATTACAAAGGGAATTGAGTACAAGAGCAAGGAAATCCACTTGCATTTGTACAGAGCCCTGATGAGACCACACCTGGAGTATTGTGTACAGTTTTGGTCTCCAGGGTTAAGGAAGGACATCCAGGCTGTAGAGGAAGTGCAGCGTAGATTCACGAGGTTAATTCCTGGGATGTCTGGACTGTCTTACGCAGAGAGGTTAGAGAGACTGGGCTTGTACACGCTGGAATTAAGGAGATTGAGAGGGGATCTGATTGAAACATATAAGATTATTAAGGGATTGGACAAGATAGAGGCAGGAAATATGTTCCAGATGCTGGGAGAATCCAGTACCAGAGGGCATGGTTTGAGAATAAGGGGTAGGTCATTTAGGACAGAATTAAGGTAAAACTTCTTCTCCCAGAGAGTTGTGTGAGTCTGGAATGCACTGCCTCAGAAGGTAGTGGAGGTGAATTCTCTGGATGCTTTCAAGAAGGAGCTAGATAGGTATCTTATGGATAGGGGAATCAAGGGATATGGAGACAAGGCAGGAACCGGGTATTGATGGTAATTGATCAGCCATGATCTCAAAATGGCAGTGCAGGCTCGAGGGGCCGAATGGTCTACTTCTGCACCTATTGTCTATTGTCTAAATGTGGCTAATGTTCAGGAGATATTTGCGTAGGGTCCTGAGTAGATACGTTCCAAAGAAACATGGAAAGGATGGGAGGGTACAAGATCCGTGGTGTACAAAGGCTGTTGTAAATCTAGTCAAGAAGAAAAGAAGAGCTTATGAAAGGTTCAAAAAACTAGGTAATGATAGAGATCTAGAAAATTATAAGGCTAGCAGGAAGGAGCTTAAGAATGAAATTAGGGAAGCCAGAAGGAGCCATGAGAATGCCTTGACAATCAGGATTAAGGAAAACCCCAAGGCATTCTACAAGTATGTGAAGGGCAAGAGGATAAGATGTGAGAGAATAGGACCAATCAAGTGTGACAGTGGAAAAGTGTGTATGGAACCAGAGGAAATAGCAGAGGCACCTAATGAATACTTTGCTTCAGTATTTGTTACGGAAAAGGATCTTGGTGATTATAGGGATGACTGGAAGTGGATTGAAAAGCTTGAGCATGTAGATATTAAGGAAAAGGATGTGCTGGAGCTTTTAAAAAGCATCAGGTTGGATAAGTCACCAGGAGCAGACAGGATGTACTACAGGCTACTGGAGGGAGGAGATTGCTGAGCCTCTGGCAATGATTTTTGCATTATCAATGAGGACAGGAGAGGTTCCGGAAGATTGGAGGGTTGTGGATGTTGTTCCCTTATTCAAGAAAGGGAGTAGGGATAGCCCAGGAAATTATAGGGTCTTTTAAGAGACTTTTGGATAGGTACATGGAGCAAAGGAAAATAGAGGGCTATGGGTAAAGCCTAGGTAGTTCTAAGGTAGGGACATGTTCAGCACAGCTTTGTAGGCCGAAGGGCCTGTATTGTGCTGTAGGTTTTCTATGTTTCTATAAGGAGACAAGTCCGAAGTTTGTAAAATTATACAATTTTGATAATAAATATACTTTGAAATTTGAATTTAATGGTCAGATAGCGATTAGGTTTAGTTGTTTTTATGTACATCAAAATATAAAAACATGCGTACAATGTAATGCATTGTTTGCCTCTAATCGTTCATTCATTCATTGTGTGCCATATCACATGACATGGGTGATCATGATCTTCTCCTGCAGACGTAGTCTTTCTTTGACTTTTGGGCAGTGTCTTTCCAAGACGGGTGACCCCAGCCGTTAACAATGCTCTTTAGAGGTCGCCTGCCTGGCATCAGTGGTCGCATAACTAGGACTTGACAGACATCCGCCACATGCTCTGATGGTTTCACAATTCCCCGGTCGGGGTGGTTCATCAGACGCTACACCTTGCGCAAGGGTGATCTTTAAGCTAGCAGAGGGAAGGAGTATCTTCCACCTCCTTTGGTTGAGATATATCTCCAAGTCACCACCCCATACAGTCCAGACATCTGCGTGGGGCAACCCGTAAATGTTGCCAGCCTTCTGACGCTAACATAGCCTTCCCGCAACCTATGGATCCTAACTTGTGCGTCTCTCTGGAATGTGGGGGAATGTACAGACTCCTTACGGACAGTGGTGAGGACTGAACTCCAGTCGCTGATCGCTGGACCTGCAAACCATGCTGTCCTTGCACCAAGATGCAGTGAAGAGCTTGTCTTGTGCAGTACAGTGCAAGGTACAGTATCTCTTAGTAAAGCTGGGGTACCTAAGGCTTTTGTACAATACTGTTGTAATTTTATGTATTACACTATACTGCTACCACAAAAAAAAATCATGACATAAGAGAGTTACGATATACTTCATTCTGATCTGAGTCTCTATTGTCGACTGAGAGTGGGAAGGGGGCAGAAAGAAGGGAATCATGGTTGGGAAAAGGGGAAGGGAGAGGGCAGGGAGCGGGACACACCAGAGAGACGTTCTGTAATGATCAATTGTTCGGAATCAAATGATCTTGCCTAGTGTCTCAGGGCTGGGTGTGTCTGCACCCGCACCACCCCCCCAACCCCAGTACTTTTCCTGTCCCATCTGTCCCATACCCCTCCCACAGTGCTCCACCCTCACCATGACTTTGAAACAACAGTAGCTCAGGTATATGGTTTGGAAAGGTTTAGACGTTTATGGGCCAAATGAGACTAGATTGGATGGGGCATCTTGGCCAGCAAGGACCAGTGGAAAGAAGGACCTTTATGACTTTATGGCTGCATCACCATCTGGTATGGAGGGTGGGGGGGGGGGGGCTACTGCACATGATTGAAATAAGCTACAAAGATTTGTAAACTTAGTCAACTCCATCATGGGCACTAGACTCCATAGTATCCAGGACATCTTCAAGAACCAATAATTTGAAAAGCTGGCATCCATCATTAAGGACCCCCATTACCCAGGAAATGCCCTCTTCTCATTGTTGCCATCAGGAAGGAGGAACAGGAGTCTGAAAGGCACACACTAAATGAATCAGGAACAACTCTACCATCTGATTTCTGAATGGACATTGAACACAATCTCACTACTGTTAGATTTCTATTTTTGCTCTTCATATATTATATTTACTGCAATTCATTCTTTCTTTTATTATGTACTGCTGCCACAAAGACAACAAATTTTACAACACATGCCAATGACAATAAACCTAATTCTGATGAATCTGATATATGTACTTTGATAATAAAATTACCTTAAATTTTGAACCTGTCCTCAGTTAATCTTCACACTAAACGCCCTGCTGACCCTCAGGAATGCTTATCAAATATCACCTGGTACTATTTCACTGAGGAGCCACCTGTGCTGCCCAGTGATACTTTATCCCCCGTCCTATATTATTAAATCACAGCTAGTTCACCCTGCTCAAATTCACTCTCTTATAACAGTTCTATAATTTAAAGTTTTATTTTCCGTAATGCATTTTGGAAATGCCCAAAAATCACAAGCAGGCACTATATAAATTCAGTCTAGAAAGATAATTCATTTCAATGTCTCAGTGGGAACTTAATTTCTCTCATAGATTGGTGCCTGTATTTTTACAAGCCTTTCGTGAATTAAAAATATGTTTTCTTTTCTAGCTTCTGAGTTGAGTAACTGAGAAGGTGTATTGAAGGCCTAAATATATTGGTGAAATCTTTACAGCAACAACCACGATCCTGTTACAGAATTGTGAATGAGGCAATGGTAATTGGTAGCTGGGAATTGGTAAGTGGCTTGTGTTTTAACACGCTCTGAGATACAGTGAGAAACTTCGTTTGCATGCCATCCAGACATATCACTCCATACATCAGTAAATCGAGGTAGTAGAATCAGGTTTAATATCACTGGCATTTCTCGTGAAATTTGTTGTTTTGCAAGCAGCAGTGTATTGCATTAAATAATAATAAATAAATAATGAATACAATAATAGTTCAATAGTTCCCTTTAATATCAGAGAATGTATACAATATACATCTTGAAATTCTTGTTCTTCACAGACATCATGAAAACAGAAGTGTGCCCCAAAGAATGAGTGGCAATAAAGACATTCGAACCCCAAAGCCCCTCCGTACTCCCCCTCCCACGCACAAGCAACAGGAAAGCAGTGACTCTCCCACCCCCACCCTCTCCGCAAAAACATCAGCACTCTCCATCCACCAAGCAAGCAAAAGCAAACCTCAAGATAAGCCATGATCTGCAGTACAACAAAAAAAATTATTCCCTCTCTCTCTTCTCTCCTCCCCTCTCTCCCACCCCCTCTCTCCCCCTTTCTTCCCTCTCTCCCTCCCCCTCTTCCTCCTGCCCTCTCTCTCCCCCTCCCCCTCTCTCCCCACTTTCTTCCCTCTCTCCCTCCCCTCTTCCCTCCTGCCCTCTCTCTCCCCCTCCCCCTCTCTCTCCACTTTCTTCCCTCTCTCCCTCCCCCTCTCTCCCCACTTTCTTCCTCTCTCCCTCCCCTCTTCCTCCCACCCTCTCTCTCCCCCCTCCCCCTCTCTCTCCCCCTCCCCCTCTTCTCCCTGCCCTCTCTCCTCCCCCTCTCTCCCCACTTTCTTCCCTCTCCCCCTCCCCCTCTTCCTCCCGCCCTCTCTCTCCCCCCTCCCCCTCTTCCTCCCGCCCTCTCTCTTCCCCTCCCCCCTCCCTCCCCCCTCTCTCTACCCCCCTCTCCCCCCCAGGCTGTCACGGGTCAAGTTGGGCCTGTGGACAGCCCTAAGGTGGACCTTCAGTCCTCCTCTTCAGAGCTCATTTTTGGACAACCCCTGCGGATGCCGGGAGAGTTTCTCCCAACATCCACAGTCCCACGGTCCACGTGGCAGCAGCCAGTCAGCTTTCACGGACAGTGCCGAAACCTTCCATGACGCGGCACGGCCTGCTGTGGTGACACCCTCTTGCCGGGTCTGTCGGAGGGCGAAAAACATGTTTGTACATCATGACGGACACTGGGATCCCCTCTGACCGCCCTATGACAGCTCGTTCCGCGTGTTGGAAGCGGGGGATAAGTTTTTTATGCTGGACTTTGGAGGAAACCCAGACAGTTCGTCTCAAGCCTGCCCATTTGGACCTGGACTCTCCAGTGGAAAGTGGAACAGCCCCCACAGAGGGGCCGGCCTCCCACCTCCAGACCTTCTGACATTGACTGTTCTTCCTGCCCGTGAAGGTGGAGCAGGATCGACTGAGGTTTGCAGGCCCCTGCTCATTTGACTTTGTCTGCTTGGGTGAATTCTTGGGGGGGGGGGCAGGGGTTGTTGCATGTGTAGGGATTTCTTAATCTAATTTGGCAGAATTCACCAGACAGTTACGGATTAAGTTCACTGTGTATGTGACATGTTACATTATACATTATTATGTTTTGTGATTTTTTTTCTTTTACATATATATATTTTTTTCTTCTACACACACACACACACACATATATAATATATTTATATATATATATGTAAATATATACAT
The DNA here is from genome assembly GCF_030144855.1 of Hypanus sabinus. Taxonomy (NCBI): domain Eukaryota; kingdom Metazoa; phylum Chordata; class Chondrichthyes; order Myliobatiformes; family Dasyatidae; genus Hypanus; species Hypanus sabinus. Next base: position 183,234,649 of record NC_082708.1, on the reverse strand, counting down.
ATATATGTGTATATATTTTTCTTATATATATGTATATCTATATATATACACACCATTTGTTGGTGGGGAGAATAAAGTTTTGCAGCATTGGCCCTGGAAAAATGCTGTTTTGTTCAGCTGTATTCATGTGTGGTTGAACGATAATTGGACTTGAACTTGGTCACTCAAGTCCAAGTTTATTGTCAATCAACATGTATACAGCTAAAGGAAGCATTGTTTCCCTCTGGAGTCAAGATGCAAAGCACTTACAGTCACACACAGCACATGTAATTACAAGCCAGCACATACAGCCACAAATCCCTGAGTGTCATTGCCTGAAGATTGACAGGTTGACATAAAGTGTGCGGTGCATATTTGTATAAGACAGTTTAACGTGGCTGGCACTGTTCTAATAAACCGAGCAGACATATAAATATGTGAAACAGCAGCAATAAAAGGTGAAAAGCTTCCAGTGCAGGATGAGAGTGTATCCGTGAGTTGGGGAGTGCGGGAGGTAGTCAGTAGGGCATTCAGACAGGGTGTACATGTGCGCTGGATGGCACTGGGTTGGCTGGAGGTCTAACTGTATGCACCGGTTCCCTTTCAATGAAGTACACAGCGCCACGCAAGTAAACTGTTCCATCTACCAATGGGCCTTCACCTTCACGTGCTTGTTGAACCGGAGGCTAAAATTAGGGTGCCGCAGCGGCATAACGGTCAGCGCGGCACTATTACAGTCCGGGACATCAGGGTTCAGTGTCACCCACTGTCAGAAAGATTGTTTCTTCCTCCCTGTAACCACGTGGTTTTCCTCCGAGCAAGCTGGTTCCGTCCCGTAGTCCAAAGACGTACTGGTTAGTGACTTAATTGATCATTGTACGTTGTCCTGTGATTAGTGTAGGGTTAAACAGGTAGGTTGCTAGGTAGGGCAGCTCAGTGTTTCGGAAGGGTCTCTTCCATGCTGTATCTCTAAATAAATAAAATCAATAAAGTTGATTAATAATACATGGCACATCCAAATAATTAAATTTCTCACAGATTTAACGCAATGTTCAACCAAGTGTACCAGTCCTCTGCTCCCAGCTCATTCATTCTATTCCCACTCTGTGTCCGTATCACAGCTTTACTAATGTGGTTATACCTAGTGAGAATAGAGCATTGCTCATTTTCCTTTTTCCTTTCCATAAATGAATTTACTAATTTTCACATAATGCATTTACATCTGTTATTACTACAGAGTAAACCATTATTATCCTAAATTAATCTTGTCTTCTTGTTGATTCAGGGAGGGAGGGCTGGAAAACAGAAACAGAAGATGTGATTAAAATGTTTGCAGGGAGCCAAAGATTTCTCTTCATATCTCTGCCACATTCATCGTTTCAACCACCACCTCACCCATTTGTTTGTTATGAACCGTATCAGATGACCTGGGCGATCATGGTCTTTTCACAACCATAATTGTCCTTGACAAATTTTTCTACAAAAGCGGTTTGCCAGTGCTGCCTTCTGGTCAGTGTCTTCACAAGGTGGGTGACTCCAGCCTTCTCAATACTCCATAGAGATTGTCTGCCTGATGTCAGTGGTCACATTGCCAGGACTTGTGATATGTACCAGCTGGTCATACCACCATCCACCACCTGCTCCCATGGCTTCATGTGATCCTGATCAAGGGGCTAAGCAGGTGCCACACCTTGCCCAAGGGTGACCTGGAGGTTAGCAGAGGGAATGAGTGCCTAACACCTCCTTTGGTGGAGATGTATCTCCATCCCATCATCCCACACCCTCCATTACTGATCTTTATTCCCTCAATATCAGCAGAAGACCATAAGACCTGGGTGCAGAATTAGAATGTTTGGCCCATGATTCAATGGCAGAGCAGTCTCCGAATCGGAATCAGAATCAGGTTTGTTATCACCCGCGTGTGACATAAAATTTGTTAACTTAGCAGCAACAGTTCAATGCAATACATAATCTAGCAGAGAAAAAACATTAAAATAAATAAATAAACAAGTAAATCAATTACATATGTTGAATAGATTAAAGAAAAAAATTCAAAATTAGAAATATTGTATATTAACAAAAAGTGTGGTAGTGTGGAAAGATCCAATGTCCATTTAGGAATTGGATGGCAGAGGGGAAGAAGCTGTTCCTGAATCACTGACTGTGTGCCTTCAGGCTTCTGTTCCTACTTCCTGATGGTAACAGTGAGAAAAGGGCATGCCCTGGGGGCCTTAATAATGGACGTTGCCCTTCTGAGACACCGATCCCTGAAAATGTCCTGGGTACATTGTAGGCTACTGCCCAAGATGGAGATGACTAGATTTACAACTCTCTGCAGCTTCTTTTGGTCCTGTGCAGTACCCCCTCCATACCAGACAGTGATGCAGCCTGTCAGAATGCTCTCCACGGTACAACTATAGAAGTTTTTGATTGTATTTGTTGACATGCCAAATCTCTTCAAACTCCTAATGAAGTATAGCCGCTGACTTGCCTTCTTTATAACTACATCGATATGTTGGGACCAGGTTAGATTCTCAGAGATCTTGACACCCAGGAACTTGAAACTGCTCACTCTCTCCACTTCTGATCCCTCTATGAGGATTGGTATGTGTTCCTTCATCTCACCCTTCCTGAAGTCCAAAATCAGCTCTTTCGTCTTATTGACACTGAGTGCCAAGTTGTTGCTGCGTGTCACTCCACTAGTTAGCATATCTCACTCCTGTACGCCCTCTCATCACCACCTGAGATTCTACCAACAATGGTTGTATCATCAGCAAATTTATAGGTGGTATTTGAGCCATGCCTAGCCACAGAGTGATGTGTATATAGAGAATAGAGCTATAGGCTAATCACACACCCCTGAGGTGAGCAAGCGTTGATCGTCAGCGAGGAGGATATGTTATCACCAATCCACACAGATTGTGGTCTTCTGGTTAGGAAGTCGAGGATCCAATTGCAGAGGGAGATACTCGATTGGCTAAATAGCCTATTTCGTCTCCTATGTCTTATGGTCTTAACTCTCTGTGCACAGATACAGAAAGTCATTGGGTATTTTTAAAGCAGAGGTTGATAGGTTGTTGATTAGTAAAGATGTCAAAGATTACAGGGAGAAGACAGGAGAACGGGGTTGACAGGGAAAATAAATCAGCCATGATGGAGTTTGTGATACAGGTTCATTGCTCTGAATGGCCTAATTCTGCTCCTCTGTCTTATGTTCTTATGTAATCAGGAAGATGAACAGAACAGTGGACTTTATTACCATGGGGGGGGTGCAGAGTATAGAAATAGTGAGGCTGAGTTACAAGATAAGGGTCTGCTCACTTAAAAAAGAGGTGACTAGAAATTTCATTTCTCAGAGGGCATTTAATCTTTGGAACTCTGCCCCAGAGGATTATTAGACATATTTAAGATGGAGACAGATACATTTTTGAAAAATTGGGGAATTGAGAACCAGAAGTGCCTGCCCGGGTAGTGGGAAAAGCAGGTATGATAGTGGGGTGTTGGAGCAGTGTGGTGATGTAGCAGTTAGCACAATGGTATCACAGCACAAGCGACCCCGGTTCAAATCCCACCGCTGTCTGTAAGGAGCTTGTACGTGCTCTGTGTGACCACGTGTGTTTGCACCGGGTGCTCCTGCTTATCCCACTTTCCAAAGACATACGGGTAAGTAGGCTAATTGATCACATGGGTGTAATTGGGTGGCGCAGGCTCATTGGGCTGGAAGGGCCTGGTACTGTGCTGTATCTCTAAATAAAAAAGAGATGGTTACATGTATGTTCAAGGAGTGGAGGGGTAGGGATCATGTGCAGGCAGAAAATATTTAGTTTAATTCGGCATCATGTCGGACACAGGAATGTTGGGTTAAAGAGCCTGTTCATGCATTGTACAGTTCTGCACTATTTGTCCCTTATGTTCTTATGTAAATATTAAGGAAAATCTCAGGGCTGCTTTTTCTATCTGCAAAAGCTACAAAGTTGAATCAAACCAGAACTGAGGGGGTGCTGAGAAGGAGGAGTTCTAGAGAGGATTTGAGGAAGATTTTCTTCGCACGGAGCAGTTAGAGGTCTCACATCAACCTTGTCAGAACAGCTTCTTCCCCTCCACGTCAGATGGTCCATGAACCCATAAACACTAGCTCATTATTCATTTTTTGCACTACCTATTAATTTTGTAACATATAGTAAAATTTTATGCCTTGCACTGTACTGCTGCCACAAAACAAATTTCACGACCTACGTTAGCGATGGTAAACCTTGTTCTCATTCTGACTCTGAGTCTGGGAAAGGCTGCCTGAGGAGGTGATGGAGGCTAAGACCCTCACAACATTTCACAAGCTTCTCAATGAGTTCTTGAAGATGGTGGAACAGATGGGGCTAGTATAGATAAATACAATTGGTACACTGGGCTGAAGAGCCTGCTACTGTGCAATACTTCTCTACAACACGAGATTCTCTTGGGCAACATAATAGAAATCTTGAGTAACATGCAAAATGCAAGAGGAACACAGCAGGTCATGCAGCATCTATGGAGGTAAATAAACAGTTGACCTTTCAGGCTGAGCCTCTACTTAGGACTTATCCCTTCTCTTCACCTTACCTGCCCATCACCTCCCTCCGGAGCCCCTCCGCCTTCCCTTTCTCCTCTGTTCACTCTCCTATCCTTCTTCTTCAGCCCTTTACCTTTTCACCTATCACCTTCCATTTTCTCAGTTCATATTCCCCCCCCCCCACCCCACCTACCCCACTTCCCTCTCAGCAGGCTTCACCTATTACGTGCCAGCTCATTCACATTGCTTCTGTTCCCACGTACCCACTAATTCTGGTATCTTCTCCCTTCCTTTCCAGTCCGGATGAAAGATCTCAGCCTGAAACATTGACCGTTTTTTTCCAATCAGTAGAAGCTGAGTTCCTCCTGCATTTTGTGTGTATTGTACGTCTCTATGCCTCATTGCGAACTAGTAGATCATGGTTGTGAAACAGTTAACACGGCAGCCTGTGAATGCAACAGAGAAATGGTGAAACAGACTAATCCTTGTTGACGGGTTTTTCAGGACCCTTTGGAGAATCTTGGCAAGTCCATCCAGTCCCTGGGGATGAGAAGGAAACTGCACTCAAGTTACAATGAATGGCACCACAGTCCATTAATCACGCAGTCAGAGGCCAGCGAGACAAGGCCAATGGAGAAAGGGATTGCTGCAGTCAGTTCTGGAGGTGGTCAAGTTTGAGTAAAACTCCCAGCAATGTATTCATGTTGGCTGGCTTATGAATCTGGAAAAGAACGGTGAGGGGAGGGGGTGGTGTCAAGTCAGGAAATAATGTTTTACCAGAAAGTTAAGGGGCAGAATGAGGCAGAGGAGCAGAATTAGGCCATTTGGCCCTTTGAGTGTGCACCACGATTCTAAAATGGTTGATTCATTATCCCTCTCAGCCTCATTCTCCCCATAACGCTTGATGCCCTTACTGACCAAGAACCTATCAACCTCCGCTTTAAGTATACCTAATGACTTGGCTTCCACAGCCGTCAGTGGCAGTGAATTCCACAGATTCATGTGAAACCTTTGGCCATTGTTGGAAACGGGCTCCCTGAACCCACATCCAAATCTCCATTTATTCCGAGTTAGTTACCTCAGAGGGAATGTGTGGGGCCAGTTTGTTCCACGGAGAGTGGTGGAAGCTCGGAATGTACCGGCAGAAGCGGTGGAGGAGGTTAATACAGAAAGTACAAAAGAGGTAACTATAGAGGCAGATGAGTGCGCAGAGAATGGAGGGGAGGGACAAGTGTAATTCGATACCGTTATCTCAGCAGAACATTGTGAGTCTGGAGGGCCTGTTGCTGTGCTGTAGTGTCCCATGTTCTGATGCAAGAAATAATCTGTACTCATGCCAGTCTGCTGGGGAGGTCCAAAGCCCAGTGTCTGTGAATCCACAAGTCTGCTGAACGATAAGAGTTGTTTTGGGATTAGAGGACTGTGTGTACGGGAGCATGGGAGTGAGGGAGTGAGGAACGTTTTGCTCTTGCTGCTTTGTCGCTTGGTATGTTCTGTTTTGTTATTCTACCGAGCCTTGCGGGCATGCTGTGTTGGCACGGGAACGTGTGGTGAAATTTGCAGGCTGATACCAGTGCATCTTTAGAACCAGGCATGTTGGTTCTTAACACAAATAACTTGTTTCACTGTATGTTTCAATGTACATGTAATAAATACATCTGAATCTGAATATGATTTTAACACCTTCAGCAGAGAGAAACAATGCAAGTTGTTTCCTAGAGTAATATCAGACAATAATAGCTGGTGGGCAGCTTTGGGAGTTGTTGGTGTAGAGACAAGAAACTGAGAAAATAAGGAGCTTGCACAGATCGACTTTTCAATTCATTTCTCACGATCCGGTTATCTATTGTATCAATTGTAATTTACTGTCTATCTGACTGGTTACACCACAGACTGGTTAGGAAACACCAATGCCTACGACCAGAAAAGTCAACAAGAAGGTAACAACCGTTCCTGAGCCTGATGACTGATGACTGAGCCTGGAGACTCTCACCAGCAGGCTCAGGAATGGTTGTTACTCCTCAGTCATCAGGCTCAGGAACAGTTATTACCCCTCAGTCCTCAGGCTCAGGAATGGTTGTTACCCCTCAGTCATCAGGCTCAGGAACACTTATTACCCCTCAGTCATCAGGCTCAGGAATGGTTGTTACCCCTCAGTCATCAGGCTCAGGAACAGTTATTACCCCTCAGTCATCAGGCTCAGGAACAGTTATTACCCCTCAGTCCTCAGGCTCAGGAATGGTTGTTACCCCTCAGTCATCAGGCTCAGGAACACTTATTACCCCTCAGTCATCAGGCTCTTGAAAGAAAGGGGATGATTTCGCTTAGCTTCACTTACTCTATTATTGAAATATTCCAACAGCCAATGGATTCACTTTCAGAGACTCTTCATCTCATGTTCTCAATAGTACTTTTTGTCTCTTTTGTATTTGCGCAGTTTGTTGTCTTTTGCACATCAGTAGTTTGTCCTTTCATTGATTCTATTATGGTTACTGGATCTACTGACTATGCCTACAAGGAAACAAATCTCAGGGTTGTATTTGGTGACATATCTGTATTTGGAAAATAAACTTACTTTGGAGTGGTGGATACAGGCAGGCAAAGCCCTCCCCACCACTGAGCACATTTACATGGAGAGCTTCCACAGGAAAGCAGCATCCATCATCAAGGGCCCCCACCATCCAGGCCATGCTGTTTTTTCACTGCTGCCCTGAAAATAGTCATAATCGTACCTCATGGTGATCTTGCATCGTATTGTCTGCCTGCACTTCAATTTCTCTGTAACTGTAGCACGCTATACTGTTATTGTTTTTCATTCTTCTACTTCAGTGACTATGTAATGACTTGGCAACACGAGTGAATCTGCAGATGCTGGAAATAAATAAAAACACAAAAATGCTGGCAGAACTCAGCAGGCCAGACAGCATCTATGAGAGGAGGTAGTGACGACATTTCGGGCCGAAACCCTCCATCAGGAGTGAAGTAACATGGGATGGTTGAGGGGGGATAAGAAGTGGGGGGAGGGATGAAGTAGAGAGCTGGGAAGTGATAGGCTGAAGGGAAATGGGCTAGGGGAAGGTGGGGAATTATGGGAAATAAAAGAGAAAGAAAGGTAGGGCTGGGGGGAGATTATAGTGAGGGGGGAAAAAAGAGAGAGAAAGAGAACCAGACTAAAATTATAGATATGGATGGGGTAAGGGGGGGGGGCAGGGGTATCAATGGAGGTCTGTGAGTTGGATGTTCATGCCGGCAGGTAGGAGGCTACCTAGGCGGGAGATAAGGTATTGCTCCATCGACCTGCGTGTGGCCTCATCTTGACGGTAGAGGAGGCCATGGACAGACATGTCGGAGTGGGAGTGGTCTGTGGAATTGAAGTGTGTGGCCACAGGGAGATCCCACCACTGCTGGAGGACTGAGCGCTGGTGTTCGGCGAAATGGTCTCCCAGTCTGCGGCGGGTCTCCCCAATGTATAAATGGCCACATCGGGAGCACCGGATACAGTATATCACCCCAGTTGACTCGCAGGTGAAGTGGTGCCTCACCTGAAAGGACACTCTGGGGCCTGGGATGGTGGTGAGGGAAGAAGTGTGGGGGCAGGTGTAGCACTTCTTCCGTTTGCAGGGATAAGTGCCTGGAGGGAGGTCGGTGGGGAGGGATGGGGGAGGGGATGAATGGACAAGGGAGTCGCGTACGGAGTGATCCCTGCGGAAAGCTGAGAGTGGGGGGGGGAGGGAAAATGAGTCTGGTGGTGGGATCCCGTAGGAGGTGGTGGAAGTTACGGAGGTCCTCCAGCAGTGGTGGGATCTCCCTGTGGCCACACACTTCAATTCCACAGACCACTCCCACTCCAACATGTCTGTCCATGGCCTCCTCTACCGTCAAGATGAGGCCACATGCAGGTTGATGGAGCAATACCCTATCTCCCGCCTAGGTAGCCTCCTACCTGCCGGCATGAACATTCAACTCACAGATCTCCATTGATACCCCTGCCCCCCCCCCTTACCCCAACCATATCTATAATTTTAGTCTGGTTCTATTTCTCTCTCTTTTTCCCCCCTCACTATAATCTCCCCCTAGCCCTACCTTTCTTTTATTTCCCATAATTCTCTACCTTCCCCCTAGCCCATTTCCCTTCAGCCTATCACTTCCCAGCTCTCTACTTCATCCCTCCCCCCATTTCTTATCGCCCCTCGACCAGTCCATGTTACTTCACTCCTGATGGAGGGTTTCGGCCCAAAACGTCATCACTACCTCCTCCCACAGATGTTGTCTGGCCTGCTGAGTTCTGCCAGCATTTTGTGTTTTTATGCAATGACTTGATCTGTATGAACAGTATGGAAGACAAGTTTTCCATTGTATCCTGGTATCTGTGACATTAATGAACCAATTCCAATCAAAGGCAACATTGGGAATAAGATCTCATATTCACCATACATTTTCACCCAATTTATGAGTTAATGCACTGATAATTTCAATGGTTTCAATGGTCCCATTTAATATCAGAGAATGCATTCAATATACAACCTGAAATTCACAGACATCCACATAGCAGAAGAAACCCCCCAAAGAATTAACGACAGGAAAATGTTAGAATCCAAAAAGCCTCCCCTCCCCCCCCCCCTGTGCATGCACAAGCAGCAGCAAAGCATCAACCCGCCCCTCTCTCCCTCGCCCACCTGCATCAGCCCCCATCACCCAGAATAGCAAAGCCCCCAAAAAGACCATGATCTACTGTTCATCCCAGCAGTTCGACATCCCACAGGCTCTCCCTCTCATTAGTGAAGGAGAGAGACCTTTCGCTCCTGCCACAGCGAGAGAGGAGACCAACAGCTGGCTGTTTCGATGTTACAGTCTGCGGCGTCGCTTTTTTCGACAGCAGCAAACTCTGCTGTCTGGACGTTCTGATTTCCTGCGACACTGGCAAGGAATCGGGTCGTCCAGAGGGCCGCACCCAGTAGGCATACGTCACGTAGAACGTTCCTGGAGATATGGAAAATGCTAGGCCATTCAGTGAGCTCTGAGAGCTGTGAAGAACTGTGAAGAACTGCAGTTTTAGTGTAACTGTAGATCACAGACTCCAACAGGACCCCCAGCCACCTTGAAAAGAAAAAAAGAGACATTAGAGCGAAGAATTTAAACTGCTTTGCAGATGGACTGGAACAAGTTGCCTTCTAGAACCATATTTAGCTCCTCCTCCATTAACTTTTCAGACCATCTATCAAGAGCACCCAACAGAAACCCTTGTGGTCACACAGTGAGTGGGCAAGCTCTGCACAGGGAGCACTGGTGGTCAGCATTGAACCCGGATTACTGAAACTGTGAGGCAGCAGCCCAAAGTGCTGTCTCATGGACTACAAAGGCCAGAGATAGATCTTCAAGTCAAGATCATTCCCAACTTTGTGGAAACATCCTGCTGGTGGTGTGGGTGTGCTGTGTTGGTGCCAGAAGCGTAGCAACACTTGTGGTTCACCCCAGCACAAGCGACACATTTCAATGTATGTTTCAATGTTTTGATGTATTTGTGAGGAATAAAATCAGTCTTTAATCTTTCAAGTTAAGTCAAGTTTATTGTCATTTAACTATATACAGGTAAAACATCAAATAAGATAATGTTTCTCTGGACCAGGGTGGGAAGCACAGTAGTATACATAACACATATATAACACACAATAACTTAGGAAAGCAAGAATTAAATCTACAAATGAAATACAAAGTAAAATGCACAAATTAAATATTGTAAGATACAATATAAATTATCCAGTGACACTTCAAATGTGATGCAACAGGAAGTTCAGAAGCCTAATGTCCTGAGGGAAGAAACTGTCTCTCGTCCTGACTGTTCTTGTTTTTATGCACTGGAGTCTCCTGCCTTTTGGTAAAAAGTCAAGGAGGATGCTGGATGGATACTAAGGGCCCTGCGTACACAGCACTCCTGATTAATGTCCCCAGTGGATGGTAGGGAGACCCCTATGATTCTCTCAGCCATCCTCATAGTCCTTTGCAGGGACTTCTGTCCTGATGCTCTGCTGCCTCCATACCAGATGGAGATGCAGCTTGTCAAGACAATATAGGTTGTGCTTCTATAAAATTTCCTGCGGCTCTTGTCCTTCCTGGGTGCATAGAATTACAGATTTGGGAGGATTTGTTCAGAATCAGAATCTGGTTTATTATCACCAGCAAATGTCATGAAGTGTGTTGTTCAGTGACAGCAGTACAATGCAAGATATAAAAATTTGCTATGAGTTATAATAAGAAATAAAATAAACAAACAGTGCAAAAGAGGAATAGTGAGTGTAGTGAAGGAAAGAATCGTGAGGGCTAATAACTAGTAATTTGGGTCATGGATAGTGCTAACATGGTAAAAGAGAACAGCAGACAAAATTAGAGACATGGATACAGCAGAGACATCACCCAAGTTTCAGAAACTTCAATAATCATGTTATAGTGTGCACCCATTGTTTTAATAGAAAACTGGATTTACTGTTAGACCTGTGGATAATCATTGTATTCTGTAATTAGGACCTAGTCTGCTATTTAATTAAGCCTTTGTATAGCAATACACAAAGCCTCTCAATGCCTCTCATTATCTTATACACCTCTATCAGGTCACCTCTCATCCTCCGTTGCTCCAAGGAGAAAAGGCCGAGTTCATTCAACCTATTGTGCTGGAGGAGCTCAACAGGTCGGGCAGTATCTATGGATGATGTTTCAGACTGAGACCCTCCCCCCCATCAGGTCTTGAAGGGAAGGGGGAGGAAGGCAGAATCCTATTCATATCTCAGAAGTCAGTCCCCATCTATAGAAGTTGACTGACCTGCTGAGCTCCTCCAGCACATTGTGTGTATTGCTCTTGATCTCCAACATCAACAGTATCTCTTGTGTGTAAATCTTTGTGGAGCCACCATTCTATTATTAAAATATAGTTTTTTTTCTGGTAATCTTGCAGCAGAGGATGTCTAACTAATTCACACTCAGGTAGATCAACTTTGACTGGTCTGGTGCACACCGGTTTTTAATAAACCCCTTTGATTTTTCCTTACCTTCCTCTGATGCTCCTCACCCTCCCCTTTCTTCCATGTTCTTCTACCCTCTCCTACCCGATTCCCCCTTCTCTAGCCCTTTACCTCTTTCTCCTATCAACTCCCCAGCTCTTTACTTCAACCTTCCTTCTCCCACTTTCACCCATCACCTGCCACCTTGAACTTCTTCCTTCTTGCTCTGACTTCTCATCTTTTTTTTTCCAATTCTGATGAAAGGTTTCAGCCTGAAACATCAACAGTTTACTCTTTTCCATAGGTGCTGCCTGGCCCACTGAGTTCCTCCAGCATTTTGTGCGTATTACCTGGATTTCCAGCTTCTGCAGAGTTTCCCTTGTTTGTTCAACATTTTATGGCATGTTTGAGATCTTACATAATTTCACATAACTTTATCATATCGTTATGCATGGTTTGATTCATAGAACATGAAACATAGAAACATAGAAAACCTACAGCACAATACAGGCCCTTCGGCCCTCAAAGCTGTGCCGTACATGTCCCTACCTTAGAACTACCTAGGCTTTACCCATAACCCTCTATCTTCCTAAGATCCATGTATCCATCCAGGAGTCTCTTAAAAGACCCTATCGTATCCGCTCCACCACCATTGTCGGCAGCCCATTGCACGCATTCACCTCTCTCTGCGTAAAACTATACCCTGACATCTCCTCTGTACCTGCTTCCAAGCACCTTAAAACTTTGCCCTCTCATGTTAGCCATTTCAGCCCTGGGAAAAAGCCTCTGTCTATCCACATGATCAATGCCTCTCATTATCTTGTACACCTCTATTAGGTCACCTCTCATCCTCCGTTGCTCCAAGGAGAAAAGGCCAAGTGCACTGAACCTATTCTCATAAGGCATGCTCCCCAATCCAGGCAACATCCTTGTAAATCCCCTCTGCAGCCTTTCTATGACTTTCACATCCTTCCTGTAGTGAGGCGACCAGAAATGAGCACAGTACTCCAAATGGGGTTGACTAGGGTCCTATATAGCTGCAGCATTACCTCTCGGATCTGAAATTCAATTCCACGATTGATGAAGGCCAATACACCATACACCTTCTTAGCCACAGAGTCAACCTGCATAGCAGCTTTGAATGTCTTATGGACTCGGATCCCTAAGATCCCTCTGATCCTCCACACTGCCAAGAATCCTACCATTAATACTATATTCCACATCATATTTGACCTGCAAAAATGAACCACCTCACACTTAACTGGGTTGAACTCCACCTGCCACTTTTCAGCCCAGTTTAGCATCCTATCAATGCTCCGTTGTAACCTCTGACAGCCTTCCACACTATCCACAACACCCCCAACCTTTGTGTTATCAGCAGACTTACTAACCCATCCCTCCACTTCCTCATCCAGGTCATTTATAAAAATCACAAAGAGTAGGGGTCCCAGAACAGATCCCTGAGGCACACCACTGGTCACTGGCTTCCACACAGAATATGACCAGTCTACAACCACTCTTTGCCTTCTGTGGGCAAGCCAGTTCTGGATCCACAAAGCAATGTCCCCTTGGATCCCATGTCTCCTTACTTTCTCAATAAGCTTTGCATGGGGTACCTTATCAAATGCCTTGCTACAATGAATATACACTACATCTACAGCTCTACCTTCATCAATGTAGAACACTGCAGCCTATTACAGGCCCTTCAGATCACAATTTTTGTGCCTGCCTTTTAACCTATTCTAAGATCAATCTAACCCTTCTCTCAGCCCTGCACAGGCAACACCTCCCAGTCTCCACTCAGCGAATAGGAGTCACCTGCCCCTCATTTTTAACTCGTCACCTGCAGCCTATTTAAACCCATCTCTCATCCACGACCCTTTGTTCATCCATCAAGCCAGACAGCCTCAACCAGTTGCTCCTGGCCTTCAGTTACCTAGGCATGGAAAGTATCTGTTCTCTCTTGTGTTGTGGCCCCTTGCGGCTTTTTATTTTGCAGTTTATTAGAAAAACATTATTTACTGATACATTGGCTCTGCTGCTCTGCTTTTAGCTCATGCCCCCTTTACATTTCCTGACACTTTCCCTCCATTTTCCTTTCATCCACGTGCCTATCTAAGAGTATCTTAAATGTCCCTAATATATAAGTCTCTACTACCACCAGTGGAAGAAAGTTCTACTCTTTGTAAAAATACCTACATCTGACCATCCCCCTATACTTTTTTCAAATCATCTTAAATTATGCCCTCTTGTATTAGCGATTCCGCCCTTGGAAAGGGGGCATGAGCTAAAAGCAGAGCAGCAGAGCCAATGTATCAGTAAATAATGTTGCTTACAGAACTGTTCATGGAAAACCGCACTTCTAAGAATTCCCATGCAATATTTGTGTAAAGCAGTTGACATATTCAAAGACTCTTCCCATCCCAAACATTCTCCTTTCTCCCCCCTCCTAATGGGCAGAAGACAGAAAAGCCTGAAAGCACGCACCACCAGGCTCAAGGACAGCTTCTACACCACTGCTATAAGGTCCCCTAGTAAGATAAAATGGACCCCTGGCCCTGCAAGCAAACATGCAGACCTCGATCTTATTTGTGAGCCGAAGTTCCAGTCCACAACGTACGATTCTCGCCACACAAGCAATTGGCAGCCGGATCCCCTCCCCACTTCACAGCCGAGTTTCCGGAATGACAATCAGTCAGCTGATTGAGAAAGGCCAAGCATCCGGAGGGCTCTCCGCAATCAACAGTGGGTAGGGAGGAGCTGACTTGGCTGCAGACCATGTTGCGGCCCGCTACTCAGAGGCAGTGAAGTTGTGCGAGATTGTCTCGGACGTTTCAATTGCGATCACAAGCCTCCGTTGGACAGTGATAATGTAAGTTGCTGCAGGACTGTTACCCTTATCTGGTGGCGGGACAGACGACATGGGAGCTGTGTAGCCTTGGTGGCAATAAGAACTAGGCCTAAAGCCTCGGGCTTGCCTACTACTGCAGAGCAAGTAAAAGATGCAGAAGTGTTGGAGTGTAGTATCAGAGCTTGGCTGGGGCCTGGCCTCTCCCATCAGTTCTGTCCTCTTGTGTTCGACCAGTGGAATAACAGGCTGGATTTTGTGCATCTATATACTGCCGGGAGACACTACCATTGATTGCTGGACTTTGTCACTCAGGGTCATGGACTATAAATATGTTTTTTTTTGAGTGAATACACTGCCTTGCTCACTATTTTGAACAGCGTTACTTGCTATTTTTTCATGTTTGCTTGCTATTTTGAATGTTTTGCACTTTGACCCCAGCGGAACCCTGTCTCGTTCAGCTGTATGACTTGAATGATAATTAAACTTGATTTGATGCAAGACAAAGCCTTTTACGGTATCTTGGTGTGTGACAATAATAAACTATTTCCACCTTATCTGTGACACCCTGGCTTACACCAGCCTCTTCAGCTGGTTTCAACATCACCAAGGGACCTCTGTCTCAGCAGTACTAATAACCAGGGCAGCCAGACGGTGCTAGGATAGAGACACCAACATCCAGACAGCAGTCGGACAAAGCGTGAAGCAAAGAGCTACTGTTATCTTTCTTTACTGAAGAAGTAGTCCCAGGGGCTTCCAGCCTCACTCTATCTTGTCTGATTCACCAGCCTAGATCTCTCTTTGTAATTAGGAGAGTAGAGAATTACTGGCAGATCTGGCTGACTGTTATTAAAGTCAGCACTTTACGTGTCCATTAGAGTCCGGCACTAAGCGGAGGCAAGGAATAAAACCAATACTGTAAGCTTCCTGAATGTGAACCAGTTGTAAAAATCAGCACCTTGAAGGCGTACAAGTCTTTTGGTTGACTACGTGGTATTAACCAAATCTGGCAACAGGGAGATAAATTCGCCGGTAACTCGGCACAGTGAGATTTATGAATTTCCCTGGCACTTTGTTCCTTTCCTTTCAAATGTCTGTTGTATTACATGAGCAGTTGGGCAGACACAGAGATGATGTCTCCAACTGAGTTGATATTCCAAAATTACAGAGACATAAACATGACTCTGTCCTAATGAACCCAATAACGAATCCAGGAGGAATGTCTCTACCCAGCAAGTGGGAAGAATGTCCAAGCTGGTCCCCCGGGGAGTGGTTAATTTGATTAGTATTGATGTGGTTACGGAGAAGCTGAATAAACACAGAAGGCAGAACTGAACAGAGGGATAGAGTTATAGTCACACAGGGTGGAAGTAGGCTCTTTGGCCCAATTCAATCATGCTGACCAAGGAAACTCGAGGGCACGTATATTTAGCTCACGTGCCTAAGACTTCTGCGCAGTACTGTATTTGTCAATGCGGAGCAGAGAGCAAGTCTGTCAATCTGGCAGGAGCAAGGAATGTTGAGATGGTGGTGGGGAGCTCCACGGGAGGGGTGTGAGTGAGGCAGGCGGCAGAGGAGCGCCAGTTCGAAAGATCAACGGTTCCATTTAATATCAAAGAATGCATACAATATACAACCTGAAATTCCTGTTCTTCACAGACATCCACAAAAACAGAAGAGTGACCCAAGGAATGAGTAACAGTAACAACATTAGAATCCCAAAGCCTCCCTCCCCCATACTCCCCCCTCCCATGCACAAGCGGCAGCAAAGCAACGACCCCCTCCTCCCCCATTTCAGTACAAAGCACCCTCCACCCACCAAGCAAGCAATAGCAAAGCCCCCAAGAAAGACCATGATCTGCACTATAACCAAAAAGATAATCATTCACCTGACAATCTGACACGCCAGAGGCTCTCCCTGTCTCCAATAAAAGCACAGAGGGGTGTCACCCTTCCACAGAGAGAGGGGTGACCAACAAAAACAAACAACTCACTGATTTACGGTTTTGAAGTCTGCCGTGTCGCTATTTTTCCCTGAGTTCTCCGACTTGAGAATCGGCAACAAACTCTCCGCCACCAACGAGAGAAAGGGAGAGCGAGTGGGTGATCCAAGTACAGAGCCTCCAGAAGTTGATCTGCTGTTCCATTTTCTCCCACAATGCTTCAGTCGGCAGCACCAGCATAGAATCAGCTCATTCCTGGGGGCCACAAAGCCTCGAAACCCTGAAAGCACGCTAGTCTTCTCAGCTGTGTCCTTGGAATATCAAGAAACAGCTAACTCTAGGTCAGGGTCTTTGACAGAACTCCATCCATCCTGAAAAGGAAAAAGTGAGACATTAATGGTACAAATTAAACTGATCCTACAGATGAGCTCAAAGAAGTTGCTGTCGACTGCTGTCTGTCAGGGGCGGAGGATGATTTGGGTTTAGATGTACCCAGCCCTGAGACACCAGATTGATTGGTTCACTGATCATGTCAGAATGTCTCTCTGGTTCTTCCCACTCCCTTCCTACTCCCTTCCCCTTTTCCCAACCGTGATTTCCCTCTCCCTGCCCCTTTCTCACTGTCAGTCCGCAATAGCGACCCATATCAGAATCAGCTTTAGCATTCACAAAATGCTGGAGGATCTCACTGGGTCAGGCTGCATCTATGGAAAGGAATAGACAGTCGACACTTCATCCACCTTATCATCTCTCACATATGTCATGAAATTTGTTTTTTGCAGCAGCGGTGCTGTGCAATACTTGAAATTACTACAGTACTGTGCAAAAGTCGTAGTCACCTTAGCCATACTTATGTGCTTAAGATCTTTGTTCAGCACTGAAGGCCCCATCAAAACTGACCATTTGACCCATCTCTTTCTTGAGCTTTGCTCTCCATTCAATCTGTTTAACTGCCATAAAAATGTCATTATTATAT
Organism: Hypanus sabinus; assembly: GCF_030144855.1. Classification (NCBI taxonomy): domain Eukaryota; kingdom Metazoa; phylum Chordata; class Chondrichthyes; order Myliobatiformes; family Dasyatidae; genus Hypanus; species Hypanus sabinus. Next base: position 183,217,365 of record NC_082708.1, on the reverse strand, counting down.
CTGCCTCTACCTCTTCCTCTGGCAGCTTGTTCCATGTACTCACCATCTGCTGCACGAAAGACGTGCCCCTCAGGTCCCTTTTAAGTCTATTTCCTTTCTCACCTTAGACCTTATCAGGAAAGATGGACAGAGTGCAGAGGAAATTTACAAGGAGTCTGCTGGGAATTGAGGATGAGAGTTAAAGGGAAAGGCTGAACAGTTTAGGACTTCATTCCCTGGAGCACAGTAGAATGGGGGGAGACTTGATAAAGCTATTCAAAATTATAAGGTGTATAGAAGGGGCAATGCAAGCAGGTTTTTCTTTCACCAGGATTGGAGAAGAGTTATCTTAGATTTTTTATACGCTTTCAGATGATCTGGTCTCCACAGAGCCCGGATTGAGTCTGTCAGGAATTATCACGAGAGACAGAAGCAAGCAAGCCAGCCAAAGTCTGCAGAGAACTGTGGCAAGTTCTCCAAGATGCTTGGAGCAACTTACTAGTTTCTTCTAAAACTACACGACAGTGTCCCTAAGATAATTAATGCAGTTTTAATGGCAAAGGACGATCACACCATTTATTTATCTGATTTAAATTTTTACCGTTTACTGTGCATTATAGTAAATTTTTGATATTTAGAAAGTTTTCATTATTTTTGGAAGGAACTTTGCATTTCAGAATGTTTACGGCTAAGTGTTTTGAACAGTACTGTATATGCACAGTCATATAAGACATTAGTGAGGCCTATTTTTTGAGTATTTTGTGCAGTTTTGGTCACGTACCCACAGGAGAGAGGTAAATAAGGTTGAAAGAGTACAGAGAAAATTTACAAGGATGTTGCTAGATCTGGAGGACCTGAGTTATAAAGAAAGATTGAAAAGGGTAGGACTTTATTTCCTGAAAAATAGAAGATTAAGAGGAGATTTGATAGATGCATATAAAATAATGAGGCATATATAGATGGAGGCATGACGCAGCTTGCAGCGGCCACTCCGGAACTGATTATCTGTTATTTGTGAAGTGGGGTACCGTGCGCAATTATAATCAATTGAAAACAGACGTGGGAGCATGGAGAAACATCGGGAAATTCCAGGAAGACTTTCTTCGTTGCGGCTGCTGCTGTGAGATCCGGGACTCTGCTGGGAAGAACAGCCCCCCAGTCCTTGGGGTTGCATTGCCGATGGCCATTGGCGGGGCCATCTTAATACGCTCGGCAGAGGATGGTGTTCGGAGAAGCTGTGCCAGAGGGGATGGTCGTTGGCTCGGAGGTTTGACGGACTCTGAGTCCTTTCGATGGACTCAGATTGCTTTCAGTGTGTGCTGCGTCTGCGAGGCTGGTTTCGACGGAGCTTCCATTGTGTGCTGCGTCTGTGAGGCTGAGTTGGGCGGCGCCTTGGAAGTCCATAGTGGGGGTATTCCCTTCTGCCGCTGGCGTGGGATGGCGAGTCTGTCGGGACCCTGGGGACTTGTGGAAACTGTGGTGATTTCTTTTGAACTTACAGTCCTTTAACATCTTGGACTATTTTTACCGTGCCTAGAGTCTGTTTTTTTTTTATCAATTATGCTATTGTTTGCACTGTTGTAACTATGTGGTTTTGTGCAGGTCTTGTAGCTTTAGTTTTTGGTCTTGTTTTTGTCTGGTGGATTTGGAGCTGCTTTCCGGGGAACGCGCTAAGGTGGAAGCGCGATATTAATACGCAGCAGCCTCTCCGGACTCTGGATTGGGGATTGCCAAACGTTACGTCGATTTCCTGGTGTAGTCTGTTTTGTCATATACTTTTGTGGTATCATTCTGGGGGAACGTTGTCTCATTTTTTAACTGCATTGCATTTGTGTTTTCTAAATGACAATAAACTGAATCTGAATATAGATAGGGCAAATGCAAGCAGGCTTTTCCCAATGAGGCTGGATGGAACTACAACCAGAGATCATGGGTTAAGGGTGAAAGGTGAAAAGTTTAAGCAGAACACGAGGGAAAATGTCTTCACTCAGAGGTTCACGAGAGTGTGGATTGAGATGCTGGCACAAGCTCAATATCAACATTTAAAAGAAGTTTCAATAGGTACATGGATAGTAGGGGGTATGGAGAGCTATGGTCCCTGTACAGGTCGATGGGAGTAGGCAGTTTAAATGGTTCAGCTTGGATTAGATGGGCTGAAGAGCCTGTTGCTATGCTATAGTTTTCTATGACTCTATGACTCTAGGGCTATGATATAGGTGCAGGTCAATGGGACTAGACAGAATATTTTGGCATGGACTAGACGGGCTGAGAGCCTGTTTCTGTGCTGTTGTGTTCTATGACTCTAACCTGTACCTGATAATGTTTGTTTCCCTTTGCCTGTGAAAAGTACTGTTTTCAGTCATCTTACCTATAATATTATACACCTCTGTAAGATCACCACTCAGCCCCTGCACTCCAATGAATAAAACCTTCGCCCGCCCAGACCTCCACTCTAACTTTAATTGAGCGACAGTCGCGCAAATCTTCTCTGCACTCTTTCTAGCCTAATGATGCCGTTCCCTTAAGAACTCATATTCTGTCTGGGTAAGTGAGAGACATCAACATTGATTTCTCCAACTTCTTTTCTCCCTTCTCCTTCCCACTTCCCAATTCTTCAATTCCCCACTCTGTCTCCACTCTTAGCTCCTCTCTTTTACTCACCTGCCTATCACCTCCCCTAGTGCTCCTCTTCCTTCCCTTTCTCCCATGGTCCACTCTCCCCTGCTAGCAGATTCCTCCTTCTACAGCCCTTTACCTTTTCCTCCTAGCTTCTTACTTCATCCCACCTCCCTCAGCCACCTGGATTCACCTATCAATTTGTAGCTTATACTCCTACCACTCCCCCCACCCATCTTCTACTCTGGCTTTGGAAGTGTAATGGACAGCAAGGAAGGGTATCATGGTTTGCAGAGGGATCTGCATCAGCTGGAAAAATGGGCTGAAAAATGGCAGATGGAATTTAATGCAGTCAAGTGTGAGATGTTGCACTTTGGTAGGACCAACCAGGGTGGTGGTTGAATAGTCGTTGTCATCATGGCTATCCCTCGAGGTTGAGGATGATGGTCTTCATTCTGTTTCCACAGAGCGAAGACCCCTGTGCTTGTATTTGTTTTACGTGTACTTGATGTTGCACTCCAAGAAGCACACGATACTTCGCAAATCAACCAACTGATTCCAAGGGCATGGAAACCACGATGATTGTAGCTGATGGATTTGTTGCAGCTTTATTCCGCCTTCACAGCCGTTGAGTTCAAAGAAACGTTGTCTGGCGGTTCCACCGTTGAGGTCTTGGTTGGATTGTCAGGGGCCTCACCCTTCTCCTTACCACCATGGGTGACCCTACCAGGAGCACAGCTCCAGACGGCATCGCTCTCGGGATCTCAGGACCACACAAGCTTCTCCACCACGACAAGGTGACAATCCACGGAGAAGGGTTGAATGGTAGGGCACTGAAAAACATGCATAAGTTGCCGGAAGAACTCAGCAAACCAGGCAGCATCTATGGAAAAGGGTAAACATTTGCGTTCTATGAAAGGTCTTAGCCTGAAACATCAACTGTTTACTCTTTTCCATAGATGTTGACTGGCCTGCTTTGTTTCTGCAGCATTTTGTGCACATTTCTCCTCATTCCATTCACCCGCTACGACACCAGGGACAGAATTCATCTTGCCCTCACCTACCACCTTACCAGACTCCATGCCCAGCACATAATTCTCCAGAACTTCCACCATCTCCAGTGGGGTCCCACCACCAAGCACATTTTTTTCCTCTCCCCCAGCTTTCTACTTCCTACAGGGATTGCTCCCCATGTGGCCTCCTTATCTATTCATCCCTCTCCATGGAGCTTCCTCCCGGAACTTACCCTCGCAAACAGATTATGTGCCATACCTACCCCTACACCTCCTCCCTAACTACCATTCAGGGCCCCAAACAGCCCTTCTTGCTGAGGCAACACTTCACCTGTGAGTCTGTTGGGGTCATGTTGGGGTATCCGGTGCTTCTGGTGTAACCTCCTGTATATCAGTGAGACTCATTGTAGATTGGGAGACTGCTTCGCCGAGCACTTACGCTCCAACTACCAGAAAAGCAGGATCTCCCGATGGCCACCCACTTCAATTCTACTTCCCAGCCCCATTCTCACATGTTAGTCCATAGCCTCCCCTATAGCCACAATGTGGACCCATTAAGGTCAGAAGAGCAACACCTTATATTCTGTCTGGGTAGCCTGCAACCTGATGGCCTGAACATCGATTTCTCAAACTTCTGGCATTTGCCCCTTCCCTTCACCATCCCATTCCCATTTCTACCTCTCACCTTATCCCCTAATCTGCCCATCCCCTCCGTCGGGTGCTCCTCCCCCCTCCCTTTCTTCCATGGACGTGTACCCTCTCCAGAGAGCTATATTGGCTGGAGTTAGGGCTTTCTGCTTTGGGTCTTGGTAGGGTCAAAGGGTAGAGTCCAGACTAAGAGTGGCCCACACATCCTTTGGGTTTTCGGGTTCGGCTCAGGGCTGATACCCCTGACTGGTAAAACAAAACTATTACAGAAACTGAAGTGAAGAATCCTTCTACATTTAAGAGGCCAAAGAGATGGAGGATCTTCACTGCTACCCTAATCTCAGCAGTGTAACAGGTAGTCAGTAAGTACATTGATACATCAAAACATAGAATGAAGTGTGTTGTTTGTGTCAATGACTAACACAATCCTAGCATATATTGGGGGCAGCCCATGAGTGAAGGGTAGGGCTCTGAGAATTGTTGCAGAACAGAGTGACCTTGGAGTACAAGTCCATAGTTCCCTGAAAGTGACATCAAGGTGGACAGGGGAGCCAGATTGCTGAAGAAGGCTTTTGGTATATAGTCAGGGTATGGAGTATAGAAGTTGGGATGTTATGTTGGAGTTGTACAAGATGTCTGTGGGGTTACATTTGGAGTACAGTAATGTACTTTGTCTTGGTCACCCTTCTGTAGGACAGAAACCATAAGGCTGGAATGAGTGCAGAGGAGATTTCTGAGAATGAGAATGTCTTGAGGCACTAAGTCTTGGAGAGAGGTTGAACAGAATGGAACTTCATCCATCGAAGAGCAGGAGAATGAGGTGTGATCTTATAGAGATGTATAAGTCATGAAGGGCATAAATGAACACAGTCCCTTTCCCAGGGTTGGGAATTAAAAACTAGAGAGTATTGGTTTAAAGTGAGATGGTAAAGATTTAATTGGAACCTGAGGAACAAATTGAGTGGCAGGGTACAGTTACGTCGCTACCAAAGGAGGTGTAGGGTGCTCCTCCGCAAGTCTGCAGGTCACCATTGGGCAAGTTGTAGCACTTGCTTAGCCCCCACCCCCCCAATGTCCCGACAGGGTCATGTGAAGCCATGGGAGCAGGTGGTGGATGGTCATATGAGCAGCTGGTGCAAATCACAAGTCCTGGTTTTGCGACCACTGATGCCTGGCAGACTATCTCTGAGGAGTATTGATAATGGCTGGGGTCACCCGTCTTGTAAAGACACTGCCCAGAAGGTGGGAAACCATCTTTGTAGAAAAGTTTGCCAATGGCAGTCATGGTCATGGAGATGATGATCGCCCACGTCATACAACATAGCACATAATGATGATGTTGATGACAGACAAAAATTTCACCCGGAGACTGGTGAGTAGATGGAACGAGCTGCCAGCAGAGGTGGTTGAGGCAGATACAATAGCAACAGAGGGATACAGACCGAACATGGACAAACAAAGTAGCTTTGAATGAAAACTTGGTTAGTATGCACCAAAGAGCCCATTTCCATTCTGAATTACTCTGTGACTCATTGCTCCAGTCCAGAATCAGGACAATTCATCCCCATGCACCAAGACTTTGTTGTCCGGAAAGTGCAGCCTTAAAAGGCAGAAGGCAGGCGTTGCTGTATCACGGTGTGGTACAGAAGCTTCACTGTGATGGATAGGAGGGTTCTACAATGGGTCAGTAAAACTGCCCAGTGCGTCACTGACACCAGCTTATCCACCATCAAGGATGTATTTACAGATAGGTACTGGAAAGAAGCCAGCAATATCATAAACCCTGCCTGTGGACTGTTTGTCCCACTCCTATCAGGGAGGAGGCTATGCAGCATCCGTGCCAGGACCACCAGACTCAAAAGCAGTTACTTGCCCCAAGCCATCAGGCTGATGAACACTTCTACCCAGTAACCCACCCTCCACCACAGTTGAATCATTTCTTGTCAGAACACCTTATGTGCAGGCACTCCTCTACCTAGCATCACTTTATGAAATACAATCGCTCTCTGCATATAAGCTAATCTTGTATGTTTATGTTATTGTATTCTTTATGATTACTGTGTTATTTTTGTTCTGCATTAGATCTGGAGTAACAATCATTTTGTTCTCCTTTACACTTGCGTATGGAAGAGTGACAAAAAGCAGGCTCGAATCTTGATCTTGAGAACAGACTCAGAGCGAAGTTTCCAAAGGGAAATGCGTAAATACTTGAGGTAGGAGAGAAAATTAATAAAAAGAGTTTGCAAGGAAACTGGGAACTCTTTCAAGGAGCTGGCATCACAACAAAGGGCTGAATGGACTACTCCCAAGCTGTTAGGTTCTCCGATTTGATTGAATTCCAAGCCTTCGCTGTCTGAAGACTCGCTCCCCTCCCCCATCCCGCAGAACACAGTCCGGCCAATTTACTCGTTTCCTTTTAACAAGAGAAAGTATTTTTCAGCTTGAAGTACATACCCTCATGGGCCTCACTGTTTTTACTTAGCTGAAAATCAGAATCTGCACAAAGCTAATCTTCTGCCAGTTGTTGAAGAGAAGGAATGGACAGCAATAATGCTGGCTATATTTCCCCCAACACAGGCCTGTATACACCTGTTTCCTTCTACATTCATCATGATTGTCTGAGGGAGTCTGAACGTTTTCCTTGGCTGCGTCCTCCGGCCCGCTGGATGACTTCATTGAAGTGTCCTATTGTTAATTTACTCTCCAAACTAATGAAAACCAAACGTGGGAATGGAATCAAGCTTCATATTTTGACTCACTGTATGACAAAGTAAAGTTTCCAACATGCTCAGCCAAAGCTAATAGCTACATTTTGTTTTGAAGTAAATGCAGAAAAAATGTATGCTAAAACCATGTTTTAAATCCAGTAAAGCTTAACCCTTTGGAGGAATTTTCTTTCCTGATGTGGCTGAGGTGTTAATTTTATTCCATATAGCATGGAATAGACCCTTCCGGTCCTTCGAGCCCCACCGCCCAGCAAACCCCAATTTAACCCTAGCCTAATCACGGGACAATTTACAATGATCAGTTAACCTACCAACCAGCATGTCTTTGGACTGTGGGAGGAAACTGGAGCACCAGTAGGAAACCCTCGCGGTCACAGAGAGAATATATAAACTCCTTACAAGCAGCGGCAGGAATTGAACCCAGCTTGCCGGTACTGTAAAGTGTTGTGCTAATCACTACACTACCATGATGCTAAATAATCTGAAGGAGAGCCACAAGTCTGGTGTAGTCAACAGTGGATGGCCTGTCGGTTATGCAAAGGACCTCAATTTTTCTAACTTGGAGTCATAAAGCACTACAGCACAGTAACAGGATTTTCATCCCAACTAGTCTGTGCTAGGGTATTAATCTGTCTAGTCCAATCAACCTGTGCCCAGACCAAAGCCCTCTATAACCTTCCCATCCATGCACCTATCCAAATTTCTCTTAAATGCTGAAACTTCTGGGAACTGGTCTACTCTGTCACCCCACCATCCTTGCATTCCCTCATTCTGGTATCCCTCTCACCTCTTCTCTTCCCTTCTTCTACCCTCATGACCTGCCCATCACCTCCTTCTGGTTCCCCACCTCTATTCCACAGTCCATGTCTATCATATCCATAGATCACAGAACACTACAGCCCCTTCAGCGCTGGTGTTGTGCCGACTATTTAACTTACTCCGAGAATAATCTAGTGCTCCCCTCATGCATAGTGCTCCATTTTTCTTTCATATAAGTACTTATCTAAGAGTCTTCTAATTATCACTAATGATCCTGCCTCTACCACCATGCTAGGCAGTGTTTTCCATTTACTCTCCATTCTCTGTGTAAATATCCTACCTTTGTCATCCCCCCATATACTTTCCTCCTATCACCTTAAAAGTTTTCTGTCTTGTATTAGCCACTGGCACCCTGGGAAAAAAGTTGCTGGCTGTCCACTTTATCACTCGATCTATGCCTCTTCTCATCTTATGCATCATCATCATCATGTGCTGTGTCGTATGATGTGGGTGATCATGATCTATCCATGATGATGTTAGTTCTTCCCAAATTTTTTTACAGAAGTGGTTTTCCAATGTCTTCTTCTGGGCAGTAACTTTACAGGACGGGTGACCCCAGCCGTTATCAATACTCTTCAGAGATTGTCTGCCTGGCATCAGTTGTTGCATAACCAGAGCTTGTGATATGAACCAACTGCTCACATAACCATCTGCCACCTGCTCCCATGGCTTCACATGACCCTGATCAAAGGAGGGGTCTAAGCAGGTGCTACACCTTGCCCAAGGGTGACCTGCAGGCTAGCAGGGCGCTTTACTCTTCCCTTGATAAAGACACATCTCGAGCCCACCACCCAGCTCATCATCTTGTACATGTCTATCAAGTCACCTCTCATTCATCTTTGCTACATAGAGAAAAGCCACAGCTTGCTCAACTTATCCTCATAAGATATGCTCTATAATCCAGGTAAGTCTCCTCAGCACCCTCTCTAAAACTTCCACATTCTTCCTAAAATGAGGCAATCAGAAGCGAACACAATATTTCAAGCAACACACACAAAATGCTGGTGGAACACAACAAGCTAGGTAGCATCTATAGGAAGAAGCACTGTCGACGCTTTTGGCCGAGACCCTTTGTCAGGACTAACTGAAAGGAAAGATAGTAAGAGATCTGAAAGTGGGAGGGGGAGATCCAAAAAGATAGGAGAAGACAGGAGGTGGAGGGATGTCGCCAAGAGCTTGGAAGTTGATTGGTAAAAGGGATACAGAGCTGGAGAAGGGAAAGGATCATGGGACGGGAGGCCTAGGGAAAAAGAAAGGGGGAGGGGAGCACCAGAGGGAGATGGAGAACAGGCAAGGAGTGATTATGAGAGGGACAAAGAGAGAAAAAAGAGAGGAAAAAAGGGGAGGGATAATAAATAAATAAGGGATGGGATAAGAAGGGGAGGAGAGCATTAACGGAAGTTAGAGAAATCAATGTTCATGCCATCAGGTTGGAGGCTACCCAGATGGAATATAAGGTATTGTTCCTCCAACCTGAGTGTGGCTTCATCTTGACAGTAGAGGAGGCCATGGATAGACATATCAGAAAGGGAATGGGATGCAGAATTAAAATGTGTGGCCACTGGGAGATCCTGCTTTCTCTGACAGACAGAGCGTGTTTCAATTTCAAGTGTGATCTAACCTGAATTTTATGGAGCTGCAACATTATCTCATGGTTCTTCAACTCAGACCCCAAATTCTCCAAGTCCTTGTTAATTCAGCCTCTAACTATCCTCTCCAATAGTTTTCCACCACTCACTGGTCTATAATTCCAGGATTATCCTTATTAGCTTTCTTAATCAAAGGGATAATATTTGTCACACTCCAGTCTTATAACATTATTCGTGTGGCCAGCAAGTACACAAAGATCATTGCCAAAAGCACAACAACCTCTTCCCTTGCTTCCCATAGTGACCTGCAGCATATCCGAACCAGCCAGGGGTCTCTATGCTAATGTTTTTCAAAAGTTCCAGCACACCCTCTTTTTTAACCTTGAGCTGTTCCAGGATATTAGGCTGTTCTATGCTGAATTCACTTGTGTCATGGTCCCTCTCACTAGTGAATACAGAAGTAATATATTCATTAAGGACCTCCTCAACCTCCTCTGTTTCGAGGCACGTTTCCTCTTGTATCCCTAATTGGTCCTACCCTCACTCTAGTCATCTTCCTATTGATAGCATACATGCCAAACAGCTTGGGATTTTCTTTAATCCTACTCACCAATCCAGAATCCCATGCAAGGGCTCCCTAAACAACCTCCAATTTCTGTTGCTCATTTCCAGGAGAACGTCTGTTACCCAAATTCCTGCCAAATAGCATCATATTTCAGCCTTCCTTAATTAAATATTTTCCTGTACCATCTGCTCCTATCACTCTGCGAAGATGTAGTAAAGGTCAGGGAGTTGTGGTCACTGTCTCTGAAATGCTCACCCACTGAGAGATCTGACACCTGGCCAAGTTCATTGACTCGTACCAGATCCAGTATGGCCTTTCCTCCAATCAGCCTGGTGCTGATTGTGTCACGAATCATTCCTGGACAAGGCTAACAAATTCCAGCCTATTTAAATCTTTTGCACTAAGGAGCTGCCAATCATTATTCAGGAACTTGTTTTACCTTTATCAACAGCCCTGTTATTTTTGGACCTTTCCAAAATCTACCTCCCCATCTACTCTCCAGTGTCTCTGTAGTTAATTGGGTGGGGTGGCAATCTATAGAATACTCCCAATAGAGAGACTGTTCCCTCTCTGTTTCTGACTTTCACTCACACTGACTCAGTAGACAATCTCTCCCTGACGTCTTCCCTTTCTGCAGCTGTGATACTTTCTCTAATTATCAAAGCCACTGCCTCCACCACTTATTTACATCCCTTCCTTTTTGGAGTATCTAAATCCTAGAACGTTGTTGCCCTATTGACCACCAAGTCTCTAATGGCCACAGTGCCATCATTCAATGTGCTGATCCATGTTCTGTCATCATATTTATTCTTGATGCACCATGCATTGAAATAAACACATTTCAATCTATCCAACTGACTGCATTTATGTCCAATCCACTGCCTATCCATCCTCACAGTCTCTCTACATGCATCATCCACATTTACCCCAACTGCCCCATGCTCTGACCTATCATTCTGGTTCCCATTCCCTGCCAGCCTAGTTTAAACCTTCCCAAGCAGCACTAGCAAATCTGCTTGCAGGGGTAAGATCCCTTCATCACTTTACTCTTCCATTTTTCAACCCGGCTTTCCATATCATTCTCTTCTATCACTGACCTACCTTACCCCTTTCACCTGGTTCTTGGATTTACTGTATATGCCAGCAAGAAAACAAATCTCAGCTTTGTATATGGTGACATATATGTGATATAAATTTACTTTGAACGTTGAACTTTTATACTCTCTAATCTTGTCAACAATCTGCTGAATGATTGCATTCCCAGAAAGTTCAGATTTCAAGATTTATTTTCAAAGTACATATAGCCCACCATATGCAGCCCTGAGATTCATTATCTTGCGGGCATACAAAATGAATCCATAATAGAATAATAACCATAACAGAATCAATGAAAGGCCACACCAACTTGGGCATTCAACCAGTGTGCAAAAGACAACAAACTGTGGAAATGTGAAAAGAAATAAATAACAACAATAAATAAATAAGCAATAAATATTGAGAGCATGAGATGAAAAGTCCTTGAAAGTGAGTTTGTAGATAATGGGAACACCTGGATGATGGAGCGAGTGATGTTGGGTGAAGTTATCCCCTTTGATCCAAGAGCCTGATGTCTGAGGGGAATAACTATTCCTGAACCTGTGAGGCCTGAGGCTTTCGTACCTTCTTCCTGATGGCAGCAGTGAGAAGAGAGAAAGACCAGGAGGGTGGGGTGTCTGATTGCGGATGTTACTTTCCTGCGCCAGTGTTTCTTGTAGATGTGCTCAATGGTTGGGTAAGGGGCTTTACCCATGATGGACAGTCCAGTTACAAATCCCATCTTGCATTTCTCACAACATTCAAGGATCCCATTCAGCCCATTCTCCTGCTTACTTCACTCTAAACTATTTTCCCTAACACGCCCATCAGTTCCAGCCTCATTTTCTTGAGGCAATTTAAAGTAGTTAATTAATGTGCCAACCTGTAGAAAGAAACTGGAACATTCAGAACAAAGACACACGGTCACAAAGACACACGGCCATACAAACACTTTGCAGCAATGACGAGATTTCAGGATCAAACCTGGGATACTGAATTTACCTGCAAGTTCAGTACAGGAGACCCATACATTGCAATAGTTTATACAATGAAAATTAGTCCTTGGGGAATTCACAATTCAAAATCCAATGTATGGAATCAAAATCCATTCCTGAAGAAGTTGTGCATCAATCTTTATTTTTATTTTATGATGTCCCAAATCCTGTACTCTGTATCCTGACCAAATAAGGCAAGCATGCCAAGACGTAAAACATAAGGAATTCTGCAAATGCTCGAAATCTTGAGCAACACACAAAAAGCACTAGAGGAGTTTTGCAAGTCAGGCAGCATCAATAGAGGAAAATAAGCAGGACTGATGAAGGGTCTCAGCCCAAAATGATGACCATTTATTCCCCTCTATAGAAGTGTGCCAACTGCCTTCTTCATCATCATGCCCATCAATTTTGCAACTTTATGGGTACTATATGCCCATACCCTGAGGTCTCTCTGATCTACAGCACTCTACAGAGCCCTGCCCTTTGACAGAACATATTCAGCTTTTGAAATGCTTTCTACACTCCACTGAATGAAAATTTGGGATAAAGACAACCAGGAACCTGGGCAATATCTTCCAACTGAGTGCCTGGAAGTAGAGAACACAGAACATTACAGAACGGTACTGGCCCTTTGGTCCATAATATTATGCTGATCTTTTAACATACTCTAAAATCAACCTAGCCCTTTCATGCTACATAACCCTCCATTTTCTTATCAGCTGTATGTGTATCTAAGAGTTTCTTAGGCGTCCCTAATGTACCCTGCTTTACCACCACCCCTCACAGGGTGTTCTACGCACCCAACACTCTCTGTGTAAAAAGCATACCCTACGCTTTCCTCCAATCATCTTAAAAGTATAGGACCATAAGACATAGGAGCAGGATTAGGCCAATCAGCCCATGGTGTCTGCTCTGCTATTCCATCATGGCTGAACCCGGATCTCACTCAATCCATTACACCTGCCTTCTGGCCATATCATTTGCTGCCCTGACCCATCAGAAATGATCAACTTCCGCCTTAAATATAGACGCAGACTTGGCCTCCACCGCAGTCTGTGGCAGAGCATTCCACAGATTCACTACTCTCTGGCTAAAAGAATTCCTCCTTACCTCTGTTTTGAAAGGTTGCTCCTTAATTTTGAGGCTGTGCCCTCTAATTCTGACTATGCCCACTATAGGAAACATCCTCTCCACGTCCACCCTGTCTAGTCCTTTCAATATTATGTCCAAGAACAGCTTGCAATTGGTTGTGATCTTCACATAAATGCATACTTGGCCTTTTATTTGTCCATCATTGATGTTCCAGTCCTCAAAGGGGCAGTTAGCCAATTAGAATTAAGAAACCTTCATCATAAGTTCTGTTGCTTGACCCAATGTCCAACTCTTAGCATTCAACAAGACCTCAAAACATTCCTCCCGAAGGTCAGATTCCCAGAGTTGAAGGACAGAGCCCGAGTGAGGAGTCAATGAAGCATTAACAAATGATATATAGTTCCTCATTATTTTCTCTGAAAACTTCCCCAGTTATTAATTATACAAATTAAAAAAAGGTAGCTTGACTGATCGTCATGAATCACCCATCAGCACACTGAAGGATAACCATTACCCTGGGATGAGCAGCCCCAGCAACTAAAAGCAGACCTTGTGCCTCTGAATTGTGGGTTCAAGCCCCACACAGGAGCTTGGAGCCTTTAATCTGGGTTGATGAGATCAGCCCCCACCCCCTGGCCAGTCCAGGAACAAGGCAACACAGCAAGGATTGCCATGTGCTTTCAACTTTACCTGCCCTGTCAGGTGAATGTAAACCATTCCCAGCGGCTAATAATTTATATAAAGGGGCAAAGGTTTTCTCCCTGTGGTCCTGGCCAGTAATGGTTTCACAACCAATAAAACTGATTATCTGCTTATGGCTCCTTGTCATGCGCTGTGTTTGTCAATATGGCTTGCTTCATTTGATACCCTCACTGCAAAGAATTCTGGACGCAGCTTGCTACATCATGAAACCAGACTCTTGCTCCCGGACTTGTCTATACTTCTGTCTGCCTCACCTGAGACCCAATACCCTGCTGTCTGATCTTTATCGTTCAAGAGTTCCATCCAGTTGTTTAAAATTCAAAGTAAGGTTATTATCAAAGTACATATATGTCACCATATAAAACCCTGAGATTCATTTTCATGTGGGCATACTCAATAAATCCATAATAGAAAAAAATCCCCCCCCCCCCACATTTTCCACTTTCCACAGCGATCGCTCCCTGCGCAACTCCCTTGTCAACTCATCCCTCCCCACTGATCTCCCTCCTGGCACTTATCATTGCATGCAGAACAAGTGCTGTTCCTCCTCGCTCACTATCATTCAGAGCCCCAAACAGTCCTTCCAGGTGAGGTGACACTTCACCAGACTGTTGTAGTTGTGTACTGTATTCAGCACTCTCGGTTTAGCCTCTAGTATATCGGTAAGACCTGACATAGATTGGGAGGCTGCTTCATCAACCACTTCTGCTCCATCCGCCAGAAAAAGTTGGATTTCCCTGTGGCCAATCCTTTCAGTTCTACCTTCTATTCCAAAGTGTCAGTCCATGGCCTCCTCTACTGTCATGATGAGGCCACCCTCTGGCAAAACCTTATATTCTGTCTGGGTAGCCTTTAACCTGATGGCATGAATATTGATTTCTCTAACTTCTGATAATTGCCCATCTTGTCTCCTTCATCATTCCCCATTCTTGATTTCCTCTCGTACCTTCTCTTCTTACCTGCCTATCACCTCCCTCTGGTGCTTCTCCACCTTCCCTTTCTTCTATTGTCGTGTGTCCTTAACTATCAGTTCCCCCTTCTCCTGCCCTTTATTTATTTTGCCAGTAAAACTCCCACCTCTTTACTTCCCTCTCTCCTGGTTTCACTTACCACCTGCCACCAGGTACTTAGTCCTCCCCTCCTCCCACCTTCTTACTCCGACTTCTCCCCTTCCTTTCCAGTCCTGCTGAAGGATTTCAGCCCCAAAAAACTGACTGATTACTCTTTTCCATAGATTCTGTCTGGCTTGCTGAGTTCCTATGGCATCTAGAGTGTTGCTTTGGATTTATAATCATATAACCATACAACAATTACAGCACGGAAACAGGCCATTTTGGCCCTTCTAGTCCGTGCCGAACACTTACACTCACCTAGTCCCACTGGCTCGCACTCAGCC
Source organism: Hypanus sabinus (assembly GCF_030144855.1). Lineage (NCBI taxonomy): Eukaryota > Metazoa > Chordata > Chondrichthyes > Myliobatiformes > Dasyatidae > Hypanus > Hypanus sabinus. The sequence continues at coordinate 183,202,151 of NC_082708.1, read as the reverse complement.
CCTAACCCTCCATTCCTTTCCTGTCCATATACCTATCCAATTTTGCTTTAAATACTCCATCTGCCATCACTCAGCCCACTCTTCTAACTGACCTAAATCTCTCTGCAAACTTTGAAAACCTACTTCATTATCCACAACGCCACCTACCTTAGTATCATCTGCATACTTACTAATCCAATTTACCACCCCATCATCCAGATCATTAATGTATATGACAAACAACATTGGAGCCAGTACAGATCCCTGAAGCACACCACTAGTCACCGGCCTCCAACCTGACAAACAGTTAGCCACCACTACTCTCTGGTATCTCTCATCCAGCCACTGTTGAATCTATTTTACTACTTCAATATTAATACCTAATGATTGAACCTTCCTAACTAATCTTCCATGTGGAACCTTGTCAAAGGCCTTACTGAAATCCATATAGACAACATCCACTGCCTTAACCTCATCAACTTTCCTAGTAACCTCTTCAAAAAATTCAATAAGATTTGTCAAACAGGACCTTCCACGCACAAATCCATGTGGTGCATGATGCAGATTTCTAGCATCTGCAGATGTTCCTGTGGTTTTAGAATGGTAACCATAATAGAATCAATAATGGACTGCAGTAGCTTGGGTGTTCAACCAGTGTGCAAAAGACAACAAACTGTGCAAATACAAAAAGAAAGAAATAATAATAATAAATAAGCAATAAGTATCAAGAGCATAAGATGAAGAGACCTTGAAAGTGAGTCTATTGGTTGTGGGAACATTTCAATGATGGGGCAAGTAAAGTTGAGTGAAGTTATCCCTTTTGGTTCAGAAGCCTGATGGTTGAGGGGTAGTAATTGTTCCTCAGCCTGGTGGTGTGAGTCCTAATTCTCCTGTACCTTCTTTCTGCAGCAGCGAAAACAGAGCATGACCTGGGTGGTGGCAATCCCTGATGATGGATGCTGCTTTCCTGTGACAGTGTTTCATGTAAATGTGCTCAGTGTTGGGACAAGCTTTACCCATAATGGAGCACAACTTTTTTAGGAGTTTGCATTCAAGGGCATCGGTATTTCCATACCAGGCTGTGATGTAGCCAATCAATATACTCTCAACTACACACCGATAGAAGTTTGTCAATGTTTTAGATGTCATATATGTAACTATATTCAAACTTGAGATTAATTTTCTTGCATATATATACAATAAATCCATAAAAGAATAATAACCATAATAGAATCAATGAAAGACTGCACCAACTTGGGCGTTCATCAGGAAGAATATACAGGAGCCTAGGACTCAAATTACCAGGTTCAGGAACAGTTATTACACCTCAAACATCAGGATCTTGAACCAAAGGGGATAACTTCACAGCTTCACTTGCCCCATTATTGAAATATTCTTACAACTTATGGGCTTACTTTCAAGGACTCTTCATCTCATGTTCTTGATATTAATTGCTTAGACAAGGAATGATTAGAGATAGTTGGCATGGCTCTGTGCACGGTAGGTCATGTCTAACCAAACTTTATAGAGTTTTTTTGTGGAAGTTCCCAGGAAAGTTGATGAAGGCAAGGCAGTGGATGTTGTCTATGTGAACATTAGCAAGGTATTTGACCAAGTCCTACATGGGAGCTTGGTCAAGAAGGTTCAGTCACTCAGCATTCAAGATAAGGTAGTAAGTTGGATTAGACATTGGCTTTGTGAGAGAAACAAGAGGGTGGTAGTTAACAGTTGCCCCTCTGACTGCAGGCCTGTGACTAATGGAACGCTGCCAGGATTGATGCTGGGTTTGTTGTTGTTTGTCACCAATATCAATGATCTGAATGATAATGTGGTTAACTGGATCAGCAAATTTGTAGGTGGCACTACGATTGGGCATGCAGTGGGATCTGGACCAGCTGCAAAAATGGGCTGAGAAATGGCAAGTGGAATTTAATACAAACAAATCATAGAGTCATAGAAATCTTTCAAGAATCACTTGATTTTGGCATGGTCCCAGAAGAATAGAAAGTTGCAGATGTCGCTCCATTCTTTAAGAAGGGAGGAAGGCAAAAGGAAGGAAATTATAGGCCAGTTAACCTAACCTCTGTGGTTGGGAAAGTGTTGGAGTCTATTATCAAGGATGAGGTTTCAAGGAACTTGGAGACTAATGATAAAATAAGTCAGTCAGCATGGTGTCTGTTAGAGTTCTTCAAGGAAGTAACAAGCAGGGTGGACAAAGGAGAGGTAGTGGATGTCATTTACTTAGATCTTAGAAGGGTTTTGATAAGGTGAAACATGAGGCTGCTTAACAAGATAAAATCCTATGGCATTACAGGAAAGAGTCTGGCTGGATAGTGGAATGGCTGACAGGCAGGAGGCAGTGTGAGAATAAAGAGGGGCTTTTCTGGTTGACTGCCAGTGACTAGTGGTGTTCGTCAGAGGTCAGAATTGGGACTGCTACTTTTCACATTGTTTGTCAATGATTTAGATAATGGAATTGATGGCTTTGTGGCAAAGTTTGCAGATAATATGAAGATAAGTGGAGGGGTAGGTAGTGCTGAGGAAACAACGTGATTGCAGCCGGACTTAGACAGATTGGAAGATTGGGCAAAGAGTTCCAGAAGGTTAATTTACAGGTTGAGTCTGTGGTAAAGAAGGCAAATGCAATGTTGACATTTACTTCAAAAGGAATAGGATATAAAAGCAAGGAGATAATGCTGAGTCATTATAAGACACTAGTCAGGCCACACGTAGACTATTGTCAACAGTTTTGGGTTCCATATCTCAGAAAGGATGTGTTGTCATTAGAGAGAGTCCAAAGGAGGTTCACAAGCACGATTCCAGGAATGGGTTAAATATGAGGAGGGTTTAGCAGCTTTGGGCCTGTACTCAATGGAATCTAGAAGAATGCAGGGAGGATCTCATTGAAACCTAGCAAATGTTGAAAGGACTAACTATGGTGAATGTGGAGAGGATATTTCCTTTGGTGGGGGTAGCCAGAACTAGAGGTCACAGCCTCAAACTTGAGGGGGCGACTGTTTAGAAGAAAGGTAAGATGGAATTTTTTTAGCAAGAGAGTAGTGAATCTGTGAAATGCTCTGCCACAGACTGCAGTGGAGGCCAAGTCCATGGGTATATTTAAGGTGGAAGTTGATAGTTTCCTGATCAGTCAGGGCATCAATAGATATGGTGAGAAGGCGGGTGTATGGGGTTGAGTGGGATCCGAGATCAGCCAGGATGGAATGGAGGAGCAGACTTGATGGGCTGAATGGCTTAATTCTGCTCCTATGTCTTATGGTCCTATATTAAAGGGTGCGAATACTTATGCAATCAATTATTTTGTGCTTTATATTTGTAATTAATTTAGATTACTTTGTAGAGATCTGTTTTTACTTTGACATGAAAGAGTCTTTTTCTGTTGATCAGTGTCAAAAAGAGCCAAATTTAATCCACTGTAATTCAATGCTGTAAAACAATAAAACATGAAAAATCCCAAGGGTGGGGGCGCTGAATACTATTTATAGGTACTATAACTCTGTTCACTCCAACAATAGCCAGAGTGCTTGCCCCGCCTTCCTTTAATTTACTCTTGCAAATCAATCTCAAACACCGATTGGTTGCTGGTCAAAGCTCAATTACACTAGTGTGATATGACACTTCCTTTTTCTACTCGGTCAGTGAACGTGAGTGAAATTCTCTCCTCTCAAACTTCTGATGTTCAGATTGGTCGCTGGTCAGAGCTCAAGTATGATGTACTGCTCTGCAGTGGTACCAACCAGGGTAGGTTTCACACATTGTGAAGTGTGGTGGAACAATGGGATCTGAGAAAACAGGTCCATGATTCATTGAAAGTGGTAGCACAGATAGATAGTGACATGAAGAAAGCTTTTGTCGCATTGACCTTCATAACTCAAAGTACTGAGGACAGGAGATGGGATGTTATGTTGAAGTTGATGAAGTTTGGATTATTGTGTGCAGTTTTGGTCACCTACTTACAGGGAAGACATAAGTAGGGTTGAAAGAGTTCAAAGAAAATTTACAAGGATTTTGCTGGGACTGGAGGATCTGAGTTATAAAGAAAGATTGAATAGTTTAGGACCTTATTCCTTGGAACATAGAAGATTGAGGGAAGATTTGTTAGAGGCATACAAAATTATGAGGGGTATAGATAAGGTAAATGTAAGCAGACTTTTTCCACTGAGGTAGGACTACAACCAGAGGTCATGGGTTCAGAGTGAAGGGTGAGAAGTTTAAGGGAAACATAAGGGAAAACTGCTTCACTCAGAGGGTTGTGAGAGTGTGGAATGAGCTGCCAGCACATGTGGTGCATGCAAGCCTGATTTCAATGTTTACGAGAAGTTTGGATAGGTACAGTACATGGATAGTAGTGATATGGAGGGCTAAGGTCCCGGTGCAGGTCCATGAGAGTAGGCAGTTTAAATGGTTTGGCATGGACTAAATGGGCCAAAGGGCCTGTTTCTGTGCTGTACCTTTCTATGGCTCTGCATTAGTCAGGGTGCCTATGGCTAATTCCACACATATATCTCATGGTCAGAGAAGTAAATGATATCAATGTTTCAGTGTTAATGGGGGCTGTGAGTAAGCTGGTTTCTGGAAACCTTGTAAATATGTGACGTAGAAGGACAGGTTGCTGGAGAATTCAGGGCTCTGGGAGGTAGTCTACTTGAGGTACCCTGACAATGTGAAAATCGTCAAAGAATTTGTGTATTTGTGTCAGTGACAAACTCTTAAATGTCACTTGAAATGGCCCACCAAAACACCCAGATCAGAGTTCAACCAAGGAATCACATTTAGTGTTATAGAAAGAGGTTAGCCTTATTCCATATGTGAGAGAACAAGGGTGACCTTAAAAATGTTAAAACTATAAGAGGTATAGATGAAGTGGACATTAATAATCTTTTCCCCAAGGTAGGGGAGTTCAATACTGGGGTGGTGGAGGGAGCATAGATTTAGAGTGAGAGGGGAAAGATTTAAAAGGGATTTTGAGAGGCCACTTCTCCATGCAGAGGGTGGTGTGTACATGGAACAGGCTGCCAGAGGAAATGGCTCAGGCAGATACAATAGTGCCATTTAAGAAACATAATTGGAGAGAAGGAGGATGAGAAATTTCTTGATAGAGGTGTACACGATGATAAGAGGCACAGATCGAGAGGACAGTCAGGGACTTTTTCCTAGGGCAGTGGAACATAATTTTAAGGTGACCTTGGAGAAAGTATTGGGAACATGTCAGAAGTAAGTTTTTTTTACATAGAGAGTACATGGAACATCTTGCCAGAGATGGCAGTAGACACAGATATACTGGGGCACTAAAGAAGCAATGAGATAGAAACAGATTATCAAAAATGGAGGCCGATGTGGGTGGGAAGGGTTAGATTGATCTTAGAGTAGGTTAAGAAGCAGTCACATCATAGGCTGAAGGGCCTGTATTGTGCAGTAGTGTTCTGCGGTGGGTTCTATATTCACTTGAATAGGTACATGGAGGGGTGAGGCTTGGAGGTTATGGGCTAAATGCAGGAAGTTGGGATCGTGGATGGCAAGGACTGGTTGGGCCAAAGGGTCTGTATCTGTGCTCTATTGCTCTGTGAACTATATGGCTCACACCTTGCCAGCGAATGAGCTGAGGGAAATGGCAATGGATTAGAGAACCTTGCCTTCTTCTGACAAAGCGTAGCGGGAAAACCCGGGAATGAGTGCAATGCAAGGAAAATAACGCTCAGCTCGGTAATGAGGTCTCAAGTTACGAATTTAAAACGAAACCCCAGTCGTTAAGTTGGCATGGCTTTTCTGCGGTGCCTGTGCACCTCGATCCTGGGCAGGACACGCTGCTGAAAATAGCTCGCCCACTGAGGGCCGTACAGGTTAGGAGCAGGACAGGGAAAAGACTTTGTCACCCTGCCAAGTTGATTGATTCACCCTCAAATACAGGATTAAACACTCCTGTAGATCTAAGTGTAATCAGGAATTCCTCAGCACAGGAGTGCTAATTATAACTGCAGAGCGACCACATGCTTTGTTGCTCGGATGGCTTTAGGCAATTACTCAATGCACAGTCCTTATTACAGGGCAGGATATTATGCGGTACGGCCCCAGGGTGGGGGAGCAACACGAAGTCAGTTAATCCATGAGTGATTTGAGCACGGCAATACATTCTATCTTTGTTTCTTTCTCTCTTTCGTTTTCATGATGGAGCCAGCCCGAATCATTAAGGAGTCTACTGAGGTTAAGCCTACTTTTTTTTTTGTTTGGAGACAGGAGAGGCTGGAGCAGCGATAAAAATGCACCCTGGGACTGAGTGTCCGCAATTGAAGGAGGAGGATTAAGTGAAAGCTGCTACTTTTGAATACCTAGCGAGCAACAGAGAGAGTGAGGGAGAGATGGAGACAGGGAAAGGGAGACTTGGAGATAGCAGGAGAGAGTCAAAGAGGGGAGAAGGCACGAAAGAGACTGGAAGAGAAAGGAAAGAGGCAAGAGAGACAGAAAGAATGAGAGAGGAGCTAGAAAAAGAGAGGGGAAAGAGCGGAAACAGAATGAGTGAGTGAGAATGAGGGTAAGGAAGAGGGGAGAGAGAGGAGGAGGTTGAGAGAGATTGAGTGGGAGAGGCAGTAAGAGAGGGAGAGTGAGATAAAGGGAAAGATAGTGAGGGGTGCAAAGGGAGGAGAGGTGGGGGAAGAGGGGGAGAGTGAGATTGAGAGAAAGAGACAGGGCAAGATACAGAGAGCGAGAAAGTGGGGGAGGGAGAGAGGAGGGGAAGGATATATAGACAGAGAGAGAGAGGGAGGGATGGCAAGAAAGCAAGAAGCTCCATTTTATAACTGTTTTCATAGAATTAGTCTTCAAGAGGACCACAAACTTATGGTTTGGAGGCTTGTGTGCCTCAATGACCCAGAGAACTATGTAGGCTGGAGTCAGGGCTTGATGTTTGGGCTCAATTCCAAACATGGCAAAGGGTAGAGGCCAGACTAAGAGTGGTCCACTGGTCCTCCAGGTTCGAGGGTTCAGCTCATGGCTAACAACCCTGACTGTTCAAACAAAATTGTTACAGAAACAGCAATGAGGAAACCTTCTGCATCTGTGTACCACTGAGGACCCTGAACCACACCTGAGGCACAATAGAGGAGACGGCTAAGGACAGAAATAAATGCCAGCGGTGCAACAGGCAGTAAGTAAGTAAGTCATGGACTTAACAGATGGCATGGTGAAGCGATAGCGTGATGCAAGAGTCCCGCGGAGGAGCTCCAGTGGCACAGGTTTATCCTGATCTCAGGCACTTTCTCTGTGGGGTTGGCACATTCTGTTTGACCACACTGGTTTCCTTCGGACTCTGCGTTCCCCATATCCCACAGACATGCCATCAGTAGTTAATTGAATGATGTAGGACACCCTGAGTATAAGTAGTTGGTGGAGGAGAGAGGGTAGGCAGTTACTGGGGATGTGGGGGAGTTGTATTTAATAGGAAATAAATGGTGGAATGGAATGGCTGGAAGAATTGATAAAGACTTGATGGGCTGAATGGCATTCTGAGACTTAAGGAAATAGATGACCTTAGGCAGTCAATAAACAATTCATAACCAACAAACCACCTCCAATATAGTTACTTTGAGGAAACTGTCAGTTTTGTGTTCCAAATGAATGACCTGATAATCTTTTTTAATGGTATTGGATGAGAGCTTATTAACCATGGGAATTTGAAGAACATAAAATTTAGTGGCTGAAATATAATTTGGAATGTAGTTTAGCTGAAGTACAGTACATAGAGATGTTAAAAATGTATGGAATGAGAGAAATAGTTTAAATATCGTTAGACTACCTTACCTCCTTACTTGTCCATTGCCCCTTCTGGGGCCCCTTTACCTTTCCTTTCTCTCATGATCCACCCTCCTCTCCTATCAGATTTCTTCTTAGTGAAGCCCTTTACCTCTTCCACCTATCACCTTCCAGCTCCTTACTTCATGCTACCTCCCCCACTTGCCTGCCTTCCCCCTCTCCTGGCTTTACCCAGCACCTTCCAGCTTTTACTCCTTCCCCTCTCCCCACCTTCTTATTCTGGCTTCTTCACCTTCCCTTTCTAGACCCGATGAAAGGTTTCAACCCGAAACATTGACTGTTTATTCCTTTCCATAGACGCTGCCTGACCTGCTGACTTCCTCCAGCACTTTGTGTGTGTTGCTCTAAATATGGAGATTGTGAAGTGCTACACGTGATTGTTAGAGGAACAGGGGGGGGCTGGGGTTCTAGAACCTTTTCCAACATTCAACAAGGTCATGTTCGATCTGAAGACAGCCCAATCCAAAGTTCATTCATTATCAACATGCATACCTGTCACCATGTGCTACCCAGAGATACAACAGAATCAGTGAAAGACCTCAAGCGGCAGAGATGGTCAAACAATCAACGTGCAAACGACAACTGTGAAAATACAAAAAGAAAATAATAATATAAACAATAGGATGAAGTGGAATAGCAGACACAAAAAATTTACACAACAGTCAGATAAAACTACTAAGGATATATTTTCATCAACTAAAACAGGATTCAGCACTCCATGAGAGCATATGCAATTCTGATAAGCACGAGGGGTGGAGCAGACGCAATGGCCTAATTCTGCTCCTATATCTTATGGTCATTAATTTTAGTGGTATGTACGAGTGATGATTGATAAGTTTGTGGCCTAAGGTAGAAGTAGTCAATTTTAGAAGAAAACCTAGCACATTTATTTTTCAACATAGTCCCCTCCTGCATTTACACATTCAGTCCAGCGGTTGTGGATCTTGGACCTCCAGAAATTGTCCACAGCAGGGGTGATTGATAAGCTCATGGCCTAGGGTAGAAGGAGATACGTTATACAGCTCTTGTTACATGCACATGCAGGTCAACTCTTTGAGCGATTATGTAGAAAATTTGAAGTTAATAACTCAAGTCCTTCTACCATAGCTACAAACTTATCAATCACCCCTGCTGTGGACACTTTCTGGTGGTCCAAGATCCGTATGCTGCACAACCGCTGGACTAAGTGCATAAATGTAGGAGGGGACTATGATGAAAGATAGATGTGCTAGGTTCTAAAATTGACCCCTTTTACCTTAGGCCACAAACTTATCAATCACTGCTCGTGCATACCACTAACCTTAATGACCATAAGATATAGGAGCAGAATTAGGCCATCGCGTCTGCTCCGCCATTTCATCATGGCAGACCCAAGTTTCCTCTCACCTCCAATCTCCTGCTTTCTCCTTGCATCCCTTCATGCCCTGACTGATCAAGAACCTCTGAACCTCTGTCTTAAACTTACATGAAGACTTGACCTCCACAGCTTCTTGTAGCAATGAATTCCACAGATTCACCACTTTCTGGCTGAAGAAATGTTTCCTCATCACCATTCTAAAAAGATGGCCCTCTATTCTGAGACTGTGTCCTCTGGTCTTTGACTCTCCCACCATAGGAAACATTCTCTCCACATCCACTCCATCAAGGTCTTTCACCATTCGATAAGGTTTAATGAGGTCTGCTCTCATTCTTCTAAAAGCACAAGACAGAAAAATGAGTCTGCATGGAAGACATCCCCATGATCTGAGCAAACTAGATGTCGAAAAGGAAGTGTCAAATAGACAATAGACAATAGACAATAGGTGCAGAAGTAGACCAATCGGCCCCTCAAGTCTGTACCGCCATTCTGAGATCATGGCTGATCATTCACTATTAATACCCAGCCCCTGCCTTGTCCCCATATCCCTTGATTCCCCTATCCATCAGATATCTATCTAGCTCCTTCTTGAAAGCATCCAGAGAATTGGCCTCCACCATCTTCCGAGGCAGTGCATTCCACACCTCCACAACTCTCTGGGAGAAGAAGCTCTTCCTCAACTCTGTTTTAAATAACTGACCTCTTATTCTCAATCCATGCCCTCTGGTACTGGACTCTCCCAACATCTGGAACATATTTCCTGCCTCAATCCTATCAAATCCTTTAATTATCTTAAACGTTTCAATCAGATCCCCTTTCAATCTCCTCAATTCCAGCGTGTACAAGCCCAATCTTTCCAATCTCTCTGCGTAAGGCAGCCCTGCCATCCCAGGAATCAACCTAGTGAATCTACGCTGCACTTCCTCAATTGCCAGAATGTCCTTCCTTAAACCTGGAGACCAAAACATGTACACAATATTCCAGGTGTGGTCTCACCAGGGCCCTGTACAAATGCAAAAGGACATCCTTGCTCTTGTACTCAATTCCCCTTGTAACAAAGGCCAACATTCCATTTGCCCTCTTCACTGCCTGTTGCACTTGCTCATTCACCTTCATTGACTGGTGAACTAGGACTCCTAGGTCTCTTTGCATTTCTCCCTTACCTAACTCTACACCATTCAGACAATACTCTGCCCTCTTGTTCCTGCTTCCAAAGTGGATAACTTCACATTTATTCACATTGAATGACATCTGCCAAGTATCTTCCCACTCACCTAGCCTATCCAAGTCTCCCTGAATTCTCCTAACGTCCTCTTCGCATGTCACACTGCCACCCAGTTTAGTATCGTCAGCAAACTTGCTGATATAGTTTTCAATGCCCTCATCTAAATCGTTGACATAAATCGTAAAGAGCTGTGGTCCCAATACAGAGCCTTGTGGTACCCCACTAGTCACCTCCAGCCAGTCTGAGAAACACCCATTCACTGCTACCCTTTGCTTTCTATCTGCCAACCAGTTTTCTATCCATGTTGAAACCCTGCCCCCAATGCCTGGCTCAGAGTTGAAGGCCTCTTCCCAGAAATGGGGTTTCTTTTTGGAAATAAAGGACTATATGGTTAACACAAGAAGTTAACAAAACACACAAATAAAAGACCAACAAATTCAAGATGATAAATGTAGAAAATGCCAAGAAAACCAGAAACGATCCAGCACATTACAGATCCTGTAGCGGTTTAACTCAATCTGATTATTTACACGTGCACAAGTGGTAAACATCATTCACCAGAATCTTGCTTTAAGATACAAACTCCTAAAAGAAAAACCATTCCTTACTATAATTGCAAGTCTGATCCAGTTTTATAGACAGATTCCTATAAATTATATTACCACTGATCTATTATTACAGATAGGACAATCCAGATATAATAACCGTCCAGATATAATATTACAGGATAAACAGGCAAGAGCAACTCAGTTCATTATTGGGGTGAGTAAAATTATCCCCTCAGGTTCAAGAGTCTGATGATTGAGGGGTGGTAGCTAGTCCAATCCACAGAAACCCGCTTCCCCTCCATGGACTCTGTCTACACTTCTTGCTGCCTCAGAAAAGCATCCAGCATAGTCCAGTCAGTCTCTCTTCTCCCTCTTCTTGTAGGGATGAATATACAAAAGCTTGAGAATAAAAAAAACACCAAACTCAAGGGAAACTAATATCCTGATATCATTAGTACTTCATGCCATTTTATGGACATACAATCAATCCTTACATATAAGCTACTTTATGTATTTATATTTTATTGTGTTTTTTTGTATCTTCTTGTGCTGCATCGAATCCAGGGTAACAATTATTTCATTCTCCTCTACACTTGTGCATGGGAAATGACAATAAAATATTTGAAATGTTGAAATGCTGGATCCTTGAGCAGACATACACTAAAGCTGAAATCCTCACCTCATGTTCTATCTCGTTATGGCTCTTGTACTTTATGCTCAGCCTGCGCTACACTTTCCCTGTAATTGTAACATTACATTTTGCACTCTGTTTTACCATTTTTGTCAACCACAATTCCTTAAGCTTGTCACAGCGGGGAGTGGTAATGGGAATAAACCACCACTACCAATTAAATGTTCTGAAATGGCTTGCACCTCGAATAGCCGCTAATGACCAAGTCCCGCTTCTGGCTTTCATGTGTGGCTTAACCAATTTCTATTAATCAGAACCATTTCTATTGACAGGAGAAGGGGTAAAGGAAGGTTACTGGTACCAGTCAAATTGGTCAAATGGTGCTTTGCCAGCCGTGGTTGGCAGCTCTACTAGGAGATCTCAACCTCCGATGCCTTGTGGCAATACCCACTCATGGGTAATGGTTTGTGTGTAAACCCCAAGGGAAAATCCAGAGCTGGAGTCCCTAAGGCAGTTCTACATTGAGTTCAACCTCTGATACACTGCTCGTGTCAAACTCTGTTGGTCTCTGCCATTCCTTTGGATTCATTGGATGTGTGGAGAGGGGGAGTCTGTTATATGGGCAACAGCTTGCTTTCCATATTGTTCTGCCCTAGCCTGCATATCTAGACAGCTAGGATTCAATGTTCATGGTCGATCCTGACCAACAGAGGCCTCAGCACTACCATGATCATGTCTCGATGGCTCACAGACGAAAGCTTTTCACTGTATCTGGGTACATGTGACATTAAACCAATTACCAATTGCGAACTTTGATCCCCAGCTCCATTGTCCTGTCAGTTTCCCATAAACTTTGATCACTTGTAGTACATAAGTTGGCCTTTGGCACTCTTAATAATCAGGAACCTATCAACCTCCACTTTAAATATATATCCAATGACTTGGCCTCCACAGTCCTCTACAGTGATGACTTCCACACTTTCACCAGCCTCTGGCCAAATAAATTCCTCCTGATTTCTGTTCTAATGGGACATCCTTATATTCTGAAAATCCCTACATCCATTTATCCTCTGTGGTAGAGAATTCCAGGCATTGCAAACTCTCCAAGAGAAGAATTTCTTCTTCACATTTATCTTACTTGGTAACAAATCATTCTGACACTGTGACTTCCTGCATTGGCTTCCCTCATGAGGAGAGGTCATCTCTTTTGCTATTACATTAGCTTTGACTTCGCTTATCAGCCACAGTTGTATTATTTTTCCATTTACATATTTCTTTGATTTTGGAATACGTACATCTAATCTTCCTAGTTTTTCCCAGAAACTCACACCATTGCTGCTCAGCTGACAGCTCTGCCAGCAGTTCCTTCCAACTTACTTCAGCCAACTCCTCTCTCATACCACTGTAATTTCCTTTACTCCACTGAAATACTGCTACATCAGACTTTACTTTCTCCCTTTCAAGTTTCAAGTTGAACTCAATCATATTGTGATCACACGCTCCTAAGGGTTATTTTACTTTAAGCTCCTTAATTGCCTCTGGTTCATTACATAACACCCTACCCAGTATAGCTGATTCCCTGGTAGGCTGAACAATAAACTGCTTTAAAAAGCTATCTGTTAGGCATTCAACAAACTCATTCTGTTGAGATCCATTTCCAACTTGATTTTCCCAATCAACCTGCATGTTGAAATCTCCATTGACTGTCAAGACATTGCTCTTTTGACATGCTTTTTCTATTTCCCGTTGTAATCTGTGATCCATATCCCAGCTACTGTTGGGAGGCCTGTATATAAATGCCATCAGGGTCCTTTTTATCCTTGCAGTTTCTTAACTCAACTCATAAGGATTCAACATCTTCTGATCCTATGTCACACCTTTCTACTGATTTGATGCCATTCTTTACCAGTAGAGCCACACCACCCCCTCTGCCTGCCTTCCTATCCCTCACCTTGGACGTTCAGCTCCCAACTCCAACCATCCTTCAGCCACGATTCAGTGATGGCCAGATCATCATACCTGACAATCTGTAATAGTGCAAAAAGATCATCTACATTATTTCTTATACTCCATGCATTGAGATACAACAGATTGAGTGCTGCATTTGCTACCCTTTTTGATTCTGCATCCCTAATGCACTGATACTCACCCTGCTGACTGCAATTTTGTCCTATCATCTACTTGCCCTTCCTGACATGTGACTGCATGCTATCTTTGTTTTTTTTTACCATCCATCCCATCCTGAGTCCCTTCACTCCAGTTCCTACCCTGCTGAATGGTTCTCTAGTTCAGACAAACTGTACCTCATATTTCTCTCTTTCAGTTCTATGTTTTCTTTCACCTTCTCATCCGTTCTTTCTTGTTGTGGATTGGCAGGCTGGGAGTTGGGTGATTTGTTGGTTTTTGTGTGAGGAAGGGGGTTGGAGGGTTTGAGGTTTGTGAGTTTTCATATCTTTTTCTTTTTATGCGGGGGGGGGGGTGTTGGGTTTCAAAGTTCTCAAAGGTACATTTAATGTCAGAGAAACGTATACAATATACGTCCTGAAATTCTTTTACTTTGCAGCCATTCATGAAAACAAAGGAGTGCCCCAAAGAGTGAAAGACAGTTCAGTGTTAGAACTCCAAAGCCCCTCCCCAGCTCCCCCTCCAATGCATAAGGAGCAGCAAAGCAATGATACCCCCTCCCCCAGCAGCGTAAAAAGCAGTGGCGCCCCCCACCCCCGCCAAATGCTCAAGCGTGCAGCCAATCATCAATAAAGACACAGACGTGCACTACCCCAAAGACTACTCATTCACCCAGTAATTTGACTTACCACAGGCTCTCTCTCTCTCCCTAATAAGGGCAAAAGAGGTGTCCCTGTTTCACAGCTAAAAGGGAGACATAACAAACAACTCACTGATTTGCAATGTTAAAAGTCTGCTGTGTCGCTTTTTCCGAGCTCTGTGCCCAAAGAACTCGGGTCTCTGGGCACACAGCCAGCAGCCAGCTCCCTGCTTCCAATCTTCCGTGTGCTCCCACGACATAACAGTCTCCCACGGAGGCACCAGGTTGATGCCTTTCTTTCAACTATTTATATAATTTTCTGTATTTCATGGCTCTCTGGAGAAGACAAATCTGAGTTGCATTCTGCATACATTCTTTGATAATAAAATGAACCTTTGAACCTTTGATAAATGATCTCTTGGTCTCACAATTTACCTTGTTATAGTCTTATGCCTTAATGTTTTCCTGCACTGCACTCTCTCTGTAATTGAGCATTTTATTGAGCATTCTATTACTGTTTTTGCCTTGTACCACCTCAATTCTAAATGGATATTGTACCCATCTATCTCACAACTTTCTGAAGGGTCTTGGCCCAAAACATCGACTGTTTACTCTTCAATAGATGCTGCTGAGTTCCTCCAGCATTTTATGTGTGTTAACAATTTTCATTTCTACTTTTACACTACTTACTTAATTTAACTATATATGCTGTAATTCACCGTCATTCACATTTATTTCATTTATTATGTATTGATTTGTACGGTTGCTGCAAAGGCAAAAAGTTTCATGATATTAAACCTGAATCTGATTCTGATACACTGATGTAATTAAATGATCTATATGAATAGCATGCTAATACTAGGGAGCATAATTTTAAGGTGTTTGGAGGAAAGTATGAGGAGGATGTCAAAGGTAGGCGTTTTACACAGAGAGTGCTTTATGTCAGAGGTCCTGGTAGAGAAAGATAAATGAGGAGCATTTAAGAAACTCATAGCTAGGCACATTGATGATAAGTAAATGGAAGGTGACAGCATGTGAGATAGAAGGGTTAGATTGACCTTAGAGTAAGTTAAAAGGCTGGCACAAAATTGTGGGCCAAATGGCCTGTACTGAGCTGTAAGGTTCTGAGTTCCATGTGGTCTCTGTTAAACCAAAGTTTTTTGCTCCAGCTTGGTACATGTGACAATAATTAACCAATTTTCCAACAATAAACAAATTAACCAACTTACCGCTCACTAATAACGCTGAAAAATTACCACATCACTGCTTATGGGAGCTTGTTGCAATCAGATCAGCAGCCCAGAGTAGCTACACTCAAAGATGTACTGTAAGTCACTTTGGGACTTACTGAGCTCGTGAAAGATGTCTTAGAAATGCATATTCTTTCTTTAGTGGAAATATATGCATTAAGCAGCTCCACATTCCGGAATAACTTGTGCCTGGGGGTTTTAATTGTTAGTATTTATGTTTTTTCTCTCATTCTGTGCCTGATGTGTCTCGATAAAACCGAACAGTGCACGGAATAAATCTTCGCCTGCGTTCTGCCTGTTAGGAGTGCAGGACAATATGTTTTTATGTGCTGCCCAGTTGTGCTGTCTAGGGTGCCGAATGAGGAAATAGATTGAGGCAATGAAGCTATCGCAGCGAAATCATTCATTATTGTGAAAGGTTTAAACACCACGGGACAGAAAATAAAAATGAGGATGCCTGCAGTACGTCAGCGTTCTTCCACCCAAAGGTGTAATCCAGACACAGAATATGACAGAGGCTGAACAACAGAATGAGCAAGATGCACAGACAAGTAACCCTCTGTTTCCCAGTGGCCAACCACTCTCCACTCCCATTCCGATATGTCTGATCCATGGCCTCCCCTACTGCCGCAGTGAGGAAACTCTCAGGTTGGAGGAGCAATACCTCGTATTCGGTCTGTGTAGCCTCCAACCTGACAGAACGAGTGTCAATTTCTCCTATAATTTCTGGTAGTTTCTCCACCCTGTCCCTCTTCTCTCCTTTTCCATTCCCCATTTTGAAATTCCCCTTACCTCTTTTCCTCACCTGTCTACCACTTCACCATGACGCTCCTCCTCCTTCGCTTTTGCCCACAGTCCACTCTTCTCTCCAGTCAGATTCTTTCTTCTTCAGCCCTTTACCTTTTCTGCCTATCACCTTCCAGCTTCTTACTTCATCCCCCTCCATCCACCACACATCCACTACCCCCACACCAGGCTTCACTTTCCAGCTTTTCTGTCCCTACCTTCTTAATCTGGCTTCTACCCTTTCTCGCTAGTTCTGATGAAGGGCCTTGGCCAAAAATGTCAACTGTTTATTCCTCTCCGTTGTTGATGCCTGACCTGCAGAGCTCCTCCCGCATTTTGTATATATAATTGCAGATTATAATAACTTTTTTCTAGAGTAGGGGGAGTATGCTTACAGTGAGAGGAGAATGATCTTAAGAGGATGTGAAAGGCACCTTGCCATGCAGTGGCTGGTGAGTATAAAGAACAAAAAGCCAAAAGAAATGGTTGAGGCTGGTACAGTCAGAATATTTTAAAGACAATTAGACAAGTGCAGGGATAGGAAGGATTGAGAGCAGTGGGCTCCAACCTGGACTCCACAGATCCCTCAGTTAATGGTAAGGGTCCTTGCCACAAGGAAGGCTGGGAAGCCCTGACTTGGAGGGATATGGGCCAAACACAGACAGATGTGCCTAGCTTAGGTGGGAGCCTTGGCCAGCCTGGATGAATTGGGCCAAGGGGCGTCTTGTTACTCTGTGACTCTAAGTGTGAGCCAGAATGTAGGGGATACTCAGCAGGAAATACAGTTTGGGAATCCTACAGTATGGAAACAGTTCTGAAGAAGAGGGAATCTTGTTGCAGAGAAGGGTGGACCGTGGAAGAAAGGGATAGAGGAGGGGAACCAAAGGTAGGTGATGGGCAGGTGAAGAGGAGTGATGGGATAACCAGAATGGGGGATGGAAGAAGAGGGAAGGGAGGAGTGGAGAGAAATCAATGCTCATGCCATCAGGTTGCAGGAGCCCAGACAGAAATATGAGGCTTTGCTCCTCCAACTTGACAGAGGCCTCATTGTGTTGGTAAAGGAGGCCACAGACAGACATGGGAATGCCGACTGGAATTAAAATAGGTGGCCATCAAGAATATGAGGTGTTGCACCTCCAATCTGAGGGATAAATATTGGATTCTAGGATCAGTGGGCTTCCCCCTTGCTCGTCCTTGTCAGTCTGTTACGCCTAATGGTGGGGAGTCCTGGGGGCCCAGTGTAAAATATAGAAGACTGCATTGCCAACAGTATCCACTCGAGACAGTACTGAGGGGTCAGTTCAAATCTATCAGGAGGGAAATAAACGGAACCACCCACTGATCCTAGAGCAGAGAAAGCTGAGGACAAAGACAACAGAATGAAAATAAAGTTGTTATGAAGAGTGTGTTGTTGCACAAAGCAACTTGGCAAACTTCCATCTCCCTTGTGTGTGATCGGACTGCCTTTCTAATGTTGGTACCTCTGTGTAACATTATCAAATTATAATAAATTCTGGCCTGAAACTCTCTCATAACGAATATAATTGGTTTTCACACAACTCCCTCAAGAGTCAGCAGGCAGCTTGGAATAGTCTAATAAATTGTACATTCAAACCTTTATATTTCTTTTGTAGCTAATGATGGAGCCATTTTATTTTGTCACTATTAAGTGCAGATTTCAGAACTGAGTCACAGCCACCAAGTACCAATTTTTATTTTAAAAGATCACCAGACGATTGCCAATGACAGGGAAACATTACAAGTAGGAAACATTACAAGTGCTGGAATTCAGGAATTCAGGCATAGCTGAGGCTGGAGATGCTCATCTGGTCAGGCGCCATCTGCGGAGGGAGAAACGGGGTTAACTATTCAGAGTCATCATTTGTACTTCCCCAGATGTTATAGAGTCAAAGGGCACTACAGCACCAAATTGGGCCTTTCAGCCCATCTAGTCAGTGCTGAACTGTTATTCTCCCTAGTCCCATGAACCTACACCTGGATCATAACCACATACTTAATTAAACTTCTCTTAAATGCTGAAATCAACTCGCATCCACCACTTCCATTGGCAGCTCATTCCACATTCATCATTCTCTCACTGAAAATGTTTCCCCTCGGGTTCTCCTTAAACGTTTCACCTTTCACCCTTAACCAATGACCACCAGTTCTAGACCTAACCTCAGTGGAAAAGCCCTGCTGCTTTAACTATATAACAATTACAGCATGGAAACAGGCCATCTCAGCCCTTCTAGTCCGTGCCGAACGCTTACTCTCCCCTAGTCCCACCTACCTGCACTCAGCCCATAACCCTCCATTCCTTTCCTGTCCATATACCTATCCAATTTTACTTTAAATGACAAAATCGAACCTGCCTCTACCACTTCTATTGGAAGCTCGTTCCACACAGCTACCACTCTCTGAGTAAAGAAGTTTCCCCTCATGTTACCCCTAAACTTTTGCCCCTTAACCTTATCTATAACCCTCATGATTTTTTATACCTCAATCAAATCACCGCTCATTTTCCTATGCTCCAGAGAATAAAGTCCGAACCTATTCAACCTTTCTACGAAACTCAGATCCTCAAGTCCCAGCAACTTCCTTCCAAATTTTCTTTACACTCTTTCAATCTTATTGATATCTCTTCTGGAGGTAGGTGACCAGAACTGGACACAATATCCAAATTAGGCATCACCAATGTGTTATTGGGGTGGCAGGGTGGAGATGGGCTTCTAGCAAAGGAAACAATAATCAAATAATAATAATTATTATTATAATAATCCTTAATAAGTAACATAATAATTCTGAGAGAATGAGTTATATATGCTAGGGAATTTCTAGGCAGTCTCCAAAGTAGTGACATAGTCAGCACAACTTTGTGGGTCAAAAGGCCTATAATATGCTGTAGATTTCTATGGTCTATGTTCTAGTCTTCGAAAGTGAGCCCAGAGGTTGTGTTCAGTGATCCATTCAATGTTAAAGTGAATGAAGTTACTTGCTTGAAGTTCAGCACCCTGAAGGTTGAGGGGTAATAATTGTTCCCGAACCTGGTGGTGTGGGGTCTAAGGGTTCTGTACTTCCTGGCAGATGGTTGTCGTGAGAAGAGAGCATGGCCTACATGGTGGTTTTCTTGACGATTGGTGCTACTCTCTTGTGGTCATACTTCATGTAAAGATATTCAAAGGTGGGAGCACTTTGCCTGTCATGGTTGGGGCTGCAGACTTTTGTATTCCTGGGCATTAGTGTAACATAGTCACACAACACGGACACATTCAGTCCAGCCCACCCATGCTGACTGATCTAAGCTAGTCCCATTCGTCCATATCCCTTTAACTCTTTCCTATCCATCCTAATATATATCCTGAAGCCTCCCTTTGCTTGTTCCACAAGTTGGTGAAGACTAAGGGTAGAACAGCCTTATTTCCTTATGAATTAGAAAGAGAGGTAATCAAGAAATGCACACTCTTCATTTAAGCATGGAAGACCATAAAAACATGAGACAAAGGACCAGAATTAGGCCATTCGCTCCATCGGATCTGCTCAACCATCTATCATGGCTGATTTATTATCTCTCTCAAGCCCATTCTCCTGCCTACACCCCGTAACTTTGACACCCTTACTAATCAAGAACCTATCAACCTCTGCTTTAAATCTACCCAATGACTTGGCCTCCTCGTCTGTGGCAATGAATTCCACACACTCTCTATCCCCTCATTAGAGAAATTCCTCCTGATCTGTGTTCTAAAGTGACATCCTTGTACTCTGAAGCTGAACTCTTCGGTCCTAGACTCCCTCACCATAGGAAACGTCCTCTCCATATCCACTCTATCTAGGTCTTTCACCATTCGATAGGTTTCAATGAGATGCCCCCCCCCCATTCTTCTAAACTCCAGTGAGTACAGGCCCAGAGCCATCAAATGCTCCTCATACATTACGGTGCCACAGTGTCTGTAACCAGGAGGTTGAAGAGAGCTAAATTGTCCAACCTAATAAACTGCTTTGTCCCCTTAATAAGACTCATTATACTGCTTACCATAAATAATCATTCTTGTCAAAATTAATGAAGGACATAGCTTTGATTCTGGCTGAAAGCAATATGACTACAGCATGGCCCATAATTAAGGTAATTATTTCTTTAATATACACAGCAGAACTGATGCTGAAATCATACCGTTAATTTAATGAACACTGTAATATTAAGATGTTCCATGTACATTCTCCCTTGGGGTACCCCACACGCCATCCTGTGTGTACCAACTCAAGGGCACGATGCAAATTCGTCACTAATCTACCAGCCTAACTGAGTTAGTGCTACCGGTTTGTCATTTACTGCAGCTTCTGCCTCTCTCACCACCATTCGAGCCCAACCCTTTAATCAAGTGTTTGCTCCCAGATCCCTCGTTAGCTCAGGCACAGCTCATACCTCTCGTGTCCCTAGGAAGCACAGAGTCTGCCGTGTTGAGGAAGCAGTGAGTCTCTAGAAGGATTTAGGAAGATTAGGAGAATGGATAAAGAAGTGGCAGCTGGAATACAGTGTAGAGAAGTATTTGGTCGTGCACTTTGGTAGAAGGAGTGAAGACACAGTCTGTTTTCCAAATGGAAATGGAGAGAAATTTTCAGAAATCAGAGTTGCAAAGGCACCTGGGAATCCTTGTGCAGGAGCTCCTGAAGGTTAATGCAGGCTGAGTTGGTGGTAGGGAAGGCAACTGCAATGTAGCAGTCATTTCATGAGAACTAAAATTTAAAAGGGTGGATGTAATGCTAACACTTTAGACGACATTGGTCAGACTGCACTTGGAGTATTGTGAGCAGTTTTAAGCCCCTTATTTGAGAAGATATGTGCTCTGCATTGGAGAGGATCCAGAGGAGGTTCACAAGAATCAAGAATGATCCTGGGAATTAAAGGGTTAATGTGCGAGGAGCGGTTGATGACTCTGGGCCTGTGTTTACTGGATTTTAGAAGCATGAGGAGGAATCTCATAGAAACCTGTGAGGAGGACAGAATTCAATGAGATCTTTGAAGAGGATGTTTCTAAAAGTGGGAGAGTCTCACTCTAGTGGGCACAGACTCAGAAGAGAAGGATGTCCCTTTAAAATAGAGATGAATAGGAATTTCTTTAGCCAGGGGATGGTGAATATGTGGAAGTCATTGCAAGTGATGTCTGCGTAGACCAAGTCATTGGGTATATTTAAAGTAAAGGTTAAAAGTGGAGCTCTCCAGTGCATTTTCAATCTGAGTCTCAGCTGTATAAAAATAATATTAAGTCATTAGAAAGTGATGACATAGGATCAGAAGGTGTAGAGTCTCTATGGGTTGAATTAAGAAATGCCAAGGGTAAAAGGATCCTAATGGCAGTTGTATACAGGCCTCCAAACAGCAGCCGGGATGTGGATTACCAATTAGAGGAGGAGATAGAAAAGGTGTGTCAGAAAGGCAATGTCATGATAATCGTTCGGGATTTTAACATGAAAGTGGATTGGGAAAACCAGACCAATACTGGACCTCATGAGAGAGAATTTGTAGAATGACTAAGGGATGGCTTTTTAGAACAGTTTGTTGTTGAGCCCACTAGGGGATTTGCTGTGCTGGAATGGGTGCAATGATCCCGAGGTGATAAAAGAGCTTATGGTTAAGGAGCCCTTGGGGAACAGTGATCACAATATGATCGAGTTCATTTTGAAATTTGAGAAGAAGAAATTAAATTCCAATGTGTTGGTATTTCAGTGGAATGAAGGAAATTACAATGGCATGAGAGGGGAACTGACCAAGATTAACTGGAAAGAGACACTAGCAGGAAGGACAGCAGAGCAGCAATAGCTGGAGTTTCCGTGAAAAATGAGGGAAGTGCAAGACAGATATGTTCCAAATAAGAAGAAATTTTCTCATGGAAGAAGGATACTACCATGGCTGACAAGTGAAGTCAGAGCCAAAGTAAAAGCAAAAGAGAGGCCATACAAGAAAGCCAAAGCTAGTGGGAATATAGAGGATTGGGAAGCTTTTCAAAACTTGCAGAAGGAAACTTAAAAGGTCATTAGGAAGGAAAAGATGAATTATGAATGGAAGTGACTAATATCAAAGAAGATACTAGAATTGTTTTTTAAGTATATAAAGGACAAAAGAGAGTAGAGGGTAGAGATAGGACCAATAGAAAATGTCACTGGAGAAATTGTAATGAGAGACGAAGAGATGGCAGAGGAACTGAATGTATATTTTGCATCAGTCTTCACAGTGGAAGACGTCTGCAGTATACCGGACATTGAAGAGTGTCAGGGAAGTAAAGTATCTGCAGTGAAAATTATGACTGAGAAGGTGCTTAGGAAGCTTAATGGTCTGAGGGTGGATAAATCTCCTGAACTTGAAGGAATGCACTCTCGGGTACTGATGGAAGTAGCTGGAGAGATTGTGGAGGCATTAACAATGATCTTTCAAGAATTGATAGATTCTGACATTGTAGCGAATGACTGGAAAATTGCAAATGCTACTCTGTTATTTATGAAGGGTGGAAGGCAGCAGAAAGGAAACTATAGACCTGTTAGCCTAATATCTGTGATTGGGAAGTTGTTGGGATGAATTGTTAAGGATGAGATTACAGAATACCTGGTGGCACATGACAAGATAGGCCAAAGCCATCATGGTTTCCTAAAAGGAAAATGCTGCCTGACAAACCTACTGCAATTTTTTGAGGAAATTACAAGCAGGGTAGACAAAGGAGATATAGTAGATGTGATGTACTTGGATTTTCAGAAGACCTATGATAAGGTGCCGCACATGAGGCTGCTTAGCAAGATAAGAGCCCAAGGAAATAGAGGGGAGTTCCTAGCATGGGTGGAGCATTGGCTGATCGGCAGAAAACAGAGAGTGGGAATAAAGGGATCCTATTCTGGCTGGCTGCCGGTTACCAGTGGAGTTCCACAGGGGTCGGTGTTGGGACTGCTGCTTTTTACGATGTATGTCAATGACTTGGACTATGGGATTAATGGATTTGTGGCTAAATTTGCCAGTGATACAAAGATAGGTGGAGGAGCAGGTAGTGTTGAGGAAACAGAGAGCCTGTATAGAGACTTAGATAGTTTAGGGGAATGGGCAAAAAAGTGGCAAATGAAATACAATGTTGGAAAGTGTATGGTCATGCACTTTGGTGGAAGAATAAACAGGCAGACTATTACTTAGATGGGGGAGAGAATTCAAAAGGCAGAGATGCAAAGGATTCCCTAAAGGTTAACCTCCAGGATTCCCTAAAGGTTAACCTCCAGGATGAATTGGTAGTGAAGAAGGCAAGTGCAATGTTGGCATTCATTTCTAGAGGTATAGAATATGAGAGCAGGGATGTGATGTTGAGGCTCTATAAGGCACTCGTGAGACCACACTTGGAGTATTGTGTTCAGTTTTGGGCTCCTTATTTTAGAAAGGATATACTGACGTTAGAGAAGGTTCAGAGAAGATTTATGAGAATGATTCCAGGAATGAAAGGGTTACTGTATGAGGAATGTCTGGCAGCTCTTGAGCTGTATTTCCTGGTGTTCAGGAGAATGAGGGGTGATCTCATAGAAACATTCTGAATGTTAAAAGGCCTGAGCAGATTAGATATGGCAAAGTTATTTCCCATGGTAAGGGAGTCCGGGACAAGAGGGCACAACTTCAGGATTGGAGGATGTCCATTTAGAACAGAGATGCGAAGAAATTACTTTATTCAGAGGTGGTAAATCTGTGGAATTTGTTGCCATGAGCAGCTGTGGAGGCCAAGTCATTGGGTGTATTTAAGGCAGAAATAGATAAGTTCTTGATTAGCCAGGGTATCAAAGGTATGGTGTGAAAGCAGGGGAGTGGGGATGACTGGAAGAATTGGATCAGCCCACGATTGAATGTCGGAGCAGACTCAATGGGCCAAATGGCCTACTTCTGCTCCTATATCTTATGGTCTTATGGAAAGGGTCCCAGCTGTGTGGAAAATTTCATGTGTGGTCCCAGTACCCAAGAAGAGCTAAACGAAAGTCTTGAAAGTGGCCCTGACCTCATTCATCATGAAGACCTTAGGGAGGCTGGTCTCTGGTCAGATCAGCTCTCGGTCCCTGCAGTTGCCTACCAGGAGCAAACTGGAGTTGACAATGTTGCCATCTAACTGACGGACAGAGCTTACACCCATGTGGATAAGCAGGGCAGCACTGTAAGGGTCATGTGTCTTTGATTTTTCTAGTGCCGCCAATACCACACAGCCCTCCCTGCTGGGGTAGAGGCTCCATTCAATGCAGGTTGTACATCCATTGTATCATAGATAATGGATTGCCTGACTGGCAGACCACAGTTCGTGTGGCTTCAGAGCTGTGTGTCAGACATGGCTATAAGCAGCCCTGGGTTCCCACAGGGGTCTGTATTGGCTCCCCTCCTGTTCACCCTGTACAGCTCCGACTTCAGATACAACAGTCATGTCATCTGCAGAAATTCTCTGATGACTCAGCAATAGTTGGGTGTAAAAAGGGAGGACAGGAGGATGAATACAGGGCCCTGGTAGAGGACTTTGCTGAATGGTGTAAGCTGAGTCATCTGCAGCTCAACATCAGTAAGACAAAAGGAGATAGTGATGGATTTTAGGAAGACCAAGCCTGCACTGCTCTCTGTTATTACTGATAGTGAGGACATGGATGTGGTGGGGACCTACAAGTACCTGGGTGCACCTGGGTGACAGACTTGAGTGGAGCACCAACACACAGGCTGTGTACAAGAAGGGCCAGAGGAGACTGAGGTCCTTCGGAGTACGCAGGCCTCTCCTTCACATGTTCTACCAGTCTGTTGTCGCCAGTACAATCTTCTATGTGGTGATGTGCTGGGGCAGTGGCATCAACACAGATGATGCCAACAGGCTCAATAAACTGATTAGAAAGGCTGGCTCCATTATAGGAGTTAAACTGTGCACACTGGAGGCTGTGGTATAATAAAGAACCCTCTGGAACATCCTGCCAATTCTGGACAATATTTCTTATCCTCTGCATGCCATCTTGGCTGAACAGAGGAGAACTTTCAGCAATAGACCAAGGCAACTGTGCTGTTACAAAGAGTACTATACATGGTCTTTCCTACCCTCAGCCATTAGCCTCTGTAAAGAGTCAACCTATAGCCGGGGAAGTGACCTTGTAACCTTTGACTTGTAAATCTTGAACATTTCATTTTTAAGGTAACTTATTTTACTCTTTCTTACATCTCTTCTAATATTTACACCTGTGCACTTATAGTGCTATTGTGACATTGTAATTTCCTTTTAGATCAACAAAGCATTTTTCTATTTATCTATCTGTAGGTTCTTGATTAGTAATGGCATCAAAGGTTATGGGGAGAAGGCAGAAGAATGGAGTTGAGAGAAGTAGTAAATCAGCCATAATGAAATGGTGGAGCATTCTTGATGTGCTGAATAGCCTTATTCTGCTCCTTTATCTTACGGTCTTATTGAAGTGTTTCAAGGGATGATTTGGACACAGTATCAAACCCCTTCCGCTATGCTATTTAGCAGAGGTGTTGGACCTTAGCCCCACTCAATGTCCTGTGAGGATGTACAATATTGCATGGCGCTGAGAGTAGTGATGGAGGGGATTTGTGGAGGAGGGTCATTTATCTGGTGGTCTGGTCTATGTTTAACCTACACCCAGCCGGCGTCATAAGCACACAATCCGGTTTTTGTCAGATTACTGCTTGTGGGAACGTTGAACATAGAACATAGAATATTACAGTTTAGTACAAGTGCAATGCTGCAATTGTTCTTTCTTTCTTTCTTTATTTATTGAGATACAGCACGGAATAGACCCTTCCAGCCCTTCGAGCTGTGCTGCCCAGCAACCCCCAATTTAATCTGAGCTTAATCACGGGACAACTTACAATGACCAATTAACCTACCAACCCGTATTAGGTCACAAGGCACAGGATAGATACGTCCCACAGAGGATGAAGTTCTCACATGGCAGCGGTAGGCAACCGTGGCTGACAAAGGAAGTTAAAAACTGTGTAAAAGCCAAGCAAAGGGCATATAAGGTAGCAAAAAGTGAGTGGGAATTTGGATGATTGGAAAGCTTTTAAAATCTAACAAAGGACAACTAAAAAAGCTATACGAAGGAAAAAGATGAAATCTGAGACAGACTAGCCAATAATATAAAGCAGGGTACCAAAAGATTTTTTCAGTTATATGAAGAGTACAAGGGAGGTGAGAGTTGATATTGGACTACTGGAAAATGATGCTGGTGAGGTAGTAATGGGGGAACAAAGAAATGGCAGTTGAACTTAATGGGTACTTTGCATCTGTCTTCACTGGGGAAGACATTAGCTGTGTGCCAGGGATGCATGAGTGTCAGGGAGCAGGAGTGAGTGGCATTTCTATTACAAAAGAAAAAGTGCTAGGCAAACTCAAAGGTCTTAAGGTGGATAAGTCACCTGGACCAGATGGACTGAATCCCAGAGTCCTGAGAGAGGAGATAACGGTTCACAAAACTACTTTCACTCCTTTTATGTCTTCTCTTTCTTCCAAATCAAATGCTTTCTTTGATTTCTTTTCTTTGAATGCCTTCCAAATGCTTTCTTCCAAGAAAGCAGAGGGTAGTCGTGGAAGGAAAGTATTCTGCCTGGAGGTTGGTGACTAGTGGAGTGCTGCAGGGATCTGTCCTGGGACCCCTGCTATTTGTGATTTTTGTAAATGACCTGGATGTAGAGGTGAGTAAGTTTGCAGATGACACGAAAATCGAGGAGTTGTGGATGGAGCTGTAGGTTGTCGAAGGTTACAAGAGGAGATAGACAGGCTGCAGAGTTGGGCAGAAAAATGGCAGATGGAGTTCAATCCGGACAAGTGTGAGGTGATGCATTTTGGAAGGACAAACCACAAGACTGAGTACAGGATTAATGGTCAGTTACTTAAGAGTGTGGATGAACAAAGGGACCTTGGGGTTCAAATCCATACATCCCTCAAGGTCGCTGCACAGGTTGATAGGGTAGTTAAGAAGACCTATGGGATGCTAGGCTTCATTAACAGGGGGATTGAGTTCAAGAGTGGAGAGGTCATGTTGCAACTCTACAAATCTCTGGTGAGACCACACTTAGAGTATTGTGTTCAATTCTGGTCACCTCATTATAGGAAGGATGTGGAAGCTATGGAGAGGGTGCAGAGGAGATTTACCAGGATGTTGCCTGGATTGGAGAGCAAGTCATATGAAGCAAGGTTAGCAGAGCTGGGACTTTTCTCTTTGGAGCATAGAAGAATGAGAGGGGACTTGATAGAGGTCTACAAGATTATGAGAGGCATAGATAGGGTGGATAGTCAGTACCTGTTTCCCAGGGCACCAATAGCAGACACCATAGGGCACATGTACAAAATTAAGGGAGGGAAGTTTAGGGGAGACATCTTGGGTAAGTTTTTTACACAGAGGGCTGTGGGTGTCTGGAATGACTCAGCAGGGATGGTGGTGGAGGCTAAAACATTAGGGGCATTAGGGGTATTTAAGAGCCTCTTGGACAGGCACATGGATGGAAGAAAAATGGAGGGTTATGGGGTAGTGTGGGTTTAGTACTTTTTTTTAAGGATTATATGGGCTGGCACAACATGGAGGGCTGAAGGACCTGTACTGTGCCATAGTGTTCTATGGGTCTATGTTTCTATGGTTCAAATGTGGTTCTGTTAGAGCCTGTGATCAGCTATTCGGCACCTGTGATCTACATTTTGCTGGTGTGTTTTTGGGGCCAGTTGAAGTGTGCAGCCTCGAGGCCAAGGGTGCGAGCCCATGATTAACTCCGATCTCGCTGGTTAAAGAACCGAGGAAGATTGAAATCATCAAGATAAGTGCAGAAGATCAAGAGGTGCTCTCTACTCGTTGCTGCCGGAGGAAGGCGTCTGCGTATGGTGGCTCCTCTCTCCCCCTCGCTCACTGCTCCTGTCTTCAAATGACCTCTGTCTCCCTTGATGCTGTTGGCATATGTTGCCAGAGCAAGGTTTAATCGACATGATTTGTGGATTGAACCCTTGGTATTTCATGTTATAATGTGTTTCTGGTTTCTAGTTGTTCCTTTTTTTTTGCTGCTATTTTGGGTGATTTTGAATCAGGGAGGCTTGCAGATAACGGACTCTGAGCTGAACTAAAATATGCCTGGACTCTTTGGATTCTGTGTTTTATATTCTGTATTTTTCACTCTTTTTCTTTTGTTGAGATTTTTTGTTTGCGCATGGGGAAGGGTTTGATGATTTCTTTTGAACGGGTTCCATGGTGTTTCTCTGTTCCGTTTCTGTCTGTGGGGAGGATGAATCTCAGAGTTGGATACTGCATACAGACTTTGATAATAATGTACTTTGAATCTTTGGCTCAATACCTCAGTGCACTGTTGTGATGAAATTATCTGTATGGATGGCAGGCAGAACAAAGTTTTTCACTATATCTCAGTACATGTGAGAATAATAAACTGATTTACCAATTTATTCTTACAATGTGTTTATTAACAAACCTTCATTAAGATTGCCATCGCTGGAGGGGGGGGGGTAATATGGAGACAACTCCCACTACCTATAAATACTCCCGTTGGCACATGACTCAAATAGCCTCTGACAACCAAGTCCAGCTCCTGGCTTTTACCTGTGGCTTCGCCCAGTGGAATTGTTTCTACTGACAGGAGAAGAGGTAAAGGCTGGTTAATGGTGCCTAAAAACCAGCCACTTTGAGCAGATGGGCTCATCAGCCATGGTTTGCCTCTCATCTAGGAGAAGGAAAACTCTGATCTCAGTTGCCTGCTGCCTTGCAGTTATACCCACTGATGGGGACGGCTTTGGGAGTAAACCCCGAGGCAAATATCCAGAACTGGAATCCCTAAGGCGGTCTGACATTGAGTTCAGTGCTGACTGGCAACTCCTGTGATGCTGTTGGTACCAATCTGTATCAGTCTCTACCGTTCCTTTGGGTTCATCAGATGTGTGGAGAGGGGGAACTGGCTACGTGGGCAACAGCTTGCTCTCAATACCATACTGCCCTGATTTGCCTACCTAGACAGCTAGGATACAACATCAGTGGTCGGCTCTGACCAACGGAGGCCTCACATACTGTATATTACCATTGTGTTTGATGGAGGCAGCATGGTAGCACGATTTCTTTGATTATGGTGGTTTACAGGTCAGATAGTAGTGGAATGTTTATTGTCAGACACATCAGAAACTACTTCCTCGATATTAACCATGACGATAACAAATCTGGAGACCCTCCGCTGATCGGGGTTAACCACAGATGTTGCGTCCCAGCTGTCTGTCTGATATGCAAGCTGGTATGCGAGACAGGGTAGTACAATGTGGAGAGCAGGCTGTTCCCCACCTAGCAGGAGCCACCTCCCCACACAGCTGATGAATTCAAAGGAACAGCAGAAAACAATACAGTTTGGCACCAGCAGCCTCACAAAAGTGACAGGTCAACATTGAACTCAACATAAGACTGCCTTAGGGAACCCAGCTCCAGATTTCTCCTCAGGGCTTACCCGCTGTAGCCCTCCCTGTGAGTAGGTATGGCAGCAAGGCTTGAATCAGGGTTTTACATTCTCCTAGATGAGCTGCCAACCACCATTTTAAGGCGCTAGTAATCAGCCTTTGCTTCGTCTCTCTTCCGTAGAAACAGTTCCACCCGGCTGAGTAGCTATGCCCGATGTGAAGGCCAGGAACTGGACCTGGTTGTCTGAGGCTATTTGAGGTGCCCGCTTTTGGGAGCATTTAATAGATAGTGGGAACATACCCCCATTACCACTCCTGGCTAGAACAACCTTAAGGAACCTAATAATATACAACATTGAATCCAGCAGCGAATGCCTATCAGCAGAAGATTCACAACAATGTCAGTGTGGCTGGAGGACACCAGATACGAGGAGAGGCTGGATAAGATGGGACTTGACTCCCTGCAGATTAGGAGACTGAGTGGTGACCTCATAGAAGTTTATAACTCTTGAAGGGAATAAATAAGATTGACAGGCACAAGTCTTCTTCCCAGGGTAAGAGAATCGAAAACTTAAGGGAATCGGTTTAAGGAGAGAGGGGAAAAATTTCAAGAAGATACAGAAGCCTGAAGCCATGCACTCAATTTGTCAGGAGTAGCTTCTTTCTGAATGGACAATGACCTCATGAACACTACCTCAGTTTTTTTCCCTCTATTTTTGCACCACTTATTTAATTTAATTTGTTATATATACTTCTTATTGTAATTTATAGTTGCACTCTACTGCTGCCACAAAACATCAAATTTCATGATATATGCCAGTGATATTAAACCTGATTCTGAGGGACAACTTTTTCACACAGAGGAACTGGTAGAGGTGGGTACAATTACAAAATTTAAGAGATATTGGACAGGTATGTGGATAGGAAAGATTCAGAAAGTTTTGAGCCAGAAGCAGGCAAATGGGAATAGCTTAGGTAGACATGTTAGCTGTCGTGGACAAGGTGGGCGTAAGGGCTTGCTTCTGTCATGTGTAATTTTATGATTAATGACCCAATGCAGTTCTTGGCCAAAGGCAACATTTAAGAAAGTTGAGGTGAAGAAGGACACAGACATAGCCCTTAAGTTTTAAAAATGTCAGTACCTTGCATATATTCTACAGTTGAAGTTACAACATGTTCATTTTCTTCAAAGCAAGGTGGTGACTAATGGAATGATGACAATGATTGAAATTTGTTCTCTCAAGAGCAAAAGGCAGAGAGTAAAGTTTGAATTCAGAGTCATTTGCACCAAGAGAGCCTCCAAGCAGTCCACACTTTTCCTTCTGACAGTTGTGGTGGCGGGCACATTGAGGTGAGGTAGTTCTTTGGATAATAAAAACCCATCTGCCTCAGCTGTGGAGGCTCTCACTGGGCCTTTGGGTGACACTCTAGCATAGTGGTTAGCACAATGCCATTACAGCTGGCAGCATTCCAGAGTCTGGAGTTCAGTTCCAGCACCACTCTGCAAGGAGTCTCTGTTTGTCCTCCTCGTGGAACTGTATTCCCAGGGTGCTACAGGTTCCTCCCATACTCCAAAGACATAGGGGGTAGGTTAATTGATCATTGTAAATTGTTTCATGGTTATCTTAGTGTTAATCAGAGTTGTGGGGTTGCTGGGGCAGCACAGCATGGCTCAAAGGTTGGAAGGGCCAACGCCATGCTGTATCTCTAAATAAATAAATATACATATATGTGAAGTGGAGGTTGCTAGATTCTTGATTATCAAGGGCATCAAAGTAGGCAGGAGAATGGGATATAGAGGGAAAATAAATCAACCATGATGGAATGGTAGAGCAGAATCGAAGGGCTAAATTGCCTAATTATTCTCCTATGACTTATCGATTTATGGACTTGCGGTCTTATGAAGAGTGTTCAAAATATCAGAAATCCTCACCACCCAGGCCGTGCTTTTTTTCTCACTGCTGCCATCAGGTAGAAGGTACAAGAGCCTCAGGACTCACACCACCAGGTTCAAGAACACCTCAATCATCAGGCTCCTGAACAAAAGAGGATAATTACACTCATCTATTGAGATGTTCCCACAACCAATGATCTCACTTTAAGGACTCTTTATCTTGTTATTTAATGCTCTCGTTATTTATTGCTATTTATTTATAGTTGCACTTCAACAGTTTATTGTCTTCTATGCTCTTGCTCTTTCATTGACCCTGTTTGCAGTTATTATTCTAGATTGCTGAGAATGCCTGCAGAAAAATGAATCTCAGGGTTGGATATGTACTTCGATAATAAATCTGCTTTGACTTTGACTTTTGGACGTGAGCTGAGTGTCCATTGCTGATCCAGAAGTTGATTGAAAGTATTGTCCTGAGCTTGACCAACAACGTCTTTTGATCCCTTGCCCAACCTCAAAGACATGTTCTTCTCCATTGGCAACTGCAGATGATCTGAGCATCTGTTTGGCCTGAGCTCAGCTGAGCTGAGAAGTGTCAGATGGAGTTCGACCTGGAGAAGTGTGAGGTGATTCACTTGGGAAGGTCGAGTTTGAAGGCATTATACAAGGTTAATGGCACAAACTCTTAGCAGTGTGGAGGAACACGGGGATCTTGGGGCCCTCAAAGTCGACAGGGTAGTTAAAGAGGTGTATATTGTGTTGGACTTCATTAGTATGGCGACTGAGTTCAGGAGCTGTGAGGTAATGTTGCAGTTCTATAAAACTCTGTTTAGATCACTCTTGGAGTATGTGTTTAGTCACCGCAGTACAAGAAGGATGTAGAAACTTCAGAGGAGATTTACCAGCATGCCTCCAGAATTAGAGAGCATGTGTCATGAGGATAGGTTGAGTGAGCTGGTGTTTTTCACTTTGGAGTGAAGGAGGATGAGAATATACTTGATAGAGGTGTACAAGACGATAAGTTGGACAGCCAGGTTCTTTTCCAGGGTGGAAGTGGCTAATGCCAGGGTACATAATTTTAAGGCGATTGGAGGAACGCATAGAGGGATGTCAGAAGTAGGTTTTTACACAGACAGTGTAAATGCACGGAACACCCTACCACGGGTAGTGGTAGAGGGAAATATAGTAGGTGGCATTTAAGGAAGTCTTGGGTAGGTACAAAAAAAGGCAGCAAACCAGGTATGACCTATTCTGTCTATGTCTTATGAAGGAGGGAAATATTAGATTGATCCTAGAGTAGATTAAAAGGTCGGTACAACATTGGGGGTCAAAGAGCTTCTACAGTGCTGTAATGTTCTATGCTCTATTGTTGACCATCCTGAGAGATACCCACAGAGTTAAAAGCTCTGCACATGTACTCACTGATGATGGCTGTTATAAACTCTGTTCCAGAATTGTAGAATGCAGAAACAGACCCTTCAGCCCATCACGTCCACTCCAACAACTAAACATCCATGGAGGCACAACCGAATACAGATGCTGGTTTCTGGAGTATCGTACTGCTGGAGGAACTCTGGGGTTTCAGGAGGAATCTTCCAAAACCCTTCATTAGTCCAGATATACCAAGCAATCTTTAGCTTTTAAACAAAACTGCACTGAACAACAGAATAGAATGATGCTTAGTCTTTGTTGTATTGCAGGTCAGCGCCGGACTGGCTCTGCCATCAATAGACAATAGGTGCAGGAGTAGGCCATTCGGCCCTTCTAGCCAGCACCGCCATTCACTGTCATCATGGCTGATCATACACAATCAGTACCCCGTTCCTGCCCTCTCCCCATATCCCTTGACCCCACTATCTATAAGAGCTCTATCTAACTCTCTCTAGAATGCATCCAGAGACTTGGCCTCCACTGCCTTCTGGGGCAGAGCATTCCACATATCCACCACTCTCTGGGTGAAAAAGTTCTTCCTCAACTCTGTTCTAAATGGCCTACCCTTTATTCTTAAACTGTGGCCTCTAGTTCTGGACTCACCCATCAGTGGGAACATGCTTCCTGCCTCCATCGTCTCTTGGACCGGCTTCACTCAGCTTGATGCTGAACTGGCTCCATGGTGGTAGGCTCACTTTCAAGGACTCTGCCTTTCACGCTGTGTAATACTTGTTTACTTCGTTTTGTTATTTGCACGGTCTGTTCTCCTTTCGTACATTGAATGTTTGATGGCCCTTGTTGGTTTTCTGCTGTGGATTCCATTACATTTCTTTGCTTTTTGGCAGCCTTGAATCTCAAGTTAGTAAACAAAAAATAGTTTGATAATAAATGCACTTTGAACTTTACTCATTCACAGGACGTGGACATTGCCAGCAAGGGTGCACGGTGGAGAGTATCCTGACAGGTTACAGCACAGCAGGTATGGAAACACCAATGCCTAAGAACAGAAAAGCCTCCAACAAGCGCATACAACAAAGGATGCAAAACTGGGCTGAGGAGTGGCAGAAGAGCACCCTGGTCAGGCCCCACTTGGAGTACTGTGCTCAGTTCTGGTCGCCTCACTACAGGAAGGATGTGGAAACCATAGAAAGGGTGCAGAGGAGATTTACAAGGATATTGCCTGGATTGGAGAGCATGTCTAATGAGAATAGGTTGAGTGAACACAGCCTTTTCTCCTTGGAGTGACAGAGAATGAGAGGTGACCTGATAGAGGTGTATAAGATGATGAGAGGCATTGATCACGTGGATAGTCAGAGGCTTTTTCCTAGAGCTGAAAAAAGATGAGGGGGCACAGTTTTAAGGAGCTTGGAAGAAAGCACAGAGGAGCTGTCGGGGCAAGTTTTTTTTTGGTTTTTTTTATTAACGCAGAGAGTGGTGAGTGTGTGGAATGGGCTGCTGGCGACGGTGGTGGAGGTGGATACGGTAAGGTCTTTTAAGACTGCTGGACAGGTACATGGAGCTCAAAAAAAATAGAGGGCTATGAGTAACCCTAGGTAATTTCTAAGGTAGGGGCATGCTTGGCACAGCTTTGTGGGCCGAAGGGTCTGTATTGTGCTCTAGAGTTTCTATGTTTCTAACCACTAGGAAAATCCCTCCCCACCATTGAGCACATCTACAGGAATGCTGCCATTAAAAAGGCACTGTCCATCATCAAGGATTTCACCGTCCAGGCCATACTCTCCTCTCACTGCTGCCATTGAGAAGAAGGTATAGGAGACTTAGAACCCACACTACCAGGTTCGGGAACAGTTATTACCCTTTAATCATCAGATTTCTGAACTAGCATGGATAACTCCACTCACCTCCAATGATCTCTTAATACAAACATTCGACTCATTTTCAAAGACTCTACAACTCAAGTTCTCAGTATTATTATTATTATTATTATTATTATTAGTTAATTTTTTTGTATTTGTATAGTTTGTCTTCCTTTGCACATTGGCTGCCTGTCAATCTTTGAGTGTAGTTTTTCAGGTTCCATTGTATTTCTTAATTCTATTAAGAATGCCCACAAGAAAATTAATCTCAGGGTAGTGTATGATGCCATATGTGTACTTTAGTAATAAATTTACTTTGAGCTTGAAACCTGATCCACTTCCTCACTGGAAAGACATTTGCAAAGCAGATAGGGTTTATGACGATCCAGTCACTCACAGAGTCAAAGTCGTCAAGTCATTCAACATAGAGATGGGTCCTTCGGCCCTCCCCATCCATGCCGACCTTTACGTTCACCTGCACTAATCTCATTTGCCTGCATTAGAATGCACTTAGGGCAGAACGGTAGGGTAGCAGTTAGCACAATGCTTTACAGCATGAGCAATCAGCAATGAGCGTTAAATTCCTGCCGCTAGCTGCAAGGAGTTTGTATGTTCCCTCTGTGACTGTGTGGGTTTCCTCCGGGTACTTCAGTTTTCCCCCACATTTCAAAATTAGGGTTAGTTAGTGGCAGGCAATCTATGTTAGTACTGGAAGCAACCATCACTTGTGGGCTGCCCCCAGCACATCCTCTAACTGCATTGGTTGTTGACATATTTCACTGTCTGTTTCAGAGTTTTATTGGCTATGTGACAACAATGTTAATCTATTTATCTTTTCACTTACACTAAATAGTCAAGAAATAGAACTCTCATCTCTACCTTGCCTATTTAAGCACCTAATGTAATGCCCCATAAACATAATAATTGTACCTAATTAGCTCCATCATGGGCACTAGCCTCCAAAATATCCAGGACATCTTCAAGTAGCGATGCCTCAAAAAGACGGCATCCATCATTAAGGGTCCCCACCACTCAGGACATGCCTTTTCTCATTGCTACCATCAGGAAGGAGGTACAGGAGCCTGAAGGCCCACACAATGATTCAGGAACAGCTTCTTCCCCTCTGCCATCAGGGAGGAGGTACAGGAGCCTGAAGGCCCACACAACGATTCAGGAACAGCTTCTTCCCCTCTGCCATCAGGGAGGAGGTACAGGAGCCTGAAGGCCCACACAACGATTCAGGAACAGCTTCTTCCCCTCTGCCATCAGGGAGGAGGTACAGGAGCCTGAAGGCCCACACAACGATTCAGGAACAGCTTCTTCCTCTCCACCATTGGGTTTCTGAATGGATGTTGAACACATGAACATTGCCTCACTACTTTTTGTGCTTATTTAATTTAACTATTTATATCTATATATTTACTGTAATTCAGTTTTTTTTCTTCATTATGTATTGCATTGTACTGCTGCTAAGTTAACATATTTCATGACATATGCCGGTGATATTAAACCTGATTCTGATTCTGACAATTACACCACTTTCCAAGGCAGTGTGATCCAGATATGAACTACACTCTGTAAAAAAAAATCTCCGTTAATAATCCTCTTCTTACTTTAAACCCTACTGTCTTGTTTTTGATATCTCTGCCATTTGCAAATAAACATTTTACCTTATCCATGACTTTCATGATCTTGCATATTTGTATCAGATCACCCCTTAACCTACTTCTCTCCAGAGAAAACAAATCCACCTATCCAATCTCTCTCCGCGATTGAAGTTCTCCAATCCAGAAATGTTCCTGGTCTGTTTCGACTGAAAAGCTTTGGATTGAATCGCTTTGGCTTTCACTAGCTAATGTTTCAAATTTCAGATAATTCTCCACTTGCCGTAGTGTAGATTAAATATATTCTTGTATCAATTGAATATTCTACAGTCTTTATACCTCTCCTCTACCTATTACCTCCTAGGTTCTCATGTCATCATCCCCCACTGGCTTCTCCCTCACCTGGTCTCATCTGTCAGCTGCCAACTTGTATTCCTCCCCCTCCCCACCTGCAGCTTCTTATTCCAGCTTCTTCCCACTTCTTTTCCAGTACTGATGAATGGTCTTTGGCCTGAAATATCTTATTCCTCTCCGTAGATGCTGCCTGACTTTCTGAAATTCTCCAGCACTTTATGTGCGTTACTCTGGATTTCCATCATCTGCAGAATTTCTTGCGCTCTTCAATCGATTTAAACACAAGCTAGGTGATGCATCCACCATGAAACTATGTCAGACAGCTTCAGAAGTCAGTCATCAGGCTTCTAAACCAGCGTAGCTGTCTTCACTCACCACAACACCGAACTGATCATTGAACACAACCTTTGTACTCACTTTCAAGGACTCTACAACTCACGTTCTCAGTTTTATTTATTTAATTATCTATCTATCTATTTGTTTTTTTGTAATTATTACTTGTTTTTTTTGTATTTGCATAATTTGTCAGCCCTTGTGTGTAGTTATTCACTGATTCTATTGCACTTCTTTGTTCTACAATGAATGCCTGTAAGAAAATGAATCTCAGGGCAGTATTTGGTGGCGTATACCTAATTTGATAATATATTTACTTTGAAGTTTCCTTGTGTATGGATTAAGGCACTATCCTCAGTGAGGTTAGTCAGGTTTCAGTGGTTTACTGGAATATGGCCAAGAACGTGGAACTTGGATCAGCACCGTAGTATAGTGTATACTGTAGTATAGCACCATGCTCTACAGTACCAACATCCGAGTTCAATTTCCGGCACTGCCTGTAAGGAGTTTGTACATTCTCCCCTGGACTGCATACTTTCCTCTGGATGCTCTGGTTTCATCCCATATACCAAAGCGGTGCAGGTTGGTAGGTTAATTGGTCATTGTAAATTGTCCCGTGATTAGGCTAGGATTAAATTGTGAGAATGCTGGACCGTGCAGCTTGAACGCCTGGTAAGACCTACTCTGTGCTGTTTCTCAATATATAAATAAAAATGAATACATAAAGTATATCTGACTATAACTTCTGAAGAAGCCATGGATTCACAAAAAGTCCGTATTCACCCTTTCTAGGTCCCCCCTAACTTCATACACCTATCTAAGATCACCTTTTCATTCTCCAATTCTCCAATGAAAAATATCCCAACTTGCTCAACCTCTCTCCATATCCCAATCCCTCAGACCCAGTTAAATCCTCATAAATCTATGCTACACTCTTTCTGTTTTTTTTTCATATTATAGCTCTGCAGTTTTTGTTAACATCCTGAAGTGTGAAGGTACCACTCTCTTCTCACTAATACAGGAGGTACAGGAGCCTTCGGCCCCACACCACCAGGTTCAGGAACAGTTATTGCACTTCAACCATCAGGCTCCTGAATCAGCCAGGATAACTTCACTCACCACAACGCTGAACTGGTTCCACAACCTATGGACTCACTTTCAAGGACTCTATAACTTGTGTCCTCAGTATTATTTATTTACTTTTCTTTTACCCACATTGATTGACAATCTATGTTGATGTACAAAATCCTTTTGTATTCCTTTATTTTCCCATAAATACCTGAAAGAAAATGATTCTGGAGGTACATAAATAGGTGGTAACACAGAATACTGTCTTTATAAAGCATTCTGCAAACAACTACACTACCGAGCCATACTACATCAATGCACTGTGAAATGAATTGATCCACATGAACTTTGTGCAAAGCAAGTTTTCCACTGTATCTTGGTGCAGGCGACAATAATAAACCAACTTCAACAGAAACTGCTGATAAGCGCTGCCTTATCCGGGAGGACGTGGTTCCAAAAAACTGGCAGGTCTGACTTCAAGAAAATGGACAGTTGGAAAAAGAGAAAAGAGAAAATTAGGAGCAAAAGACAAAAGTTCCTTATTTATAAAACAAACCTTATTGGAGCACCGACGACACCAAGAAGATGAATAGCAGGTGCCTGACAAAGCCTTGAGCCCTGAGGCATTTATCTTCTGCTTTGTACTCCAGGGGCAGTTTGTCCAGTGCCCAGAGTGGAATTTTATAAACACAAATGGATATTGTCGTGCTCACTGCAAACTTTTCTCAGAAATAAACCTTCACAACTCTTAAGGACCATTGTATTTGCAGCTAGTGACAACATCACCAGAACCTTGAATTTCTCTGTAGTGGAACACAAAGGTGAATCAGATTCAGTATCAGAATCAGGTTTAGTATCATGTGTCACGAAATACCATGTGTCATGGCATACATAAATACACACACAGTGCCATACATAAAATACTCCTTCGGATTCATCAGATGCATTGAGAGGGGGAGCTTGCTACATGTGAAACAGCTTGCTCTCCATATCGTAGTATCCAGGCTTGCATCTCTAGTCAGCTAGGACCCAATATCCTTGGTCATCTCTGAGCAGCGGTGGCCACAGAAGGCACAGTAGCACAGTGGTTAGCACAACACTTGATCAAAGATCATGACCAATGCATCCATTATCACTTCAGCAACATCTCTCAGGATTCTGGAATGTAGTCTGTCTGATCCAGGTGAATTAACCATCTTAAGACCTTTGAGTTTGCCTAGCACTTTTTCCTTTGTAATAGCAATGGCACTCACTCCTGCTCCCTAACACTCATGGACCTCTGGCACACTGCTAGTGTCTTCCACAACGAAGACTGATGCAAAGTACCCATTAAGTTAATCTACCATTTCTTTATCCCCCATTGCTACCTCACCTGCATCATTTTCCAGTGGTCCAATATCAACTCTCACCTCCCTTTTACTCTTTATAAAATGGGAAAAAAACACTTTCAGTTTATGTTATTAACTAGTTTGTCTTCATATTCATCTTGTAAGTTTTATAGTTGCCTTTTGTTGGATTTTAAAAGCTTCCCAACCATCCAACTTCCCATTCACTTTTGATACCTTATATGCCCTTTCCTTGGTTCTTATGCAGTCCTTAACTTCCCTTATTAGCCACAGTTACCTGCACCTATCACTTGTTCTTCAGTGGGACCTATCTATCTTGCACCTTGTGAACTATTCCCAGAAACATCAGTCATCTCTGCTCTGCCCTCACCCCCACCAGTGTCCGTCTCTAATCCACCTGGGCAAACTCCTCTTTCATGCCCCTGTAATTCCCTTTATTCCATTGTGATACTGATAATTTTGACTTACGTTTCTCCCTCTCAAACTGCAGTATGAATTCAATCATATTATGATCACTGCCTCCTAAGGATTCCTTTACATAAAGCTCCCTAATGAGATCCAGGTAATTACACAGCACCCAATCTAAGACAGGCTTTCCCCAAGCAGGCTCAAGCACAAGCTGCCCTCTAAAGCTATCTCATAGGCACTCAACAAATTCCCTCTCTTATGATCCGACACCAACCCAATTTTCCCAATCCCCTTGCATATTGAAGTCCACCATTGCAGTTGTGGCATTACCCTTATTACATGCCTTTCTCAGCTCCCATTGTGATATCAACCCCACAACTTGGCTACTATTAGGAAGTCTATATATGATACCCATAATGTTTTTTTTTACCCTTGCAGATTTTACCCTTCCACCTACAAAGATTCAACATTCATGAGTGACAGTGACTGCGAACACCCCTAGGTAGTAAGGTATTATTAATTTCCTTGAACCATAGCTGAAGATAATGGAGGCCAGCAAATGTAGGGTAGGATGATAGAGTATAGAATATAGAACATTATAAATCTGTACAAGCCCTTTTGCCCATGATATTGTTACTCTTCTTAAGCCCTCTGTCCTGGGTCAATAGGTTGATCAGCCCTGTGGCTTTGTAATCACCACACAACTTCACACATCATCTAGACGAAGATCCTTCCTCTCCCAGGGATGAGGGCTTTGTAGCTTCTGTTGTCCTTTATGTAGCTCTGTGTTTTTACACAGTGGGGTTGCTAGCCCCAAGTCCAGCCCTCCTCCTTTCACAGCCGGGCATGGGACTATCCATGGCAGAGTTTCACAATATTGTGCTGAACTTTTAACCTATCCTAAGATCAATCTAACCATTTCCTCCATTTTTCTATCATCCATGTGCCTGGCTAAGAGTTCCTTAAATGCTCTTCTAATGTATCTGCCTCTCCCTCCACCCCTAGCAGGGTATTCCATGCACCCACCACTCTCTGTGTAAAGAATTTACACCTGACATCCTCCCTATATTTCAATCATCTTAAAATTATGCCCCCTTGTATTAGCCATTTATGCATTAGAAAAATGTCTCAGGCTGTCTACTTGGTCTATGCCTCTTAAAATCTAATACACGTCTGTCAGGGAACATAAGACCATAGGAGCAGAAATATGCCATTTGGACCATCGAGTCTGCTCCGTCATTGCATCATGGTTGATCCAATATTCCTCTCAGCCCCAGTCTCTTGCCTTCTCCCCATATTCATTCATGCTCTGAACATTCAAGATTCTATCAACATTGGTCTTAAATACACAGAGACTTGGCCTCCATTGCTGCTGTGGCAAACAGTTCCATAGATTCACCAAGTTCAAGTTCAAGTCACTTTTTATTGTCATTTTGACCATAACTGCTGGCACAGTACACAGTAAAAATGAGACAACTTTTTTCAGGACCATGGTGCTACATGAAACAATACAAAAACTACACTGAACTATGTAAAACAACACAAAAACTACACTAGACTACAGACTTACCCAGGACTGCATAAAGTGCACAAAACCAGATGGGAGACGGACCTTCCTCAGCCTTTGCAGAAAGTAGAGACACTGCTGGGCTTTCTTTGCCACTCTCTGACTAAAGAAATTCCTCCTCATCTCTGTTCTAAATAGCACCCCTCTATTCTGCGGCTGTCTCCTCTGGTCCTAAACTCACCCACCATAGAAAACATCCACTCTGTCAGGGCCTTTTTCCATTTGATAGATTTCAATAACGTCACCCCTCATTCTTATGGTGCAGGCCTTGATGGAAACCAGGTGTGCCATCATCAAAGAGAATTAGAAGCAAATGGGAAATTAGTGGTCAGAACCATGGCACAATCAAAGGAAATTAGGAGAAAGATAGGGAATTAACGATCAGGACTGTAACAGTATTTACCTTCCTCACCACATAATTAGCCTTTAGGGAATCACGCCCAAGGACTCCTGTCAACCCTTTCATTTCTTCTACTGAAGTGAATGAACGTTCACTTCCTGACACTGTATTCCATCTGCCATTTCTTTGCCCATACTCCTAATCTGTCTAAGTCCTTCAGTAGCCTACTTCCTCAAAACTTTGCAACCAAGTCATCATTTCCATCTTCCAAATCAATGACATATACCGAAAAAATTAGTCCCAGCACAAACCCTTGTGGAACACC
Organism: Hypanus sabinus; assembly: GCF_030144855.1. NCBI lineage: Eukaryota > Metazoa > Chordata > Chondrichthyes > Myliobatiformes > Dasyatidae > Hypanus > Hypanus sabinus. The sequence goes on along the minus strand of NC_082708.1, from coordinate 183,159,876 downwards.
TCTAGTCACATGCAGCCAGCAGATCTTTGCCTCCTTCCAACTGGAAAACTGCTTTATCCATGCTAAGCACTTTCCTGTAATACCACAGGCTCATAGTTTGTTAAGCAGCCTCATGTGTGGCAACTTGTCAAGACCTTCAGAAAATCCAAGTACACAACATCAACATCAACCAATTCTCAATTGTCTATCCTGCTTGTTACTTCTTCATAGAATTCCAGCAGATTTTTCAGGCAAGATTTTCCCTTGAGGAAACAATGTTGACTACAGCCCATTTTATCATGTGTCTCCAAGTACCTCTAATCCTCATCGTAAATAATCAATTCCAACATCATCCCAACCATTGAGGTCAGACTAACTGGCCATTAGTCTTCTTTCTTGCCTCGCTCTCTTCTTGAAGAGTGGAGTGACATTTGTAATTTTCCAGTCTTCCTGAAACATTTCTGAATCTAGTGATCCTTGAAAGATCATTACGAGTGCCTCCACTATCTCTTCAGTCACCTCTTTCAGAATGCTAAGGTGTACACCATCTGGTCCAGGTGACTTCAGAACCTTCAGTTTCCCAAGAACCTTAATAGTAATATTAAGCCAATACGCCCACGTTTATCAGCTAGCTGTGTAGATGTACATGGACTAGGTGGGCTGTTTCTCTGTCGTACTGTTCCATGACACTACGTTCACATGTCCTGATGAATACCCTAATCCTTGCAATCCTTCGACACCAAATGCCAGAGTGAATAGAGGGCTCCTGGGGAGTATACCAGAACAGAAGATTACAAGAACATCACTTTCTGGAAGTAGTATCACAGGTAGGCAAGGTGGTGGAGAGAGATGTTTGGCACACCAGCCTTCATCAATCAGGGCACTGAGTATAAGAGTTGGGATGTTTTGGTGCAGTTAGTTGGACAAGTCATTGATGAAGTTACATTTGGGTTATTGTGTACAGTTTTGCTCACACTGCTGTAGGAAAGGTGGCAAGGGTGCAAGGAAGATTTGTGAGAATGTTTTCAGGACTTGAGGGCATGACTTCTGGGAAGAGGTGGGATAGACTAGGGCTAGGAGATTGAGAGGTTAGGACTCCAATCCTGAGATTGTAGGAGTCTGAAGGTTGAAGTGTGTAAAATCAAGAGGAACATAGATAGAGTCAAAGTCAAGTTTATTGTCCTATGCACAAGTACTTGTATGAAGAGATGTAATGCAAAACTTGCAGCTGCATCACAGGCACATAGCATCAGATAAGCTGCGTTTACAAGAAAAAAGTTATACCTGCACTATGTGCAATTTCTGCAAGGACACAATTGGCACACAAAAATAAAGCAATATCCATCTTAGTGCAAGGAAGCCAAACTGGCCTTACTGTTGTTATATTGAGGTAGTGATTACAGTTGAGCAGACTGGTTCAAGAACTAGATGGCTGAAGCAAAGGAGCTGCTCTTGAACCCGGTATTGTTGAACTCTATGGCTTCTGTACCTCCTGCTTGATGGTAGCTGTGAAGGTAGTATAGCGGCTCACATGGCCCTATTGCAGCTGTAAAGTAGCGGTTAGCGCAACGCTGTTACAGCATTGGAGTTCAGAGTTCAGTCCCGGCATCCTTTGCAAGGAGTTGGTACATCCTCTCCGTGGAATGCATGTTTTTCCAGGCGTTCTGGTTTCCTCCCACAATCCAGACGTACTGGTTATGAAGTTAATTGGGCATTGTAAATTGTCCCGTGATTTGGCTAGGGTTAAATTGGGGGTTGTTGGGTGGTGCAATTCGAAGGGCTGGAAGGGACTGTTCTACGCTGTATCTCTAAATAAGTTCTAAAGTAAAAGATGATATGGCTTGGATGGTGGGCATCTTTGATGACAGATGTTGCCTTTTTGATGTACTCCCTCCTGTAGATACTACTGATGGTGAAGAGGAATGTGCCCGTGATGAACAGGGCTGAGTTCACTGCTCTCTGCAGCTTCTTACATTCCTGCACATTTCAATTACTGTACCAGACCATGATGCAACCAGTCAGGATACTTCCAACAGTACACCTGTAGAATCTTGTTGCTGTGTTTGGTCACCATTGACTTTCAAACAAAGTAAAAACACTGGCACGTCTTCTTTGTGCTGTTTTCCTGGCTGAGAAGCAAAAGGGCAGATTTATTGAGTTTAATTATACTATATCTCATAGTTGGATTTGAACTCATACCCTCAACATCAGGTCAGCTCCATAACTGCCAAACCAGTGTATCCTTGCCAGCTGCTACTATTGCACAGTGCAAATTGAACTAATTTATCTCATGGACTTCAGACAAGAAGTATAAAAGGAATTTAAAATACAATTAGCTGGTGAACTTTATGATTGTAATGTGTCACACAGTACTCTGCAACCAATGAGGCCGTGTCTCCTAGCACGGTATATGCAGCAATGTAACAGAAATCCCACAATCGAAGTTCAAAGCCCAAAGAAAAAATTATTATCAAAGTACATGTATGTTATGATATACTACCTTGAGATTCATTATCTTGCAGGCGTTTACAGGGAAATAAAAAAACACAATAATATTTGTAAAAAGTCATACAGAAACTAAGAATGAAAAGCAACCAATGCTAAAATGAAGATAAGTTGAACAAATAAAGAATCGATACAGAGAACTTGAATTTTGAAGAAACATTGAACGTGAGTCTATAGGTTTAAGGTTTGATCAGAATTGCAGTGAGTAAACCGACCCTCACTAGTTCAGGAGCCTGATAGTTGTAGGGTAATAACTGTTGTATCAGGGCCTGATATGGAAACACCAATGCCCAGAAATGGAAATGTCTACAGAAAGTAGTGGACATGGACCATTGAGCTATTTATATGGAGCATTGCCACAAGAAAGCAGAATCCACTATCAAGAACTCCCACCTTCCAAGCTACGTTCTCTACCACCGTTGGGCAGGAAGTATGAACCCTTAGGTCCCACACCACCAGGTTCAGAAACAGTTAAATCAACACGTGTAAACAAGCTGGATGAACTCAGCAGGTCGGGCAGCATCTGTGGAAATGAGCAGTCAGCGTTTCAGGCCGAGACCCTTCGTCAGGACTGAACTCATTTACCCTTCGGTCCTGATGAAGGGTCTCGGCCTGAAACGTTGACTGCTCGTTTCCACAGATGCTGCCCGACCTGCTGAGTTCATCCAGCATGTTTGTACATGTTGATTTGACTACAGCATCTGCAGTGTACTTTGTGTTCAGAAACAGTTAATACCCAACAAATAAATCACTCAAATCAGCTTGAGTTAATCAGTCTGATGGCCTGGTGGAAGAAGCTGTCCTGGAGCCTGTTGGTCCTGGCTTTTATGCAGTGGTACCTTTTCCCAGATGGTAGTAGCTGAAGTAGATTGAGGTTGGGATGACTTGGGTCCCCAGTGATCCTACAGGCCCTTTTTACACACCTGTCTTTGTAAATATCCTGAATCATGGGAAGTTCACAACTACAGATGAACTGGGCTGTCCGCACCACTCTCTGCAGAGTCCTGAGATTAAAGGAGGTACAGTTCCCATACCCAGGCAGTGAAGCAGCCAGTCAGGATGTTTTCCATGTAGAAAGTTCTTAGGATTTGGGAGTCCATTCCAAATTTCCTCAACCGTCTGAGGTGAAAGAGGTGCTGTTGTGCCTTTTTCACCACACAGCCAGTGTGTACAGATCACGTGAGGTCCTCAGTGATGTGGATGCCAAGGAACTTGAAGCTGTTTACCCTCTCAACCCCAGATCCATTGATGTCAATAGGCGTTAGCCTGTCCCCGTTCCTCCTGTAATCCACAACCAGCTCCATTGTTTTTGTGACATTGAGGGAGAAGTTGTTTTCTTGACACCACTGTGTCAGGGTGATGACTGTTGCTGTTGTAGCACCCTTCAGCTAGATTTTCAATTTCTTTCCTGTGTGCTGATTTCTCACCACCTCCTTGCTCTTCCTTGAAGATCACCCTGCAATCTCATAAGCTCCACCTGAGAAGGCAGGTTCCATCAGATCATCTCATCTGTCCTCTCAAGAGAGGCTAGACAGCTTAGGATTGTCGGTCACCTCCTCTCCATCCACCAAAGGCAGATCTTCCTGGCCATCAAATGATTTAATCCCGATTTCCATTCATGTTCTGACACGTCAGTCTGTGGCCTCTGCTTGTGCCAAGACAAAGCCACCCTCAGGGTGAAGGAACAACTCCAGCCTGTTGGCATGAATATTGATTTCTCCCTCTGGGGAAAAAAAACCCACTTCCTTCCCTCTTCTGCTATTCCCCACTCTGGCCTCTCACTTCTTCTCACCCGCCTATCACCACCCCTTGGGTCCCCACTTTCTTCCCTTTCATCTATGGTCCACTCTCCTCTCCTATCAGATTCATTCTTATCCAGCCCTTTCCCTTTCCAACTCACCTGGCTTCACCTGTCACCTTCTAGCTAGCTTCCTTCCCCTCCCCCACCTTTTTATTCGTGCTTCTTCTCCCTTCCTTTCCAATCCTGATGAAGAATGTTGGCCTGTTTGACAAACTTACTGGAGTTCTTTGAGGACTTAAGGGGTGTAATGGATAGAGGGGAACAGGTGGATGTCGTATACTTGGATTTCCAGAAGGCGTTTGATAAGGTGCCACACAAGAGACTTATAAATAAGATATGGATGCATGGAGTCGGAGTAAGTGTATTGGCATGGATAATGGATTGGTTAACCAATAGAAGGCAGAGAGTTGGTATACATGGGTGTTTCTCCGGTTGGCAGTCAGTGGTGAGTGGGGTGCCGCAGGGGTTGGAGCTGGGCCTGCAGCTGTTTACCATTTACATTGACGATTTGGAAGAGCGGACTGAGTGTAGTGTAGTAAAATTTGCTGATGACACTAAACTGAGTGGAAAAGCAAATTGTACAAAGAATGTGGAGAGTCTGCAGAGGGATATAATTAGGTTAAGTGAGTGGGCCAAGATATGGCAGATGGAATACAATGTTGGTAAGTGCAAGATCATCCACTTTGGAAGGAATAATAGAAGAGTAGATTATTATTTAAATGGTGAAAGATTGCAGCATGCTGTTGTGCAGAGGGACTTGGGAGTGCTTGTTCATGAATCGCAAAAAGTTGGCTTGCAGGTACAACAGGTTATTAAGAAGGCAAACGGAATGTTGGTCTTCGTTGCTAGAGGGATTGAATTCAAGAGCAGGGAGGCCATGCTGCAACTATACAGGGTACTGGTGAGGCCACACCTGGAGTACTGTGTGCAATTCTGGTCTCCATACTTGAGGATGGATATACTATCTTTGGAGGCAGTACAGAGAAGGTTCACTGAGTTGATTCCAGAGATGAAGGGGTTAACCTATGAGGAGAAATTGAGTCGTCTGGGACTATACTCTGGAGTTCAGAAGATTGAAAGGGGATCTTACAGAAACATACACAATTTTGAAAGGGATAGATAAGATAAAAGTAAGAAAGTTGTTCCCATTGGTAGGCGAGACTAGAACTAGGGGGCATTGCCTCAAGATTCAGGGGAGAAGATTTAGGATGAAGATGAGGAGAAACTGTTTTTCCCAGAGAGTGGTGAATCTGTGGGATTCTCTGCCCAGGGCAGCAGTTGAGGCTTCTTCACTAAATATATTTTTTAAAAAACTGTTAGGATTTACATAGGAATTAAGGGTCATGGGGAAAAGGCAGGTAGATGGAGCTGAGTTTACGGACAGATCAGCCATGATCTTATTGAATGGAGGAGCAGGCTAGATGGGCCAAATGGCCTACTCCTGATCCTATTTCTTATGTTCTTATGAAACATTGACTGGTCATTCATTTCCATAGATGCTGCCTGACCTGTTGAGTTCGTCCAGCGTTGTGTGTGCGTGTTGCTCTGGATTTCCAGCATCTGCAGACTCTCTTGTATTGGGTTTGCATTCTTGTGTTAGATTTTAGAAGAATGAGAGGTGATAACCTTCAGGGTTATAATTTCCCAAGGAGGCTTGTCATGGTTGATATTGAGATGTTCTCACTCGTGTGGGAGAGATGCAAACAAGTGTTTGTAGCTACAGAATAAAGAGCTCACCATTTAAAACTGAGTTGCATGGAAGTTTAATTTCTCAGGGGTTAGTGACTCTCAGGAATTCTCTGCTCCCAAGGGTGATGGAGGCTTTTTAAATGCCTCTATCCTATCTGCCTCCACCATCACCCATGGCAGTGCACTCTAGGCACCTACCACTCACTTGCTGCATGAATTACTTGCCAGCACATCTCCTTTGAACAATTCATCTCACCTTAAATGTCATGTATTAGACATTTCAACCGTGGGGAGAAGATACCAGTTGTCTAGTCTGTACATGCCTCTAATAGTCATATAAACTCCTGTCAGGTCTTTCTTTAAACTCCGTCACTCCAAGGAAAATAATTCTAGTTTGTCCAGCCTCTCCTGTTTACACATGCCCTCAATCCGGGCAAAAAACTGATAAACCTCTTCTGCTCCCTTTCCAAATTCTCCACTCTCTTCCCATAATGGAGTGGCCAGAGGGGAATGCAATACTCTAGATGCAGCCTAAACACTGTATAAAATTGCAACACAAGTTCCTGATTCTTGAACTCAATATCTCCACTAGTAAAAGCAACCCTACTGTGCATCTCCTTTCCCACCTCATTGACTTGTGCAGCCACTATCAGGGAGCTACAAATTTGAACCCCAGATCCCCCTTGTATTTCTGTATCCCTCCGTTATAGATCCTGCCATTAAATGTGTGCTTTTCCTTTACATTTGATCTCCCAAAGTCTAACACCTCACACGTGTCTGCATTAAACACCATCTATTTCTCCTCCTGTTTCTGTAATTCCACTGCATCATTTGATAATCTTCTACATTATCTACAATGCCAGCCATCTTTGTGTCACCTGCAAACTTACTAATTCACCCTTCCACCTTTTCAGCCAAGTGGCCAAGTCCTATATCTGAAACAGTAGAGCTTCCAGTGTGGATTAGAGTGACTGCCTGTGTTTCCTCTGGGTGTTCCTGCTTCCTCCCACATCCCAGAGATGTGCACGTTGGTCGATAATTGTCCACCTGTAAATGGACCCTGGAGTGACTGGAAATACAAGGTAGAATAGGCAACAGGGAAATTTTACCCAAGTTGGTGCCATCTTTCATTGGTTTAATTGTTATTCGATTATAGATTTATTGAGTATGCCTGCAAGAAAATGAATCTCAGGCTGGTATATGGTGACATATCTGTACTTTGGTAATAAATTTACCTTGAACTTTGAGAAAACTGTTACAAAACAAATAGGGTCCTGTGTTTTACAAAAGAGGCCTAGTGAACGAAAACAAGGAAGAGTGGAAGTAAGTAGACTTGAGAATGGTCACCTAGCTCCAGGACTGTGTGATTAGCCCCCTGCTCTACTCGCTTTACACCTATGACTGTGTGGCTAAGCACAGCTCCAACATCATATTCAAATTGGCTGATGACATCGCTGTTGTGGGATATCAAAGCTTGTGATAAATCAGCATACAGGAGGGAGACTGAAAATTTGTCTGAGTGGTGTCATTACAACAATCTCTCACTCAATGTCAGCAACACCAAGGAACTGATTGTAGACTTCAGGAGAGGGAAACCAGAGGTCCATGAGCCAGTCCTCATTGGAGGATCAGATGTGGAGAGGGTCAGTAACTATAAATTCCTGGGTCTCAGTATCTCAGAGGAACTGTCTTGGACCCATCATATAAATACAATTGCAAAGAAAGCATAACAGTGCCTATACTTCCCCAGGAGTCTGTGGAGATTCAGCATGTCATGAAAAACTTGGCAAACTTTGATATATGTGTAGTGGAAAGTGTGCTAAATGGCTGCATTATAGCCTGGTGATCTCTTAGAGGTAATGGATTCAGCCCAGTACATCATGAGTAAAACCCTTCCAACCATTGAGTATGTCTACATGAAACATTGCCAGTGAAAAGCCGTGTCCATCATCAAAGATCCTCACTAACCAGGCCATTTTTTTTCTCTGCTACTATCAGTTACAAGGTACAAGTGCTTCAGAATTTGCACCATCAGGTTCAAGAACAGTTACTACCCCTCAACCATCTGACTCTTGAACAGAAGATGTACTCTACTGCACTTGTTCTATTTCCAGTGTTCCCTCAACCAATTATCTCACTTTAAAGACTCGTTATCTTGTTATTTCGCACTCTTGTCATTTATTGTGATTTATATTTGCATTTGCAGAGTTTGTCTTCTATGCTCTACTTGATCTTTCACTGACCCTCTTTGCAGTTACTGTTCTAAAGATTTGCTGAGTATGCCCGCAGAAAAAGAATTTCAGGGTTGTATGTGGTGACCTGTTTGTCTGTACTCTGATAATAAATTTTACTTTGAACTTTGAGCTTTGAGTCAAATCAGGAATAGGAATCAGCATCCATCATCAAGGATCATCACCACCTAGACCATGCTCTCTTCTTGCTGCTGTCATCAGGAAGGAGGTACAAGAGCCTCAGGACTCACACCACCAGGTTCAGAAACAGTTAATACCCCTCAACCATCAGACTTCTGAACCAGAAAGGATAACTTCACTCAACTTCACTCACCGCAAAACTGAACAGTTCCCACAACCTATAAGCTCACTTTCAAGGACTGTTCATCTCATGTTCTTGATATTTACTGCTTATGTATTAATTATTATTTCTTTCTTTTTGCATTTGCACAGTTTGCTGTCTTTTGCACTCTGGATGAACATTCAAGTTGGTGTGCTCTTTCATTGATTCCATTATGGTTACTATTCTATGATACAATCGTTTGTAGATTCCTTTAGTATGTCTGCAAGAAAATGAATCTCAGGGTTATATATGGTGACAAATATGTACTTTGATAATAAATGTACTTTGAATTTTGAACTTTGTAATGGGCACTTCCTCTGTGCATGCACGTGTACGTGTCTGCCTGTCCATGCGAGTGTGTACGTGTGCACACCAATGTATTTATAAGGCATCTCACGGGAAGGATCCTTACCACAGGGTCAAGGGGGAATATAAGTGCAACCCCTGATTCCAACAACAGAGGGCAGTGGTGACCACCAACAACCTCATCCAGATGGTGGCTGAATCTCCTTGCATCTCCCCAATACCAGGAACTGCTGAACACATTGGACTAATGCTCCTACCCACTAATCTGAGCTTCTCACCAGCTCATTAGCATTCCTGTCCCAGGGACCCTGCACTGGAAGTCCATATGAAGGGAATGGATGATGCACAGCTGGAGGACATTTAGTATAAACTGGAATCAAGATCGGCACAAAATCGGGGGATGATTGGCCTGTATGGCTCCCTGTTAGATAATAGGAAAAGTAAATAATGATAGATTAGGGATGGTCTGTCATAGACTGAATCCCAATTGTTTGTTCGGTTCCTAGGGTGGATTTGACAATAAGGGGGAGAGTTAGGGATCAGAAGTTGAAGGTCTGATGCTTGTGAGCCCATAGCCCACTGGAGGCTGCAGGCCTGTTCTGGGGGTTGGAGGGGTGTGTGTGTGTGTGTGTGTGTGTGTGTGTGTGTGTGTGTGTGTGAGTGTGTGTGTGTGTGAGTGTGTGTGTGTGTGTGAGTGTGTGTGTGTGTGTGAGTGTGTGTGTGTGTGTGTGAGTGTGTGAGTGTGTGTGTGTGTGAGTGTGTGTGTGTGTGTGAGTGTGTCTGTGTGTGTGTGTGAGTGTGTGTGTGTGTGTGAGTGTGTGTGTGTGTGAGTGTGTGTGTGTGTGTGGTTGTTGTTGTTGAGCTGAATGTGATGGACACACACTTTGTGACTGCCCCCAGCATCCTCAGCTTGTGTTCGTTGTTAAAGCAACGTGAAGAAGTACTGTGCAAATATCCTATATATAGCTAGGGTGTCAGAGACTTTTGCACGGTACTGTAGTAATTTTATGTATTGCACTGTACTGTTGCCACAAAAAAAACAAATTTTGTGATATACATGAGTGATGATAAACCTGATTCTGAGATGGGTCACTATTGTAGACTGAGAGTGGGAAGGGGGCAGGGAGAGAGGAACCATGGTTGGAAAAAGGGGAAGGGAGAGGGGAGGGAGTGGGAAGCACCAGAGAGACATTTTGTAATGATCAATAAACCAGTTGTTTGGAATCAATTGGCCTTGCCTGGTGTCTCAGGGCTGGGTGTGTCTGGACCCACGCCCCCCTCTTCCCCTGACTCTCCTTCTCTGACACCTGTCCCACACCCCTCCCACAGTGCTGTGCCCTCCCAATTCCCAACACCCTTTGCTCCTGCCAGATTTACAATCTGTTCCACGTTGACATGTACAGTCTGAGGCACATGTATATAGCTAGGGTGCCTAAGACTTTTGCATAGTATTGTATTTCACTGTATATTTTGATGTACTATGCATGTGATAAGTAAGTTAATCTGAATCAATGGACTGAAGTGGCTTCCCTCTGTTTTGTAAGGAAAAACAGACATATAAAACATTGAACATATAATGGAACATAGAACACTACAGCACAGTACAGGCCCTTTGGCCCATGATGTTTTGCCGAACTTTCAACCTACTCTAAGATCAATCTAACCTTTCCCTCCTACATAATCCTTCATTTTTCTATCATCCATGTTTCTTAAATATCCCTAACGTATCTGCTTCTACCACCACTACTGGAAACATGTTCCATGCACCCACCTCTCTGTGCAGAAAAACATGATCTCGGACATCTCACCATACTTTCTTCCAAGCACTTTAAAATTATGACCCCCTCATGTTAGCCATTTCCACCCTAGATAAAAAGCCTCTAGCTATCCTCTCAACCTGTGCCTCAATTTGCGGACCTCTCTCAAGTTGCCTCTCATCCTCCTTTGCTCCAAAGAGGAAAGACCAAGCTCACTTGCTGCTTCCAGGTAGATATGGACCACTCTAAATCCTCCGGAGCTGAGGTGAACACACACTTTGCACCGTGTCTGCACAGGAGCAAATCAAAGCCAAACTTTTAAAAGCACATAAAATCACAGTTTATTCCTTCAATAGCTAATAAAGGCAATGTCACCTGAGAGTAAATGTGACTCATGGACAGATTCCAATTAAATCATTAGTTTTGATGACCTGAGCAGAGTTCTTTTATGAAGTGTTCACAGGACACGCTGCTTTTCTAACTGGGCCAACATGTGTCACCCAACCCCTCACCTGCTAACCGGTCCAGCTTTTTAGCCACTTCAGAGAGCGGTTAATAATCAGCCACAGGTTATTTTCACCTCCCCCCCACCCCACCCCAGGTTAATAGACCGTGGCCTTTACTGGCAAGCCGGTAGCTCGGTGACTCCTGTTACTTTGTTTTCACAGATTTATTTAATTAATTGAATTTAAATCCCAGCTGCCACTGTCTGGTAGGGTGGGGGGGGGGGTTGGGAGTGTGTGAGAATTGAACACGTGCCACAGGATCACTTGCACAGGTCATCTGCACTCTGAGTTAATAGCGTAGGAAAAATCAGGTCCCGGCACCCAGAGGAGTGCATCAAGGAGATAATCCTTAGCGCTGCATGGCAGAGTGGGGCCAGAGAACAAAAAACTGGGGCTCGGTTGTAGATTTATTGAGTCACATGGCACAGAAAAAACCCCTCATTGACAGGTTTAATATAACTAACATTCAGTCAGTGGCCACTTTATTTAGATACCTCCTGTACCTAGTAAGAGTGGTGGGGTGGAGATACGTCTCTACCAAAGAACATGTAAGGGGTTTCTTCCCACCACTAGCCCACAGGTCACCCTTGGGCAAGGTGTAGCACCCACTTAGCCCCCGATCAGGGTCATGTGAAGCCACAGGGCCAAGTGGTGGATGGTCATGTGAGGGGGGGGAGAGAGGGGGTAGGAGGAGACTGACACCAGGGCAGACAATCTCTGAAGAGTATTGACGACGGCTGGGGTCAGACACTGCCCAGAAGAAGGAAATGGCAAACCACAACTGTACAAAAATTTGCCAAGAACAATCATGGCCATGACAGATGGAAGACCCTGACTGTCAACTTCATACAATATAGCATACTATCACAATAGGCAATAGACAATAGGTGCAGGAGTAGGCCATTCGGCCCTTCTAGTCAGCACCGGCATTCGTGGTGATCATGGCTGATCGTACACAATCAGTACCGCAGTATCACCTTCCAGTCAGATTGAATCAGTTTGGCCATCCTCCTCTGATCTTTCTTAAAAATGGCCTTTTCACCCACAGAATTGTCACTCACTGGATGGATTTTTCTTTTCTTTCACTGTCAGCTCTAGAGTCTGTTGTGCATGAAAATCCCTGAAGGTCAGCAGTTTCTCAGGTACTCAAACCACCCCATCTGGCACCGACAATCATTCCACGGTCAAAGTCACTTACACCACATTTCTTCCTCTTTCTGATATTTGGTCTGAAGAAGAACTGAACTTCTCAACCTTGTCCGCATGCTTTTATGTACTGAGTTGATGCCACATTATTGGTTGATCAGATATTTACATTAATGAGCAGGTGTACAGGTGTACCTAATAAAGTGGCCACTGAGTGCAGCATACAGTGCAATAAATAAAAGTTAAACTATAAATTACAATAAGAACAAAAAGAAAAAAAAATATATACAAGAGTAGTGACTGACATGGCTGTGGACAGTCTCGTGAACTTTGCTTCTGAATGTTATTTGCTTACTTTTAATGTCTGCACGATTTGTTTTTTTTCGCTGCAAGCTGGGCGTTTGATGGTTTATCATTAATGGGTTCTGTTGGGTTTCTTGGTTCTGTGGCTACCTGTAAGGAGACGGATCTCAATGTTGTACACAACATGTGTAATTTGATAATAAATGTTTTGTACTTTGAACTTTGAACAAATAGGGAGCAAAAGTAACGTGGTAGGCCATCGCACTCTGTGATGACCATCAGGTTACCAACTGCTCTGCCCAAGGCTGGAAGAAACTGCAGAGAGTTGTGGACGCAGCTCAGCACGTCAAAGAAACCAGACCCCCGCTCCATGGACTCTGTCTACGCTTCTCGCTGCCGTATTTTTTATTCACTGATACGATTGTTGAGTGCTCCAGTTTCCTCTCACATTTCAAAGGTGTACGGGTTATGGTCGGAATGTTGTGGGCGTGCAATGTTGGTGAAGCATGGCAATACCTACAGGCTGCCCCCGGCACATCCCAAAAGGTAAGGACGTGCTGGTTGCCTTTTGTTGTTGTTGTTGGCGCTGCTTCTGTTGTAAGATGGGGATTTGATTCCCTCCTCTGCCTGTGGGGATTTTGTACCTTCACTCAGTGACCGCGTGGGTTTTAAAAGTAAGCAAATTGGTTCTCCGGTTTCCATCCCACATTCTGAAGGTGTGCCAGCCGAGGTTAGTAAGTTGTGAGTGAGCTGTGTTGTGTGGAGTCCCAGCACAACCCTTGCGAAACACACAGAACGCTGGAGGAGGTACCGCCTGGCCTGCTGAGCTCCTCCAGCACTTTGTTCATGTTGTTTGGATTTCCAGTGTCTGCAGTTTTTCTCTTGTTTCTGATTGGACAGTAAAATCCTTGCTGATGTGATTTGATTCAGGTGACACATTTCACTTTATATTTCAATGTCCATCTGATAAATAAAGCTAATCTTTATTGTTAATGTCCTGCTTTATTTCACATTATGTACAATTTATTTAAGATTTATATTCTATACCTACAGTACCTGCCTGCTGCAGGTAAACAGGTGAAGATGGTCAAGAGGCAGAGAAAAATACTTCTATCGGAATGTACCTCCTATTTCCCCACATAAAGTCTACACCACCAGGACCATCTGAGGCCTTTGTCGGTCAGGGCTGACCATGGATGTTGCAACTTAGCTGTCTAAGCCAGCGCAATACACTATGAAGAGCAAGCTGTTGTCCACATAGCAAGCTCCCCTTCTCCATGTTTCTGATGAATTCAAAGCAACTTCAGAGACCGATACAGTTTGGCACCAGCAGTATTGCTGGAGTTGCCAATCAGCGTTGAACTCAATTGATTTCTCTAACTTCCATTAATGCCCCTCCTCCCCTTCTTACCCCATCCCTTATTTATTTATTTACTCCCCCACCTTTTTTCCCTCTCCTTTTTCTTTCTCTGCCCCTCTCACAATCACTCCTTCTCCCTCTAGTTCTCCCCTCTCCCTTTTGTTCTCCCTAGGCCACCCATCCCATGGTCCTTTCCCTTCTCAAGCTCTGTATCCCTTTTGCCAATCAACTTTCCAGCTCTTAGCTTCATCCTCCCCCTCCGGTCTTCTCCTATCATTTCGGATTTCCCCCTCCCCCTCACACTTTCAAATCTCTTGCTATCTTTTCTTTCAGTTAGTCCTGACGAAGGGTCCCGGCCCAAAATGTTGACTATGCTTCTTCCTATAGATGCTGCCTGGCCTGCTGCATTCCACAAAATAATTGCTACAGCATTAAAAAGAACACAATGAGATAAAAACACAAACTAATAACAAAAACACAATAAATATAAATACGTAAGATGGTTTATATACAAAGATTGATTACATATCTATAAGGTAACGCTAGGCACAGGAGTGTCTGATTGACTTAGAAGTTGACTGGCAGGAAATGATAAAGTGGTGGTGGGGCTGGTTATTGGGCAGAGCTGTTGATTACCCTTGCTGCTTAGAGAACGTAACTGGTTTGAGTCTGGTTTTAGATAGACTCGTGAATACGCAGGGGAGGGATTTTCTTCATGTTCAGGCAGAAGAGATTAGTTTAATCAGGAATTAGGTCTGGCACAGACACTGGGGGCCAATGGGCCTGTTTCTTATGCTGGAGCAACAGCCTGTTGGAGGAACTCGGAGTCGAGCAGCATCCATGGGGTAAAAGAATTGTTAACGTTTTAGGTTGAAAACCTCCACTAGCACTCTGCTGTTACTAAGTGCACTATCTACAGTCTCTTGTTTCTCTCTGCCCCTGTGTTGTATGTTCTGAATATGGCATGAACATTGAATTCTCCAACTTCTGGTAATGGGATATGTAGACTTTGTGACTCATTATCAGGCTTTGCCCATTGAATCCACTTATCACCGACATACCTCTGTCTCTCAATTCCAACCCACTCTCCTCCAGCTACCCGACGCAAACCAACAACCACTACAGGCAATATTTATTTTATTATTTATATAGGGATACAGCACAGAACAGGCCGTCCCAGCCCAATGATCTGCACTGACCAGCAACCCACCTATTTAACCTTAGCCTAATCAATGACCAATTAACCTATTACTTGGCACATCTTTGAACTGTTGGAGGAAACCAGAGCACTAAGAGGAAACCCACACGTTTCATGGAAATGAACATAGAAATTCATTACAGATGATGTTGGAACTGAACATTGAATTCTATTACCCTGAGCTATAATATTATCACACAGAATTAGAGCATTCACCACGTTACGCCTGCTCTGTCGTTTGATAATGGCTGATATTATTTAGAGATACAGTATGGTAACAGGCTTTTCTGACTCAGTGAGCCTTCACTTTCCAAATGAACTCCTGTGACGAATTAACTTACTAACCGTATGTCTTTAGAATGTGGGAGAAAACCGGAGCATCAGGAGGAAACACATGCAGACACGTGGATGGGGCAGGGAGAATGTATAAACTCCTTAGAAATAGCAGTAGGAATTAGATCTGCTTTGCTGATGCAATCATGCACCCAATTTATTTTCCCTTCCTTCTCCCTTTCAATCAAGAACCTATCAATCTCTGTCTTAAATACACCCAATGAGTGTGTCTGCACAGCCCTCTGCAACAACAAAATCTACAGATTCAATCTCCTCTGGCTGAAGAAATTCTGCAGCTCAATTCTTCTAAAAGGACATCCCTTTATTCTGAGGCTGTGCCTTTAGATCCCAGACTCTCTTACAGATGGAAACATCCTCTGCATGTCCACTCTATCCAGGCCTTTCATCTCAGACTCCTGTCTCACCATTTCACCTCCTTCTCTCTACACAG
Organism: Hypanus sabinus; assembly: GCF_030144855.1. Classification (NCBI taxonomy): domain Eukaryota; kingdom Metazoa; phylum Chordata; class Chondrichthyes; order Myliobatiformes; family Dasyatidae; genus Hypanus; species Hypanus sabinus. The sequence continues at coordinate 183,143,968 of NC_082708.1, read as the reverse complement.
GGCATCTCTCCCCCTCCATTCTCCAACTTGATGCAGGGTTTCAACTCAAAACATCACCAAAACCCCTTCCCTTCTCTCTACCCTGCTGTTATCAGACTTTTAAATGGTGCCCAGTATGATAAGATGGACTCTTGACCTCACAATCCAGCTTGTTATGATCTTGTATCTTATTGTTTACCTGTATTGTGCTTCCCCTGTAGCTTTTACACTTCATTCTGCATTATTATTGTCTTACCTTCTACTGCACTGCGTAATGATCTGATCTGTATGAACAGTGGGCAAGACAAGTTTTTCACTGTATCTTAATACATATGACAATAAAAACCAATTATAATTCCTATAACCTGGTCAGGGAAGTTTTTGGTGGCCATAGGTGAAACGTGACCTAACGTAGATTTGGAGATTGCTTCATTGAACCCTTTCACTCTGTCTGCCACAGAAAGCCCAGTGGCCACCCACTTCTGTTTACTCGTTAGTCCATGGTCTCCTCTACTATCACAATGAGGCCACACTCATGTTGGAGGAGCAATACCTTATATTCAGAGTAGCATCAAGCTGTTGGTATGAACACTGATTTCTCGAACATCTAATATTTGACCCCGCCCCCTCCTTCGCCATTCCCCACTCCCCATTCTTGTTTCCCTCTTACACCTTCTCTTCTTACTTGCCTATCACCTGTCTCTGGTGCTCTTCTCCCTACCATGGACTTCTATCCTCTCCTGTCAGATCCCCCCTTCTCCAGCCCTTTCCCTCTTCCACCTATCCACTTCCCAACTCTTTACTTCACCTCTTTTCCAGTTTCACCTATCACCTCCCACCTTATACTTCTTACTCCCCTCCTTCCACCTTCTTATCTGACTTCTTCCTCCTTTCTTTCCAGTCCTGACGAAGGGTCTCAACCTGAAACATCGACTGTTTACTCCCGTCCATAGGTGCTGCCTGACCTGCTGAGCTCCTCCGGCACATTGTGTGTATTGCATCTGCAGTACCTCTTGTTGTTGCTCCTTCTCCCTCCTGTGGTGCAGTGGAGTTTTTACTGTTTACGTAGCACTTGATTGTTTTTACGAGACTGAGTTGCTAGCTGAAAGCTCAGCCCAGCACTGATGGGAAGTGTGCAAGGAGCCGGCTGGATTCAAACTCGGGAACATTCAAAGTCTGGCGCTGATGCCACTACATCACCAGTTGGCTGAAGTACCTCTTGTGTCTATGGGCAAAAAGGATAGACTTGGATGGGCATCGTGGTTGGCATAGACCAATTGGGCTTTAGGGCCTGTCCCTGTGCTGTATGGCCATAATAATTATTCACACTTACTTGATGGATTCTGCTCCTTTCCCCTTCTTTCTGACATTAAAAACTGATTCACTGTGTAGCAATGCAATTAAGCAGCAAGTTCTAATGGAATTACAAATTGATTTGTGGCAATTCCTTAACCAGCTATTCCCTTTCCTTGCTTCTTCTCCGAGCAATAAGGCAGAAGTATCTAAACAATAGAGATCACAACCTCAGAATACAAGGATGTCCATTTAAAACAGAGTTGAGGAGGAAGCTCTTTAGCCAGAGGTTGGTGAATCTGGGCCATTCACTGTCACAAACAGCTGTGGAGGCTAAGTTATTGAGTAGGCTCAATATTAGTCAGGATGTCAAAGATTACAGGGAAAAGGCAGGAGAATAGGGTGGGAGGGATAATAAATGAGCCATGATGGAATGGTGGAGCAGACTTGATGGGCTGAATGGCCTAATTCTGCTCCTGTGTCTTATGGACTTATGTCCTTATGGCCTTCAAGAAACTTGGCATGGCCTCGGTGACTCTTGCCAATTTTCATTGACGCATCAGAGAAAGCGTTCTGTCTGGATGCATAATGGCTGTGCAGGTGACTGGAAGAAACCGCAGAGAGATGTAGACACTGCTCAGCACGTCACGAAAACCAGCCTCCACTCCATGCACTCTGTCTATACTTCTTGCTGCCTCAGTAAAGCAGCCAGCATACAAAAGACCTTGCCTACCCAGAACATTACCTCTTCTCCCCTCTCCGATTGGGCAGAAGATATGAAAGTGCGAAAGCACGCACCAGCGGTTTCAGAGGTCATTCCCATCTCACTGTTATCAGACTCATCAATAGAATTTTTTTTGATAAATTTATGATAATTTTTTTAAGCTACCTTGTTATGATCTTGCACTTTATCATTTACCTCCACTGTACTTTCCAGTAACTTTTACGCTTTATCCTGCATTGTTCTGCCTCAATGCACTGTGGAATGATTTGATCTGAATGAACAGTATTCAAGACAAACTTCTCACTCTCTTTGGTGCATGTGACAATAATAAACCTATACCAACTACATCATCTCAAGCCTAAAGACCCACACTCAATGATTCAGAACAGCTTTATCTCCTCCACCATCATATTTCTGAATGCACCATGACCTATGAACAACACCTCATTATTCCATTCTCTTTTCAGTACTCATTTATGTTTATAGTAATTGATTTTATTTATGTCTTTGCACTGCACCGTTCCCATAAAACAACAAATTTCATGTCATCTAACACAGTGACAACAAACCTGATTCTGATTTTGAAAAAAACTGCACTCATTGCCTGCAAGAAAATGACTGTCAGGGTTGTATATAGTGACATACTGTATAAGAACTTTGATAATAAATTTATTTTAAACTTTGATGGTTGGTGCAATTTTCAAAGAATTTGTTTGCTGTTCCAACCTCTCCCATTAATGTGCAGACTAGTTTATTTTGCATTTTGTAGACTCTTAGGAGTTGCTTTTATCTAATCCAAACAACGGAGATGCAGTTGCCAACAGAACACCTTTACTATGGGCATTTACGTCTCAACTAACAGCAGTAGCCATTGGGGAGCGAGTACAAAACCTTGAAGACCCACACACAATGTTTCAGGAACAGCTTCTTCCTCTCCACCATCGGGTTTCTGAATGGTTCACGAATCCATGAAAACTGCCTCATTATTCTTCCCCCTCACCCACGCTATTTATTTGTTTATGAAATGTATACTAATTTTCTGTGTTTGCACAGTGATTGGTTGTCTGTTATATCCAACATTGTTAGTTACAGCATAGAACAAAAAACACATAGAACATACAGTACAGCACAGGCCCTTCAGCCCACGCTCAAGACAAAGGAGATGATAGTGGATTTCAGGAGACATCCCCCCATTATGTCCCCCCTCACAGTCCTCGGCAGCCCTGTGTCCACCGTGGAGAACGTCAGGTTCCTGGGAACCACCATCTCTCAGGATCTGAAGTGGGAGCAGAACATCAGCTCCATCCTGAAGAAGGCCCAGCAGCGGATGTACTTCCTGCGGCTCTTGAGGAAATATGGTCTGCCTCAGGAATTGCTGCTGCAGTTCTACACTGCAGTCATTGAGTCTGTCCTGTGCACCTCCATCACTGTGTGGTTTGGAGCCGCCACCAAGCAGGATAGAACCAGACTACAGCGCACAGTGAGGACTGCCGAGCGCATCATTGGAGCCTCCCTGCCCTCTATTGTGGACCTGTACTCTTCCAGTTTGAAGAAGAGGGAGGGGAACATCATAAAGGACTCCTCCCATCCTGCACACGGATTGTTTGAACTGCTTCCGTCTGGTAGGCGCTTCAGATCCCTCCAGACTAAGACTAATAGGCACTGGAGAAGTTTTTTCCCTACTGCGGTCACTTTGCTGAACAGTTAACTGCTGGTTAACTGTCGGCTAACTATTACTTGGATTGCACTACCTGTATGTATAATCTATATTTTCATTTATATTTATCATTATTACTGTTATGAGCAGAGAGACAACATCTGCCAGAAGTAAATTCCTTGTATGTGTACAGGTACTTGGCGATTAAAGTCTGATTCTGATTCTGATGTTGAACTGACCTTTTATTTTTCTTCTATTTAGAGATACGACATGGATTCAAGATTCAAGTACATTTATTATCAAAGAATTTTAAATTATAGTAGGCATTTCTGGCCCTTCAAGGTGCAATACCCAGGAACCCACCAATGCAACCCTAATCTAATCATGAAACAAATTACAATGATCAATTAACCTACTTGGTGCATCTTTGAACTGTGGGAGGAAACCAGCGGACCATGAGAAAACCCAGGGGGAAGATGTACAGAGAGCGGTGCCTCTAAAAGGCGGGGTCCATCATTAAGGATCCCCTTCACCCAGGACATGCCCTCTTCTCATTTCTACCATCAGGTAGGAGGTACAGAAGCCTGAAGGCACACACTCAACAATTCAGGAACAGCTTCTTCCCCTCTGTCATCTGATTCCTAAATGAACATTGACCCCATGAACACTACCTCACTACTTTCTATATTATTTAATTTAACTATTTTATATATATTACTTACTTACTGTAATTCACAGTTCTTTTTCTTTTATTGTATATTGCATTGTCCTACTGTTGCAAAGACAACAAATTTCACAACATATACAGGTGATATTAAACCTGGCTCTTATTTTGACTGCTTGCAGAAAGGTGCTGGAATTGAACTCTGAACTCTGGAATGTCCCGACCTAAAATAGCATCATGCTAACCACTACACTACCGTGACCTACTCCCAAGATCAATTTAACCCTTCCCTTTGACATAGCCCTACATTTCTCCATCATGTAAATGCCTAAGAGTCCCTTATATGCCCCTAATGTATCTGCCTCTACCACCAACCCTGGCAACGCCTTTAACACACCCACTAGTCTCTGTGTAACAAACCTGCCTTGCACATCACCTTTGTTAGCCTCACCTTAAATGCATGCCCTTTAGTATTCAATATTTCAGCAGTGAGACAATCATGCCAGCCACCTACTCCATCCATGCATCTCATAAACTCACAAAGTAGTATTAGTTCTCCCTCCTCATCCTCTGATGCTCCAGACAAACAGCCCAAGTTTGTTCACCCTCTCTTTGTGGCACGTGCCCTCTAATCCAGGCAGCATCCTGGTGAACCTCTTCATTACCCCCGCCAAAGCCTTGAAATACCTCCCGTAAAGAGGCAACTAGGTTTGAATAAGTATTCCATACTCAGTCTAACCAGAGTTTTACAAAGTTGCTATATAACTTTCTGACTATTGAACTCAATGTCTTGACTAATGACATATGCCTTCTTTACCACCCTATCTACCTGTGCAGCCACTTTCAAAGAGGTTATATTATCAGTTATAAGTATAAAAAGACCATATAAGAGCCAAATTTCATTTGATCCCCTCTCATTCTTCTAAGCTCCAATGAGTACAGGTCCAGTGCCGTCAAATGTGCCTCACACATTAACCCTTTCATTCCTGGAATCATTCTTGTGCACCTCCTCTGGACTCCCTCCGATGACAGCACATCTTAGATAAGGGGAGGGACCCACAACTGCACACAACACTCCAAGTGCAGTCAGAGCAACGCCTTATAAAGCCTCACCATCACTTGCTTGCTTTTCTATTTTAGTCCTCTCAAAATGAACGTTAACCTTGCATTTGCCACCTTCGCCACTGACTCAACCTGCAGGGAATCCTGCACAGGGGTTCCCAAATCCCTTTGCACCTCTGATTTTTTAATGTTCTCCCCATTTAGAAGATAGTCTAATCCTTTATTCCTTCTGCCAATGTGCCTGGCTTTTCACTTCCCTACACTATATTTCCATCTGCCACTTCTTTGCCCATTCTCCCAACCTTTCTAAGCCCTTCTGCAGACTCCCTGCTTCCTCAAGACTACCTGCCCTTTAACCTGTTTTTTAATTGTCTGCAAACTTGGTCACAAAGTCATCATCTCTGTCATCCAAATCATTAACATATAATGTGAAAAGAAGTGGTCGCAAACCAACCCCTGCGGAACACCGGCAGCCAACCAGGTAAGTCACCCTTTATTCCCTCTCTTTGCCTCATGCCAAAGCGTTATCCTTCCATTCATGTTTGTATCTTTCCTGGAGCACCATGGGCTCTTCTCTAGTTAAGCAGCATCATGTGTGAGACCTTATCTAAAACCTTCTGAAAATCCAAGTAAACAACATCCACCGACACATTTGTCTATCCTGCCTGTAAACTCCTCAAAGAATTCCAACAGATCTGTCAGGCAAGCTGTCTCCTTAAGGAAAACATACTGACTTTGGCCTACTTTAACTTACCCTGAAACCTCATCCTTATTAATGAACTCTAACTTCTTCCCGACCACAGAGATCAAACTAACTGGCCTATAGTTTCCTTTCCTCTGCCTTTCTCCCTTCTTGAAGAGTGGAGGGACATCTGCAATTTTCCAGTTCTCCAGAACCATTCCAGAATCTACCGATTCTTGCAAGATCATTACTACTGCCTCCACAAACTCTTCAGATACCTCTTTTATCTCTTCAACTTCCCAAGTACCTTCTCCTTATTAATGGTAACTACACTCATTTCTGTCCCTGACACTCAATTTCTGGCATACTGCATGCAGTAGTTGCTAAAAAAACAGAACCAAAAGTGCTCAGAGACTAAGCGTGGGGTGTTGACACTGTACGAAGCGCTCCAAGAATAACAACATTCTGTTGAAGAAAGGCGCTCGATCGCTTATTAAGAAAACAGCAACTTGTAACTATAAAAAACTAATAAAACTAAAACCAGTCTTAGTGTATTTAAAGATATTTAAGGCAAGCATTCTGAATGGTTTCAATAGTACAAGCGTATTTAAACACATTTTGGCATATTTAAGCGATCAACAAAAATATTCCTGACTGCCTCCAACTGTAATTGGACTAGACTCATTAAAGACAAAACATTAATATGTAATTAAATTCTTTGCTTCTACCAAACCCCAACCCATGTAACTAACTACCAATAATAAGCATAATAAGCACACACCACAAAGTACAATACAGACAGAAAAATAGATAAATGGCTCCAAGAATGCATATATAATTAATCAATTTAAATATTCAATTATATTGTATTTTCACTTATATCTATTTCCTCATATAGAAATGGAGGCCAGCCAACCTCCTGGGTCTATAATGTCCTCTCAGATTCTGCTTCTCAATCTTAAGGTTTTATAGGAGAATGGGGTTGAGAGGGAAATGGATCAGCCATGATGATATAGACAGAGTGGACTTGATGGGCTGAATGGTCTAATTCTGCCCCTGTATCTTATGGTCTGATCATTCAAAACACCACAATGGATTATAATTATTTAAGAGTGGTCTAAACAAAGCTGTGAATGTTTATTATATCAATTCTGCTTTTGAATTTCATTCCTTTCACTATTAACCCAGGTACTTGCCTGTTATTAAATTGGTGTTATTGTTAACCCCTGCTGTTTAGTATCTGCATCGCTGGTGCCTCACACTATACAGTTTTTGTTGACATAGGATATGTATATACATAAAGAAAGCTTTCGACACATTGGCCTTCATAGATCAAAGTATTGATTACAAGAGGTGGGATGTTATGTTGAAGTTGTATAAGACATTGGTGAGGCCTAATTTGGAGTATTGTGTGCAGTTTTGGTCTCCTACCTACAGGAAAGACAAAGTTGAAAGACTACAGAGAAAATTTACAAAGATATTGCCGGGACTGGAGGACCTGAGTTATAAGGAAAGGTTGATTAGGTTAGGACTTCATTCCTTAGAATTTATAAGTTTGAGAGGAGATTTGATAGGGGTACACAAAATTATGAGGGATATAGATAGGGTAAGTGCAAGCAGTTTTTTTTCTACCGAAGTTGGGTTTAGGGTGAAAGGTAAAAAGTTTATGGGGAACATGAGGGGAAACTTTTTCACTCAGAGTGTGGAATGAGCTGCCAGCATAAGCTCGTTTTCAATGTTTAAGCAGAGTTTGGATAGGCACATGGATGGTAGAGGTGTGCAGGTCGATGGGAGCAGGTAGTGTAAATGGGCCAGATGAGCAGAAGGCCTGTTTCTGAACTGTACTTCTCTATGACTCTTGTATCTTCTGTAATATCCGTATGCCCCTGCTCTGAAAATGCAGTGCTCTTGGGCTCTATTTAAGCTCATTGGCCACTTATACATCCAATTCTGTAGGAATATTAGCATTTCCTCTACCTGCTGGAGTCTTCCTGCCACTAAGCAGAACACCCAATGTAGTGTCATGCCCCTTATGTTTTAGGCGGGTGGGATAAAATAGGCTGTGAAGGCGAAATGACACGCACCAATCTCTGTAGGGCTGGGATACAGGCTGGGTAACACCAATGGAATGCAATTTCAGTCTGTAGACCTTATTTTCTTCATCAAGGGACAGGCACTTACAGCATAGGCATCCTGCTGACTAAATAATCACCTAATCCCATGTAATTCTGTGTCCGCAAGGAACGACTTGAAAATTGTTCTTCTGTTAAATCAGTCCAGGGAGCTGGAGAAATAAGTCACGAGAAGAAACAACAATCTCTTCCATCTACATCCTTAGGCGTTGCCATGGTTTCGGGATGGTGTGTGCAATGCCCTGTGTTACTTTCATATCTATTTATTGGTTTGGTAACTGTGTGAACCTGCTGTGGAGAGTGTCCAGACAGGATCCATACCCCTCCTTCACAGCGGGGGCACGCACAGAGTGTAGGACTGGATTGGATTTAATCTGCTAACACCTCCGACTGACTGCTCCACACTGCCATCTATGTCCCTTCACCTTTGTATCATTAAATCTTGAATGGAGGGGCGCTGACATAACTAATAAGGCAGCCTGGATACAGGAGAGGCAGATGCTAAGAAGTGTGGTTGTTCTGAACCTTAAGGAGCACAAAAAAACAATATGTGCATGGCAAGATCCCTCAAACAACAGGAAGTTTATCTAATTTGGCATTTGCATGGAGAACTCTCTCATACATCTTTAACTAGTATGTTCAAGAGGGGGAGAGCTGTAGGGACATGATGGTGTAGCCAATACCTTATAAAGAGAGAAACGGTGCCATGATAAAGTATTCAGCCCCAGTGCTTTGTTCATATAAATGAGTATAACAACCAGGGATTTTGATCAATTTAATTGAGAATTTTATTTGTGAATCACATGATCCTTTTTCACACTAGAGCCCCAAAAACAGGGAAAATTGTGAAGTATGAAAAACTAAAAAATTCAAAAACTGAAACGTCAGAAGTTCAAAAGTATTCAACCCCTTTTTTCAGTACTTAGTTGAACCACCTCTCGCAGCTATTACAGCTTGTAGTCTTCTTGGATAAGTCTCTATTAGCTTTGCACAATGTGATGGAGTAAGATTTGCCCATTCCTTCTTGCAAAATGGCTCAGGCTGTGCCAGGTTAGTTGGGGAGTGGCAGTGGACAGCAAACTTGAGGTCTTACCAGAGATGTTCAATCAGGTTAAGGTCTGGATTCTGACTGGGCCACATAAGGACATGAATTTTCTTAATTCAAGCCATTCCATAGTTGTCTTAGCTGTGTGCTTTGGGTCGTTGTCCTGCTCCCCAGCTTAAGCTTTCTGGCGGAGGCTAGCAGGCTTTTATCCAGAATCTCCCTGTATTTAACAGCATTCACCTTCCCATCAATCCTGCCCAGGTTTCTAGTCCCTGCTGCTGAAAATCATCCATTTTTTTTTAGTCATGGCTTCTTCCTTTCCATTCTTCCATAAGTGCCCCTTTTGCGCAAGACCTTGAATATTGGATATTATAGAAAGAGTGCAGAGGAAATATATGAGTATGTTGCCGGGATTGGAGAGTGTGCCTTATGAGAATAGGTTGAGTAAACTTGGCAATTTCTCCTTGGAGCAAAGGAGGATGAAAGGTGACCTGATAGAGGTGTATAAGGCATTGATCATGTGGATAGCCAGAGGCTTTATCCCAGGGCTGAAATGGCTAACATGAGGGGGCATAGTTTTAAGGTGTTTGGAAATAGGTACAAGGGGGATATCAGAGGCAAGCCTTTCACACAGAGAGTGGTGGGTGCATGGAACGGTAGAGGCGGATGCAACAGGGTCATTTAAGAGACTCTTACATAGGTACATGGAGCTGATAATAATAGAGGGCTATGCAGTAGGGAAATTCTAGGCAGTTTCTAGAGTAGGTTACATGGTCGGCACAACTTTGTGGGCTGAAGGGCCTGTAATGTGATGTAGATTTCTATGTTTCTATTGTATGCTAGAATCAATTCCAGTTCATTGCACAAAACCCAATCCAGAACAGCTGATCCCCTCCCTAGTGGGTCAACCACAAACTGCTTTAAAGATTCATCTCATAGGCAGCCCTCAAACTCCCTGCCTTTGGGATCTAGCACAACCTGATTTTCCCAGTTTACCTGCATATTGAAACCCCCCATGACTATGGCAACAACATTAGGTAGGTAGGCATGGAGATGTTGGGCTGAAGGGCCTTTTTTCATGCTGCCTGGTTCAATAGCTCTGTGACTCTAATTAGCACTAATCTAGGCCCTTTGGCCCAACATGTCTATGAAGACCATCAAGTACCCGTTCATATCAAGTCTATTAACCAGTACTTTGTTAACTGCTTTATTACTTTGACTACTTAAGTGCTCCTTCAGATGCTGCTTACAGACTCAATGGACCAAATGGAGTAATTCTGTTCCTATAACTGCTCCACATTGGCTTCCACCGTCTTCCGAGGCAGTGCATTCCACACCTCCACAACTCTCTGGGAGAAGAAGTTCTTCCTCAACTCTGTTTTAAATAACTGACCCCTTATTCTCAATCCATGCCCTCTGGTACTAGACTCTCCCAACATCTGGAACATATTTCCTGCCTCAATCCTATCAAACGTTTAAGATAATTAATCTTAAACGTTTCAATCAGATCCCCTCTCAATCTCCTCAATTCTAGTGTGTACAAGCCCAATCTCTCCAATCTCTCTGCGTAAGACAGCCCTGCCAACCCAGGAATCAACCTAGTGAATCTACGCTGCACTTCCTCAATTGCCAGAATGTCCTTCCTTAAACCTGGAGACCAAAACTGTACACAATATTCCAGGTGTGGTCTCACCAGGGCCCTGTACAAATGCAAAAGAACATCCTTGCTCTTGTACTCAATTCCCCTTGTAACAAAGGCCAACATTCCATTTGCCCTCTTCACTGCCTGTTGAACTTGCTCATTCACCTTCATTGACTGATGAACTAGGACTCCTAGGTCTCTTTGCATTTCTCCCTTACCTAACTCGACACCGTTCAGACAATACTCTGCCCTATTGTTCCAGCTTCCAAAGTGGGTAACTTCACATTTATTCACATTGAATGACATCTGCCAAGTATCTGCCCACTCACTCAGCCTATCCAAGTCTCCCTGTATTCTCCTAACGTCCTCTTCGCATGTCACACTGCCACCCATTTTAGTATCGTCATCAAACTTGCTGATATAGTTTTCAATGCCCTCATCTAAATCGTTGACATAAATCATAAAGAGCTGTGTCCCAATACAGAGCCCTGTGGTACCCCACTAATCACCTCCAGCCAGTCTGAGAAACATCCATTCACTGCTACCCTTTGCTTTCTATCTGCCAACTAGTTTTCTATCCATGTTGAAACCCTGCCCCCAATGCCATGAGCTCTGATTTTACTCACCAATCTCCTATGTGGCACCTTATCGAATGCCTTCTGAAAATCTAGGTATACAACATCCACTGGCTTACCCTCGTCTAACATCCTTGTTACATCCTCAAAAAACTCCAACAGATTAGTCAAGCATGATTTGCCCTTGGTAAATCCATGCTGGCTCGGCCTACTCCTATTTCTGCCATCAAGATGTGCCACTATTTTGTCCTTAATAATGGACTCAAGCATCTTCCCCACGACTGACGTTAGGCTAACAGTGCGATAGTTCTCCGTTTTCTCCTTCCCTCCCTTCTTGAAAAGTGGGACAACCTTAGCCACTCTCCAATCTTCAGGAACTGATCCTGAATCTAAGGAACATTGGAAAATGATTACCAATGCATCCGCAATTTCCTGAGCCACCTCTTTTAGAACCCTCGGATGCAGACCATCTGGACCCGGGGATTTATTAACCTTCAGTCCTACCAGTCTACTCATCACAGTTTCTTTCCTAATGTCAATCTGTCTCAATTCCTCTGTTATCTTATGACCCTGGCCCATCCATACATCTGGGAGGTTGCTTGTGTCCTCCCTGGTGAAGACAGATCTAAAGTACGCATTAAATTCTGTTGCCATTTCCCTGTTTCCCATAACAATTTCTCCCAATTCATTCTTCAAGGGGCCAACATTGTTCTTAACTATCTTCTTTCTCTTCACATAGCTAAAAAAGCTTTTGCTATCCCCTTTTATATTCCTGGCTAGACTGAGCTCATACCTGATTTTTTCTCTCCGTATTGCTTTTTTAGTTAAGATCTGCTGTTCCTTAAAACTTTCCCAATCATCTGTATTCCCACTCATCTTAGCCCTGTCATACTTCTTTTTCTTTAATGCTATACAATCTCTGACTTCCTTTGTCAACCACTGTGGCCCCTTCCCCCTCTTTGAATCCTTCCTTCTCATTGGAATGAACTGCTTTTGCATCTTTTGTGTTATGCCTAAGAATATCTGCCACTGCTGATCCACTGTCTTTCCTGCCAGGGCATCTGCCCATTTAACTTTGGCCAGCTCTTCCCTTATGGCTCCGTAGTCTCCTTTATTTAATTGCAACACTGACACCTCTGATCTGCCCTTATCCCTCTCAAATTGTAGATAAAATCTTATCATGTTATGATCACTACTTCCTAATGGCTCCTTTACTTCAAGATCACTTATCAATTCCTGTTCATTACACATTACCAAGTCCAAAATAGCCTCGTTCCTGGTTGGCTCAAGCACAAGCTGTTCCAAAAATACATCCCTTAGACACTCCACAAACTCCCTATCCTGGGGTCCAGTACCTACCTGATTCTCCCAGTTCACCTGCATGTTGAAATCTCCCATAACGACTGCATTACCTTTAGCACATGCCAATGTTAACTCCCTAATCAACTTGTACCCAATATCCACGCTACTGTTTGGGGGCCTGTACACAACACCCATTAGGGTCTTTTTACCCTTACTGTTCCTCAGCTCAATCCACACAGACTCTACTTCCCCTGTTCCTAAGTCACCTCTTGCTAAGGACTGAATCTCATTCCTCACCAACAGGGCCACCCCACCCCCTCTTCCCATATTTCTGTCTCTACGATAGCACGTATACCCTGGTACACTCAATTCCCAGGCCTGATCCCCTTGCAGCCATGTCTCCGTTATCCCAACAATATCGTAGTTCCCCATTTTCATCTGAGCTTCAAGCTCATCTGTCTTATTTCTGACACTACGCGCATTCAAGTATAGAATTCTTAGCCCATTCCTCCTCTCTTTGCTTAAAACACTGTCTACTGTACCTAACCCAGCTCCTTGAACTTCCATCGGGCTAATTGCACCCTGAATTTTGATGACCTTCTCAAGATCACCCAAACCTTCTACACATTTAACCCCATGCTCCTTCTGACCAACCCTCTGGATCTGGATCCCTGCCCCCTGCACATCTAGTTTAAACCTTGGGTAGAGGGCAATTCCTTGCCAGAGACTGGAGGTTGGAGACTTGATGTCTGTGAGATTGCGAGTCCATGAACAAGGACCGGAGGTCCTGACAGGGACTGTCCTAGTGTTGGAGGATTGTGTGTGTGAGGGAGGGGAGAGCGAATAAGGGGGTTGTTTTGCCTTTGTTGACTTTCTTTTTGGTGTTGTTGCTGCATTGCTCTGTGTTGTGTGCTGTGTTGAACATTGTGGGCATGCTATTTTAACATTGGAATGTATAGCAACACTTGCAGACTGTACCCAGCACAAACAATGCACATCACTGTATGTTTTGCTGTACAGTGCTGTGTAAAAGCTTTAGGTGCATATATATAGCTAGGGTGCCTGAGACTTTTGCACAGTACTGTATTGCCAATGTGGTGCAAGAGAACGAGTTTTTAAATCTGGCAGGAGCAAAAGATGTTACGAATGCTGAGGGTGGAGCGCTGCAGGAGGGGTGAGGGTGGCACTGAAGACACCGAAGGATTGCCAGGGGCAAGAGCTATCACGGGTGCAAACACACCCTCAGTCCTGAAGCACCAGGCAAGGTATTTTGATTCCAAACAATTGGTTTATTGATCATTACGGAATGACCCTCTGGTGCTTCCCACTCCTTTCCCTCTCCCTTCCCCTTTTCCCTACCATGATTCACCTCTCCCTGCCCCCTTCCCACTCTCAGTCCACAATAGAGACCCAGATCAGAATCAGTATCAGAATCAGAATCAGATCAGAATCACTCACATATGTCATTTTTTTTGGGGGGGGGGGGGTGCAACAGTACAGTGCAATACATAAGATTACTACAGTACTGTGCAAAAGTCTTAGGTTTCCTACCTACGTATATGTGGCTAAGACTTTTGCACAGTACTATATATGAGACAAATAAATCTGAATCTGTACCTATGTCGTATAGCTATGGGAGCCTCTTTCTCCTCCATCTCTTCAGTCAGTGCATTCCAGAATTCAACCACACTCAATAAAAAGAGATCTTCCTGAGATCCTGGATATGATAAAAAGATGTAGATAGTGATGATAGCAATCTTTATTCCCTGTTAAGGATATCAAAAGCAAGAGGTAATGGGTTTAAGATGAGAGGAAGAGGTTTTAAAGGAGACCTGAGGGGACAGTTTTTATTTATGTAGAGCGGTTGATATCTGAAACGTGTTGCCAGAGGAGGAGGTGGAGTCAGATGCAATTGCCTTGATTAAAAAGCTGACCAAGCTGACCAATCTAATGGGATTCAGAATTGTTGTAATGTGAGTATTATTAAAATTAAGTTAATACTGCCGGGGTTGGCGGGGTCTTTATTTCCACTGGTTTTACTCCCAGTATGCATTGTATATAGTTCCTCCACCCAGGCCGCACGAGGTAGCTGGAAGCCTCTGTATTGTAAGTATCATTTGCCGTCCCAGATAAAGATGCTCTTTTGGCCATCAAGTTGTCGAGTGGTCTTTTTGTAAAGTAGAAGTTACCACACGAATCAGAATCAGAGTCAGGTCTATTAGAAACACAAGAGATTCTGTGGACACACAAAATGCTGGAGGAACTCAGCAGGCCAGGCAGTACCTACGGAAATGAATTAATGCTCAGTGTTTTGGGCTGAGAAATATCGACTGTTTATTCATATCCACAGATGCTGCTTGCCCTGATGATTTCCTCCAGCATTTTGTGTCTGTTACTTTGGTCTATTATCACTGACAGAAGTTGTTAAATTTGTCGTTTGATTTGCTTCATTGAGTCATACAGCACAGAAACAGGCCCTTCAGCCCAACTCATGCATGCTGACAAAGATACCCATCCAAGTTATCCCACTGGTCAGCATTTCGCCTGTAACTCTCTAAAATTCTCCTATCCAACTGCCTTTTAATGCTGTACCTATCTCAACCACTTCCTCTGCCAACTTATTCCGTAAATATACCATAAGACCATAAGATATAGGTGCAGAATTGGGCCATTTGGCCCATCATAGCTGATCCATTCTTACTCTCAGCTCCAATTTCTTGCCTTCTCGCCATAACCCTTCATGCCCTGGCGTATCAAGAATCTATAAACCCCTGCCTTAAGTAAACCCAATGGCTTGACCTCCACAGCCACCTGTGGTAACGAATTCCAGAGATTCACCACTCTCTGGCTAACAAAATTCCTCTTCATCTCTGTTCTAAATGGACATCCCTCTGTTCTGAGGCTGTGTCCTCTGGTATTAGACACCCCACCACAGGAAACAGCCTCTCCACATCCACACTTTCAGTGCCATTCAACATTCAATAGGAGATACCCCTTCATTCTTCTGAATTCCGGCGAGAACAGAGCCATCAAGCGCTCCTCATATGATAAGCTTTTCAATCCCGGAATAATTTTTGTGAACCTCCTTTGAAACCCTCTCTAATGTCAGCACATCCTTTCTTAGATAACGGGCCTACAACTGCTCACAGCACTCCAAGTGAGGCCTCACCAGTACCTTATGAAGCCCCAGCATGCAACATTCTGACGAAAAGGTTGCCCCAAAAGTTCTTGTTAGGTATCTCTCATCTCAACCTAAACCTATGCCATCTAGTGTTTGATATCTGACCCCTGGGAACATGACAGTGCATCCACCTGTGCCCCTCATGATTTTATGCACCTCTACAAAATCACCCCTCAGTTTCCTACACTCCATGTAGTAGGAAGGAAAAGTAGCCTCTCCAACCTGTCTCTGTTTCTCTCACCACAGATGCTGCCTTCCATGTTGAGTGTTTCTGTTTCTTTTCCAGATTTCCAGCCTCTGCAGTGTTTTGATTTTGAGGACCTGGCCTTTTTATCATTACGGTTTACATGAGCATCCTGTGCTCAAGTTGCAGCAATAACTCAATTTCCAAAAGCATTTTAAAATGATGTGAAGGTGTACTCTCTGGAGAGTTCTGCAGGGAAATTGTGGTGAAGTTTGAAGGTGTGATATATGCACCTTTTTTGGTTGTGTTTGTAATAAAATTAGACTTGCTTGTATTTGATGTTTCTTTTCTAAAACATTGTGATGTCTGTATTTCCATGCTTTTCAAAAGTTGCAGCACAATCTCGACATGTTCCAGCATATCAGTCTGTTCTACAATAATCTTGCATTCATCAAGGTCTGTCTCACTGGTGAATACCAAAGCAAAGTAGTTATTAAGAACCTCCTCTACTCCAGGGACATATTTCTTCTTCAGTCCTACCCTCACTCTAGTCATCCTCCTGTTCTTCACGAATATGTGGAACACTTCAGGGTTTTCTTTAATCCTACCTGTC
Source organism: Hypanus sabinus (assembly GCF_030144855.1). Taxonomy (NCBI): domain Eukaryota; kingdom Metazoa; phylum Chordata; class Chondrichthyes; order Myliobatiformes; family Dasyatidae; genus Hypanus; species Hypanus sabinus. The sequence goes on along the minus strand of NC_082708.1, from coordinate 183,127,233 downwards.
AGGACTTCATGTACCCCCTTCTCCCTTCTAGCTAACCTAAGTCTTTCCTTCAGCTGCTTCCTGGTTACCTTGTAAGTCGCTAGTGCCCTGTCTGATCCTTGCTTCTTAAAACATTAAGTAAACTTCTTTCTTGATTAGATGTTCCACATGTCCTGATAACCACACTTCCTTCGTTCTCCATCCTTTCCCTGCTTCAATGAGATAAACCTACCCAGAACTCTTTCTAAATCTCCACATGTCCATTGTGCATTTCCATGGGTACATCTATTCCTAGTTTATGGTAAAAAGTTCCTACCTAGTAGCATCATATTTCCCTCTCCCCCAATTAAATACTTTCCCATACCATCTGCTCCTATCGCTCATCACTGAGTCATGGCATCTGCAGAAATTCTCTGATGAATCAGCAATAGTTGGAGAGGACAGGAGGATGAATGTGGGCCCCTGGAGAAGGACTTTATCAAATGGTGCAAGCTGAAACATCTGCAGCTCAACATTAGTAAAACCAAACAGATGGTGATGGACTTTAGTAAAATTAAGCCTACATTGTTCCCTGTTACTATTGATGATGAGGAAATGGATGTGGTGAGGACCCACAAGTATCTGGGGTGCACCTGGATGACAGACTTGAGTGGAGCACCAACACGGAGGCTGTGTACAAGAAGGACCAGAGTCTCCTTTACTTCCTGAGGAGACTGAGGGCCTTTGGAGTATACAGGCCTCGCCTTCATATGCTCTACCAGTCTGTTGTTGCCAGTACAATCTTTCACGTGGTGGTGTGCTGGGGCAATGGCATCAACACAGGTGATGCCAACAGGCTCAATAAACCAATTAGAAAGGCTGGCTCTGTTACAGGAGTCAAAATGGACATACTTGAGGCTGTGATAGAGCAAGGGACTCCCATGGAAAATCCTGGCAATTCTGGACAATGTTTCCCACCCTTTGCATGCCACCTTGGCTGAACAGAGGAGCACAGTTAGTAATAGACTGTCAACTGTGCTGCTCCAAAGAGTATTCTGACTCATTCTTACTCTTGGCCATTAGGCTCTATAATGTCAATCTATAGCTAGGGAAGTGATAATGCCCTCCTGTTAGACTGTGGTAACTTATTTTTTATTCTTTCTATTTCTCTTCTAATATTTATACCTGTATACTTGTAATGCTACAGTGACATTGTAATTTCCTTGGGGATCAATAAAATATCTATTTATCTATCAAGGCTAGGCAAAGGTCAGGGAGTTGTGGTCAATGTCTCCAAAATGCTCACCCACCAAGTTATCTGACACCTGACCTGGCTCATTGCCTCTCCACAGATCCAGTATGACCTCTCCAGTCGGCCTATCTACACATTGTGTCAGGAATCCTTCCTGGACACACCCAACAAGTTTGCCTCAACTAAATCTTTTGCACTAAGGAGTAATGATTATTGCACTATCAGTATTAGGGAATGTTCAGGTCACTCATGAAAACAACACTGTTATTTTTGCTTCTTTCCAAAATTTGCATATCAATCTGTTCCCCAGTGTCTGTCGCTATCTGGGAGGGTGGGGAGGGAGAGTCTATAGAATATTTCCAATAGAGCGATTGCTGTTTCTGACTTCCACCCACACAGACTCAGCGGGTGACCCTTCCATGCCATCGGCCCATTCTGTCGCTGTGATACTATTCCTTGTTAGCAATGTCACTCCTTCACCAGCAGCCAGCAGCCATTCCTGTCCTTCCAACTGCCAGATATCCAAACGTTGTAGCCCCATGTACTAAGTCCACTGCCTTGTTCCTAATACTTCTCACATTAAAATGCATATTTCATACTAATCCAGCTGATTGCAATGTGCCCTATCTACAGTCTACCCTTCTTCACAGTCACTCTACATGCTGCACCTACCTTTAAAACAACTGCCCCTTCCTCTAACCTATCACTCTGGTTCCCATCCCCTGCCAAACTAGTTTAAATCCTCCCCAAGAGCTCTAGAAAACCTGCCCACACGGACAATGGTCCTCCTATAGTTCAGGTGTAGACCTTTCCAGTTGTACACTTCATACCGTACCTTCTCCAGAAGAGATCCCAATAATATTTAAATCTGACCATTGACCCCTACACCTGTTCTTCAACAACAGATTAATCTGCCAAATCATCCTGTTATTACCCTCACTAGTGCATGCCACAGAGATTACTACCCTGGATGTCCTGCTTTTCAGCTTCCTACCTAACTCCCCATTCCCTCTTTAGGAACGCGTACCTTTTCCCACCTATGCTGTTGGTAGCAATATGTAACATGACTTCTGGCTGCTCACCCTCTCCCTTAAGAATGCAGTGGACTGGATCTGAGACATCCCTCACCCTGGAACCTGAAAGGCTTCCTATCACGAGGGAGTTGCTGTCACACCCACTCAATCCTCTGTCTGTGCCCCTAGCTATTGGATCCCCTATCACCACCACTCTTTTTTCTCCTCTTCTCTTCTGAGCCACAGAGCCAGACTTGGCGCCAGAGACCTGACTGCTGTGGCTTTCCTCTGCTTGGTCATTCCCCATCAACAGTATCCAAAGTGCTACACTTGTTATTGAGTGATTTGGCCACAAGGATTCCCTGCACTGGATACAAACCCCCTATCCCTCTCCTGATTGTCACTCAGTTACCTGTGTGTAACTACCTCCTCGTATCTCCTGTCAATCAGCCCCTCAGCCTCTTAACTGATCCATAGTTATCCAGCTCCCACTTTAGTTCCCTAATGCCCTCTGTTAGAAGCTGCAGGTGCGTATACTTCTTGCAGTCGTCATGGATACTGGAGGTCCTCCCTTCCTCCCACATCCTGCAAGAGAACACTCCACTACCCTGACTGGCATCTCTATTGTTCTAAATGGGCAACAAGAGAGAATCGTACTGAAAACTTACCCTAGCCTCTGTCTCTCCTTGCCAAAGCTCCAAACGCCAACCCTCTCCACTCACACAATTGCCATTGCTCTTGAACCTATCTTCTTTTGATTGGCCCTGGCCAAGAGCCAAATTGTCCAGTGAACTCAAGCCCGCCGAGAAGTCCCGACAGGCCCTGCTAATTTTTAAAATCCCGCACCCATTCTCCACAAGTAACAGCTTGTGCAAACTCAAGCCCACCAAAAATATTGGGCGTGGATTTTAAGGCTGCAGTACCGCATCCCTGATAGTAGAAATGGGAAGAGGGTATGTCCCAGGTTGATAATGGATGTAGACTTTTTGAGGCATTGCCTTTTGAAAACGTCCTTGCTGGTGGAGAGGTTTGTACCTGTGTTGGAGCTGGCTGAGTCTACAACCTTTTGCAGCCACTTTTGGATCCTTTGCTTTGGAGCCTCTATACCAGGCGGTAACGCAACCTGTTAGAGTGCCCTCCGCCACACTTCTGTAGAAATTTGCTGGAGAGTTTGGTGAATCTGGAGTGGCACAGAGCAACACTGAGAGTGGGATGCAGCTGAACGCACACAGTTGCACTTAAGTAATAGGATGACAAGAGGAGATCGGTGAAGTTCAAAGGGATCTAGTGTTCCCTGAGCATAAATCACAAAATGGTAGCAAAGTGATGCAGAAAATAGTTAGGAAGATTATGGCATTTTGGCCTTTAATGCAAGGGATCAGAGCTGAGAAATAAGGAAGTGCTGTCATATATTGAAGTATAGGTTGTGAGTGAGGCCACATCTGGAGTACTGTGCACAGTGCTAGCTTCCTACTTTAGGAAAAGTTATACCAAGGATTTATACAGTACCAAGTTTATATATATAGATATATAAATGCGTGTGTGTGTGTGTGTGTGTGTGTGTGTGTGTGTGTGTGTGTGTGTGTGTACTATATGCAAGTGATGATAAACCTGATTCTGATCTGGGTCTCTATTGTGGACTGAGAGTGGGAAGGGGTCAGGGAGGGGGGAATCATGGCTGGGAAAAGGGGAAGGGAGAAGGGAGGGAGTGGGAAGCATCAGGGAGACATTATGTAATGATCAATAAACCAATTGTTTGGAATCACATGAGCTTGCCTGATGTCTCAGGGCTGGGTGTGTCTGTACCCACGCCACCCCCTGCCCCTGGCTATCATTCTCTGAGACAGCATGACAAGAGAGATATGAAAACATTTCCACCAGTGGGAGAGTCTCAAACGAGCGAACGTATCTATGACAGGGACAGTCACATACGATGTAGAAGTGTCGGAATTCCTTCACGCAGATGTTGGTGAATCTCTGGAACTCCTCGACCCCGAGGGTTGTGAAGGCTGAGCCACTGGGGGCATTGAAAGAGTAAGTCGGTATATTTCTGAAAGATCAGTTTTTGTTAGCCCCATGATAAAATCTTATCATTTACCTCACAATAGATGACTTTAGGATGAATATGACGAGTCTCTCATCCCTGGCCTCATTTGCAGACACACTACAGTGTAGAGCTTTTGAATGGAATTGGTAATGTGAGCAGCTTGCCAACAACACGTACATGAGAACTTCAATCAATTGGGTAAAAGGATGCAAATTCCGTGGAAGACTGGCAGGCGAGGGACAGGATTGAACGTTAAAGCAGTGTATAGATACAGATGATTAAATGATCGTTGGAGCTATAAGCCTGCATTGCAGGGGCCAGGGGAATAGCACCTGTCCAACACAGACAGTCACGGTTGAATAACCCAGATGATAATGGGAGATTGATATTCTGTGTTTCTGTTCAATTTCCTTTGGGAGGCTGGGAGATGATGGGTTGCCTTCCTCAATGTTACTTACATCAAATAAGTTGGGAAGAATCTGCGCCTCTGAAGTTTCAGTGAGTTCGAAGGCTTTCCGCTCTTAACGATGTTAGCCAGGATGTTAATCTTTGTTCTGTGCACTACCTATCAGCCCAAGGAGCCTATGCTTCCATAGTGCGGGGTTCTTCAAAGTACCACGGACATTGTGCTCGCCCCATTGCAGGAAGAAAGTGGAAACTGTGCAGAAGGTGCAGAGGAGGTTTACCAGGATGCTGCCTGGATTAGAAAACATGCCTTATGAGGAAAGTTTGAGCAAGCACGGGCTTATCTCTTTGGAGGGAAAGGGGATGAGAGGTGAACTGATAGAGGCGAATAAGATGATAAAAGGCATTCATAGGGTGGATAACCAGAGGCTTTTTCCCAGGGCAGAGGTGACTAATATGAGATGGCGTGATTTAGGGTGACTGGAGATAAGCATATGTGGGATGTCAAAGGTAGAATTTTCACACAGAGAGTGGCAGGTATGTGAGGCATGCAGCCAGGAGTGGAGGTAGAGGAAGATATTGTACTGCGCAAAAATCTCAGGCACATGTATATATCTAGGGTGCCTAAGACTCTTACACAGTACTGTAGTAATCTTATGTATTGCACTGTACTGCTGCTGCTACAAAAGTAAACGCATTTCATGACATATATGATAAACCTGATTCTGATATGCGACTCTATTGTGGACTGAGAGTGGGAGGGGGGCAGGGAGAGGGGGATCATGATAGGGAAAAGGGGAAGGGAGAGGGGAGGAAGCCATCCTATAATCACCAATAAACCAATTGTTTGGGATCAAACGACCTTGTCTGGTGTTTCAGGGCTGGGTCCGTCTGCACCTGCGCCACCCCCTGCCACAGGTGCTCCTTCTCTGCCAGCTGTCCCACACCCTTCCCGCGGTGCTCTGCCCTCGTCATTCCCAACATCCTTTGCTCCCACCAGATTTACAAACCCACTCTCCGCTCCATGTTGACAAACACAGGACTGGGCTGAAGTCTTAGGCACCTTAGCTATATGTATATGTGCCTAAGACTTTTGCACAGTACTGAGAAATAGGGACATTAATGATCCTCTTATTTAGGCAAATAGATGAAACAAGACGATGGAGGTCTATGTGGGAGGGATCTTAGAGTAGGTTAAAAGGTTGGCACAACATTGTGGGCCAGAGGGCCTATACTGGGCTGCCAAGTTCTGTGTTCAACATGACCATTCCTCGTTGTAGTCAGACTCGGTGAATATCCGCACAGGAAGGTCCCACTATACGATGCACTGGGACTGTTTAGATGAAGCACCACATTTTCCTTGTTTACATTCACAGATTCACAGAAGTGACATGTTGGTTCATCTGTATTGAAACACGGAGGGGGTGATAACCAGTGCTGAGAGGTAAGGGCAATGAGGGTGGCAGGGGTTGGTAGGTGATGGGTGATCCAGGCGGTTGGTAAATGGAGGAGAGGAGAGCAGAAATGATGGCAGAGGCTGGGAGGTGATAGGTGGAGGTGGCAAAAGGATGCAGATGATAGAATCCGATAGGAGAGTGAGGTGGTGTCTGGAACCAAACAAGGAAGGGAGGAGGGCAGATGGGAACAGTAGGGGAGGGACACAGCTGAGACAATCCATCCATTCTCATCCCCCATCTCCCGTGGTAATCTGTGGTATAACCCTTTTGGTGCTGGGACTTATCTATCTTAATGTTTTACACAAGTAGCAGCATATAAGCCTAATCTATGCTGTCCTCATATTCTTCAAAGTCCCTCATACTGGTAGGGGAGGTCCGTAATGAACCTTTGCTTCTGTATTCAACAGTGAGAGGTTCCTTAAGGTTTTCATAGTGGCGGGTAGTGGTGGGGATAAGCTCCCACTAACTATTAAATGCTCCCAATGGTGTGCGTCTCAACTGGCCTTTGATAACCATTCCTGGCCTTCACGTGCGGCTTAGCTTCTAAGCCCAGTGGAATCGTTTACACTGTTATATCGCACTGCCTTGGTTTGCGTATCTTGTAGCTGGGATGTGACAAACACGGTCAACCACAACCAACAGAGGGCCTGACCAGTGAGAGAAAACGTTACCTATTGCTTGCATGCTCTTATTGCAGCCCATCCCTACACCTCTTTTTATCGACTATCTTCCACTCTATCCTTCAATCAACATGAAAGGCCTTGACCCAAAACATTGCCGGTCCATTTCCTTCCACAAGTGTTGCCTGGCTCGCTGAGTTCCTCTAGATCTCTTTTGCTCTTGTGTTTCCTTTGAGGACATTGTACATTGAGTTCTACCTGACTTCCTAGACCTTGACCTTGCATTCTTATCCATCTTCAACTCTTTATCCAGTCTTAGCTCTAAGACACGTTTGTGTCTGCTCCTATCACTTTCTCAGACAGCTTAACTCTGGACACACTCACAAGGATAAACACTACCTCACTTTTTCAAATACTTATTTTTTATATACACTCATTGGCCATTTTTTAGATACCTACTATACCTAATAAAGTGGCCACTGAGTGTACGTTCATGCCCTACTATTACTGTAACCCATCCACTTTAAGCTTCAGTGTGTTGTGCATTCAAAGATGCTCTTCTGCACATCACTGATGTAAAACGTGTTTATTTGAGCACTGTCACCTTCCTGTCAGCTTGAACCAGTCTGGCCATTCTCTTCTGACCTTCCTCATTGACAATGCATTTTCGCCCTCAGACCTGCCCCGAAAGGATGTTATTTTGCTTTTTGTTGTGCCATTCTCTGTAAACTCTAGAGACTGTTGTGTATGAAAATCCTAGAAGATCAGCAGTTTCCGACATACTCAAAACACCCTGTCTGGAACCAACAATCATTCCACAGTCAAAGTCAATTAGATCACAGTTCTTTCCCATTCTGATGTTTGGTCTGAACAACAGCTGAACCTCTCAACCATGTCTGCATGCTTATATACATTGAGTTGCTGTCACGTGATTGGCTGATTAGATATTTACATTAACGAGCAGGTGTACAGGTGTAGCAAATAAAGTGGCCACTGAGTGTATTTATGGGAGTCAGTGCATTGGCTGCATGAACAATATCTGGGTAGTCAAAAGAGTACAAAGCATTTAGTAAACATATTGAGAGATTACTGGCTTGTGAAATATTCATAGCATCAGTTCGATCACTTAGATCACTTTTATTTCCCATTCTGCCATTTGGTCAGATCAGTAACTGAACCTCTTGACCATGGCTGCATATTTACCACCCTGACTGGTTGCCATGTGATTGGCTGATCAGATGCTTCGCATTAATAAGCAGTTGCATCTAATAATGTGGCCACTGAGTATATATCTTTCTATAAATTTCTAATAGTTTCACTGTATTGCTGCTGCAAAGCAACAAATTTAACAACAGATGTCAGTGATAATAAATCTGACACTGATTTTGAGTGATAAACCATCTCTTTGATGATTAATTTAAATCCAGATACTCATGTACTGTTCAAGCTGAAATGGTCTGATAAAATATCTTTTGTAATGCAGAATATTAGTATGTGTGTGTGTGTGTATGAAAGGGAGTGTGTACTTGTGTGTGTGTGTTTGCCTGTGTGCCTCTGAGTGCACATGTGTATGTATGTGTGTTTGTGTGTGTGTGTGTGTGTATATGTGTGCACGTGTGTGTGCCTGTGTGTGGGTGTCTATGTGTTTGAGTATGTATGCATGAGTGTGTGTGTGTGTGTGTGTGTGTGTGTGTGTGTGTGTGTGTGTGTGTGTGTGTTTGTGTGTGAGAGGTTGTGTGTGTGCATGTTAGCATGTCTGTGTGTGTCTGTGTGTGTCTGTTTGTGTATGTACATTTGTATGTGCGTGTGTGTGTGTGTGTGTGTGTGTGTGTGTGCATGTAAGTTGGTGTGTGCCTACGTGTGTGTTCATGATGCCAGTGAGGGCTGTGTGTCCTTATGTGTAAGTGTATTTTTATGTATATCTGTGCGCCTATGCATGTGCACACGCACACACACACACACACACACACACACACACGTGGTTTTACAGTGTGTTTATGTGTCTGATGTGTGCATTTGCATGTGAATGATGTGCATGCATGAGTCTGTGTGTGGCATTGGTTAGACTGTATCTGGAGTATTTTGTGGGCCACATCTCAGAAATGATGTGCTGGCAGTGGGGAGAGTCCACAGGAGGTTCACAGGAATGATCCCAGGAATGAAAGGGTTAATGTGTGAGGATTTTTTTGATGGCTCTGCTCCTGTACCCCCTGGCGTTTAACAGAATGATGGGGATCTCATCGAAAGGCCTGGATGAAGTGGATTTTTAGAGGATGTTTCCTATAGTAGAGGAGTCTCGGACAAGAAGGCACAGCATTAGAACAGCAGAGATGATGAGGAATTTCTTTGGCCAGAGGTGGCAAATCTGTGGATTTCATTGCCACTGACAACTGTGGAGGCCAAGTCATTAGGTTCATTTAGGTGGAGGTTGACATATTCTGAATTAATAAGGGTGTCAAAGATTTTGGGGAGAAGGCAAGAGAAGAGGGATGTGAGGGATAATAAGTCAGCCATGTGGAATGATGGAGCAGACTAAATGGGCTGAATGGCCTAATTCAGCTCCTACAGTATATCTTATGATTTATGGTGTGTGTGTGTGCCCTGAGTGCGTTTATGCCGGTTGGTTGTGTAGTGGCATCAGCACTGGACTTTGAGGCAGAAAGTCTCGAGTTCAAATCCAGCCTGTTCCTTGCACACTTTCCATCTGTGCTGGGTCGTCCGTCGAGCTAGCAACTTGCCCTTGTAAAAGATAGTCAAAAGCTACAGAACAGCAAAATTTGCCACTTGGTGCACCACACACCATAAAAAGGAACACATCTGTGTGTTTATGTGTGTGCGTGTGTGAAATGGCCCCATTCCACAGGAACTTGGTCACTAAGGAATCTGTAAACATTCAAGAAAAGATAATGAAAGCCCAAGAAGCCAGAGTGTGTGACTAACTAAACTGCTCTTTCACAGAGCTAGCATGGTTAAGATGGACTGAGTGGTCCCCTGTCACTTTGATATCATATTCTGATTTCTAACACCTGTATTAAATCACTTTAACCCTTTCTGTGCTGAGCAGAATTACACCAGGTGTCCCTGCCCTCCCCATTGGAGAGAGAGTCGACAGAGGAATTGTGTTTGAATTAATTTATTTAGGAATTGTAAAAGTCATCGTTAACACACTGATATTATACACAGCTTTAGGTACAACTTCAGCGGGAAGTTTTAAAAAAAATACAAAATAAAAGAAATTCACAAAAGAGTTTAACAATTTCTTAAAACTACGTACAAAAAAAACACACATGGAGAAAGGAAGGGTCATTAAGCGAAAGGTTGGAACGAGATTCACACCACAAGAAAGGCAAGCATTTAAACAGAGTGTACTGTACAGAACGTAGCAAAAACCCATCGAGCCCAGAGAGTGGTCAACCCTTTGATAACTATATACACATGGCCTGTAAGAAATTAGGAAGTAGAAAATGATCAAAGTCCTGAACTTGTCATTCTAATCATCTGCAGCCAGCATTGGTGGTTAACAGTGTGGCTCCCTCAGCTATAGCTGAATTATCTCTGCAACAACAGTATTCTCATGAACTGCGGAGTTGTTGAATTCCAGAGAGCCCGGAGCACCCACGTTTCATTCTGAATCCATCATGTATCAGCTCATCACAACCCATGGCATTTGACCTCAGAGTCTTCTGAGCAAGAAATGGGATGGTGACCAAGCTAGTGAGTATTGGGACCTCAGTCCTGAGAATTTGCATGAGCGGATGTGAAAAGCACATGAGAAACAGAGGGTGGGGGGAACAGAGAGATTGGAAAACAAAATAACCCAGCCTGCTTTAATATCATGGAAATGATCAAAGTCCAGTGACTGGATATGAGACGGAGGCACAAATTTGCAATTAGTGCTCTCCTCCGATGTGTCAAGTGAAAAGAGGTATTCAGCTGTAGGCCATCACAGAATATCCAGTAATATGATAACCATACAAACACACTCACACATACGCACGCACACAGACACACAAAGAGATACACACTCACTGTTTAATGCAAACACGCATGCAGATTCATACCTAAAGGCACATGCATACAGGAGTTCATAAGAGTGATCCTGGGAATGAAAGGGTTAATGTATGAGAAATACTTGATGGGCTCTAGGCCTGTACTTTCTGGAGTTTAGAAAAATGGAGGGGTGGGGGCCTTCATTGAAACTTATTGAATATTGAAAGGCCTAGACAGAGTGGATGTGAAGAGGATGGGTCCTATAGTGGGGGAAGTCTAGAACCAGAGGGCATAGCCTCAGAATCCAAGGACATCCCTTTAGAAAAGAGATGAGGAGGAATTTCTTTACCCAGAAAGTGAAGATTCTGTGGAATTCATTGCCACAGACAACTGTAGAGGCCAAGTCATTGGATATATTTAAAGTGGAGGTTACTAGCTCCTTGATTTTTAGAGCAGAAAGGTTGTGGGGAGAAGACAGGAGAATGGGGATGAGAGTGATAATAAATTATGATGGAATGGTGGAGCAGATGTGATGGGCTGAATGGCCTAATTCTGCTCCTATGTCTAATGGTTTTATGTGCACGGCACACACACAAGGATACAGACACACATGCTCATCCATCTTGTTGATTCTAGACGTTCAGTAATTAGGTGCAGGCATCTTATCTGAATTCACTCTCTCCACTTCCTCAGCTCCTGGAATGTTGATGTTAAACCTCCCATTGCCATGGTAACTATGGCTGCAGTCAGCCCTGTCTTTTTGTGCCTATTCATCAGCAACGTTTTGGTTTGAAACAAAAATTGTGGTTGGGTTCTTTTCTGTGAGCAAGTATTCCAGATTTGACATTTCAATCCCAGTCACGGGGAGGTCTGACATAAAGCTATAAAATTATAAGAGGCAGAGATACAGGAGACAGACTGCAGTTTTTTTTTTCTCTCCCAAGGTGGAAATGTCATATACTGGAGGTCACACATTTAAGGCGAGGAGAGTAAGTTGAAGTGGGATAATTTTTTACACAGAGAGTGGAATGTGCTGCCAAGGGTATTGTTGGAGATGGGAGCTGAATGTCCAAGGTTACACATTTTACCAGAGGAATAGGAAGGAAAGCAGAGGGGGTGGCATGGATCTACTGGTAAAGAATGGCGTCAAATCAGTAGAAAGATGTGACATAGTATTGGAAGATATTGAATTAAGAAACTGCAGAGGTAAAAGGACACTGATGGCAGTTATATACAGGCCTTCCAGCAGTAGCTGGGGTGTGGACCGCAGATTACAATGGGAAATAGAAAAAGCATGTCAAAAGAGCAATGTTATGATTGTCATTGGAGATTTCAACATGCAGGTTGATAGAGAAAATCAGATTGGCAATGAATCTCAAGAAAGTGAGTTTCTTGAATGTCTATGAGACGCCTTTTAAACCATTTGTCATTGAGCCTACCAGGGAATCAGCTATACTGGATTGGGTGTTATGTAATGAACCAGAGGCGATTAGGGAGCTTAAGGTAAAGAAACCCATAGGAGCCAGTGATCACAATCTGATTGAGTTTAACTTGAAACTTGAAAGGGAGAAAGTGAAGTCTGATGTAGCAGTATTTCAGTGGAGTAAAGGAAATTACAGTGGTATGAGAGAGGAGTTGGCCAAAGTAAATTGGAAGGAGATATACAGCAGAGCAGCAATGACTTGAGCTTCTGGGAAAATGAGGAAGGTGCAGAATAGAAGTATTCAAAAACAAAGAAATATATAAATGGAAAAAAATAGTAGAACTGTGGCTCACAAAAGAAGTCAAAGCTATTGTAAAAGGAAGAGAGAGGGCATACAACAAAGCAAAAATTAGTGAGAAGATAGAGGATTGGGAAGCTTTTAAAATGACAGAAAGCAACTAAAAGAATCATTAGGAGGGAAAAGATGAAATATGAAAGCAAGCTAGCAAACAATATCAAAGTGGGATAGTAAAAGCTTTTTCAAGATGCAAAAAATAAAAGACTGATGAGAGTGAATATAGGACTGTGAGAAAATGAGGCTGGAGAAATAATAATGGGGGATAAATAGATGGCAGATGAACTAAATGAGTATTTTCCATCAGTCTTCACACCAGCAATGTGCCGGATGTTGAAGGGTGTGAGGGAAGAGAAGTGAGTGCAGTTAATATTCCAAGGGAGAAGGTGTTCAAAAAGCTGAAAGACCTAAGGATACATGTCACCTGGACCAGATGAACTGCACCCTAGGGTTCAGAAAGAGGTAGCTCTAGAGATTGTGGAAGCATTAGTAATGATCTTTAAAAAATCATTGCACTCTGGAATGGTGCCAGAGGACTGGAAAATTGCAAATGCCACTCCACTCTTTAAGAAAGGACAAGGCAGCAGAAAGGAAATTATAGACCAGTAGCCTGACCTCAGTGGTTGAGAAGATGTAGGAGTCAATTGTTAAAGATGAGGTGATGGAGTACTTGGTAACACAGGACAAGATAGGGCAAAGTCAGCATGGTTTTCTTAAGGGAAGACCCTGCCTGACGAACCTGTTGGAATTCTTTGAGGAGACTACATGTAGTAGATAAAAGGGATGTAGTGGATGTTGTATATTTGGACTTTCTGAAGGCCTTTGACAAGGTGCCACACATGAGATTGCTTGCCAAATTAAGAGCCCATGGCATTACAGGAAAGTTACTGAGTATTAGCAGTTCGGTAGGAGGCAGCGAGTGGGAATAAAGCAATCCTTGTCTGGTTGGCTGCCAGTGACTGGTGGAGTTCTGCAGGGGCTCAGTGTTGGGACCGCTTCATTTTATACTGTATGTCAATGATTTAGATGATGGAATAGATGGCTTTGTTGACAAGTTTGCAGATGATATGAAGATTGGTGGAGCGGTAGGTAGTGTTGAGGAAACAGGTAGGATGCAGAAGAACTTAGATGGATTAGGAGAGTGGGCAAGAGAGTGGCAAAGGAAATACAATGTTGGAAAGTGCATGGTCATGCAATTTGGTACTATAAATAAATGAACAGATAATTTTCTAAACAGAGAAAATTCAAAAATCTGAGATGCAAAGGGACTTGGGAGTCCTCATGCAGAAGACCCTAAAGGTTAACTTGCAGGTTGAGTCGGTGGTGAGGAAGGCAAATGTCATGTTAGCATTCCTTTCAAGAGGTCTAGAATACAAGAGCAAGGATGTGATGCTGAGGCTTTATAGGGCACTGGTGAGGCCTAACCTTGAGTATTGTGAACAATTTGGGGCTCTCATCTTAGAAGAGCTGTGCTGGCATTGGAGTGGGTCCAGAAGAGGTTTCACAAGAAAGATTCTGGGAATGAAAGGGTTATCATACAAGGAACTTTTGATGGCTTTGGGTCTGTACTCACTGTAAGTCAGAAGAATGAGAGGGGATCTCATTGAAACCTTTTGAATATTGAAAGGCCTAGACAAAGTAGATGTGCAGAGGATGTTACCCATGTTGAGGGAGTCTAGGACAAGAGGGCACAGCCATTTAAAACAGAGATATGGAGAAATTTCTTTAGCCAGATGGTGGTGAATTTTTAAATTGGTCAGGTTGTTGGGTGTATTTAAGGCAGAGCTAGATCGAATCTTGATTGGACACGGCGTCAAAAGATTACGGGGAGGAGGCTGGAGAGTGGGGCTGAGGAGAGGAGAAAAGGATCAGCCATGACTGAATGGCATCGCAGACTCGATGGGCCATATGGCCAAATTCTGCTCCTATGTCTCATGGTCTTATATTATAGAGGTTTTTAAGAGGTTCTTAGGTAACAACTTTGAAAAGAGAGTTGGACACAGATAGTAAAGGTCTAGAGCAGATTGTAAAAGTCTGGAACTGGAGTCCATGGACTCCTTGCTTAGTGGTGTTGGTCCACGGCATAAAAAAGATTGGGAACCCCTGGTCTAGAGGGATATGGGCCAAATGCAGGAAAATGGGATTAGCTTGGATGGGCTCTTGGTCAGCACGAAGCAAGTGGGCCAAAGGGTTGTTGCTGTGTCGTACTGTTCAACGTTCTATTTTTTGATAGCTTTGTTCTTTCAACAGATAGAATGCAGAGGTGAGCCTGCTGTCATTTCCAATGTTTCCAATAGTGGGAGTATCTCCGACCAGGGGACGCAGATTCAGAATACAAGGAGGTCCCTTTAGAACAGAGATGAGGGGGAATTTCTTTAGTCAGAGGGAGGTGAATCTGTGGAATTCATTGCCAGACAGCTGTGGAGGCCAAGTCTTTTCATTAGCTATACTTAAAGCGGAGGTTGATTGGTATTTAATTAATTAGGACATCTTAAAGGCTATAAGGAGAAGGCAGGAGATTGGCGTAAACAGGGATAATAAATCAGCCATGATGGAATGGCAAAGCAGACTCAATGGGATGAATGGTCTAATTTTTCTCCTATGTCTTATGGTAAATGTGACAATAATAAGCCGAAAAATTACCAGCAGCAGATGAAGGGAGGCCAGCAGATGCTCTGAGGTCCCACTCCAAGCCACAACTCCTGATACCGTGGAGGTACGATCTACTTCATTTATATTAATCTTTTCAAGGTGTTATTTCTTAAGTGCGGTCATTGATAGAAATGAATTTTGGAAACAGAATAGGCCTATTACCATTAACATATCATTCACATGTGTAACTCAGGAAGATTACTTGTGCTAAATCACTTTGATGTTCAGGAACAGTTATTACCCCTCAATCAGCAAGCTCTTGAACCAGAGAGGATAACTTCACTTGTCCCGTCACTGAACTGTTCCCACAACCTATGGACTCACTTTCAAGGACTCTTCATCTCATGTTCTTGATATTTGTGCGGTTTGTTATCTCTTGCACACTGGTTGTCTGCCCTGTTGAGTGTGGTCTTTCATTAATTCTATTACGGTTATCGGCTTTACTGAGTATGCCCACAAGAAAACAAATCTCAGGGTTGTGTATGGTGATATATCTATACTTAGATAATAAATTTTACTTTAAACTTTGAGCATTCAGACGTGCCTCAGTGATTCTGAAATGATAAGAGGCATAGATAGAGTGGAAAGCCAACATCTTTTCCCCAGGTGTGGGCTAATACAAGGCGGCATAACTTTAAGATGATTGGAAGAGCTAAGTGCTTTATTCAGAATGGTGAGAGCATGGAATACGCGGCCAGGTGTGGTAGAGGCAGATATATTAGGGACATTTAAGAGACTCTTAGACAGACACATTGATGATAGAAAAATAGAAGGCTATGCAGGAGGGAAGGGCTAGATTGATCTTAGTGTAGGTTAAAAGGTCAACATAACATTTTGGGCTGAAGGGCCTGTACTGTGCTGTACTGTTCTATGTTTTATGGAAACACCTCAGCTGTGTTTGATCCATTGATGTGGCTAAATAAAATGATTTATGTATTTGAGATCTCTTTACTAAAACCTTTCAACAGCCATTTTGCTCTATATTTTACAGGGTAATCCTGAGTCTCTGTGAAAGCTGGGTTATAACATGAAAATATTGCATATTGGCAGGTTTAGGTGACAGCTCTGGCACTGAGGAACCAGTGGACAGCAGTGGCATTGGATTGAGAGCACTGGGCAGAGGAATCAGGGGACAACACTGGGCAAAGTACCAACAGCTCTGGTCACTGAGGAACCAGAGGACAGCAGTAGGCAATAGAACAGAGAGCAGTGGGTACATGTAATTGAACACCAATTAACTACATTGCCATCTGGCAGAAACCAGTAGACACCACTGTGGTGCATTGGAGAGCACTGGACACCAGTGGGCACCATTGAACACTGCAATGAACAAAGGGGATGGCAGCACAGGATGCCTATGGATGCCACCAGAGGACACTGGACTCCTTTGGATAACAGTGGAAAGCACTGGCTACCACTGAATAACTGAACTAAAGAGTAAAGTCGCTGGGGCAAAATTCTCCAGCCAGTGAACACTTTGCAGTGTCACTTCCCCACTCTCAGCTCAAAGGACAAAGTAGCTGTGAAGTGCAATCACTGGCGCCGCACAGGGGGGGCAGCAGTGGGTCTGAGTGCAGCAATCTCCCACAAATGACAGTGAGAAAATGAACGAGATGACGGAGGGGCAAGCACTGCTGGGGGTACTGGGGCGAATAGCTAAACTCGTTCTAAACAGAAGTCATGGGATCTCTTAAATCCACCTAAAAGGCGGTGCGTCTGTCAGATGGGAAATTCCTCAGCATTACACTGGGGGTGTTAGCTCAGGTGTTGTCTTACAGGCTCTGAACGTGAAATTCAATGGGCTATGTTTCATCTTTAATCATGAATAGTGCACTGGGCAAGGAATATCATTGGGGGGCAAAGCCCAGGCAAACTCTTCACTCAGTTACCCTTCCACCCACCCAGCTGTGGAGCTGGAGGGTGAGGTGATAGTGTGAAACTCCATTGCTCCTCAGACCTCCCAGCTGTGTTCAGCTCTGCAGATGATCTGGGGGGAGGGGAACAAGAAAATTGTAGAGTGGAAGAAGTGGGGTCAGGAAGGAGAAGCTGGTTTGGAATAACTTACACCAGGTTGACTGAGCTGCTGGTTGGGAGACCGCCTTGGAAGGTATGGGCACTCACAGATTACTGCATTAGACACCTCTTGAAGCTATTGTCAACTGGATGAGCAAGAGGCCAGGAGGAAGAAATGGCTTGCTGGTACAGTATAATTCGGTTGTAGATGGCATGCCTACTGACCGAACAGTGATTGGTAACATGCTCGAGGAACAACACACTGACCACTCTTCTCCATTCTGTGACAAGCCACGCCTCAACTATTTGGGTTCAGGGGTCCTGAAGTCACTCAGGCCAGAACTGACAGAGCACCCATGCGTCCCCACTGTTTCCACTGTGTTCGGTCTCCTGATTTCTCCTCACAGCAGGTTTCCATTGCTGAGCAGAAACAATTCCGATCCACAGCAGTTCCACTGTTGCCACCATTGTCCACCTTCACATCATTTTCTTTCTCCTCTGAGAGTCCCACTGAGAGCATTCTCTATTTCAGCCTGAACTGGGATTGTGGGAAAGCGAAGCTTCTCTCTCCTCAGTTCCACACATCTAAAAAGTGCCTGTGGTCCACGTTATCAGCCCATCTCAAGGGGTGTAATAGATCAGGAGGGAGAGAGCAGAAGTGAGTGCAGTGCGGGAAAAATAGGAAGTCCATCTTAATGTCTCAGATCATTAAACTCGCAGTCAACTGCTCAAGGTAATCTCAATTGCGTAGGAGCATAAAATTTCCAGTAGTCCATAGATTTAAAAAAAATATCTTAGCCACATGAAATGTCTTGAATTTTGGGAGTTGGGAGAGGGGGTAGAAACGAAAGAAGATCTGACTTGATCCTTGCCTCCAGCTAGGTCCGTCCATCAGCTTGTGGGGCACGTTGCTACTCATGGTCACTGCTCAGGCCTCTTCTTCTACATTGGGGGCACGATCAGGCTGGACATGGCTTGGGAAGGAGGGAGGGACAGGGAAGAAAAAAACATGTTTTAGATTTCTCTCAACGTCATTTCCAACACCTCTTTCCTGGAGACCAACTCAGAATGAGAAAATCAATGTTCCTACTTTCCTCTCATCTACTTCATAAGGGTATGAAAGGTTATGGGATGAAGGCAGGACAATGGTTTTGAGAAGGAAAATGGATCAGCCATGATGAAATGGTGGAGCAGATTCAATGGACAGAATGGCCTAATTCTGCTCCTATCTCTATGGTCTTATGGTTGTATGGCAAGGAAACAGCCTTTTGTCCATCGAGTAAGTGTTGGCCAACAAGCATCTGTTTTGACTAATACTATATTGAGTCCATTTCATTCTCCTTACACTTGGAACCACCTCATACATTACAATGGACTTAGAACATAAGAGATAGGTGCAGAATTTAGGCCCATCATGTCTACTCCACCATTTCATCATCACTGATACAATTCCCTCTCAGATCCATCTCCTGCCTTCTCCCCATTTCACAAGACCATCGGACATAGCAGCAGAATTGGGCCAATTGGCCTATCAAGCCTGATCCACCATTCAATCATCGCTGATCGTTTACCCCCTCCTTAGCCCCATTCCCTGGCCCTCTCCCCATAACCTTTGATGCCATGTCCAATCAAGAACCTTATAAGCTTTACCTTAAATACACCCAACAGCCTGGCTTCCACAGCTCCCTGTGGCAACAAATTCCCAAAAATTCACCACCCTCTTGCTGAAGAAATTTCTCCGCATTTCTGTTTTAAATGGATGTCCCTCTATCCTGAGGCTGTGCCCTCTTGTCCTAGACTCTCCCACCATGGGAAACAACCTTTCCACATCTACTCTGTCTAGGCCTTTCAACATTCGAAAGATTTCATTAAGATCCCCCCTCAGCCTTCTAAGTTCCAGCGAGTACAGACCCAGAAATATCAAACCTTCCTCGTATGATAACCTTTTCATTCCCGGAATCCTTGTGAACCTCCTCTGAACCCTTTCCAATGCCAGCACATCTTCTTTTTAGATGAGGAGCCTAGAACTGTTCACAATACTCAAGGTGAGGCCTCACCAGTGCCTTATAGAGCCACAGCATCACATCCCTGCTCTTGAAATGAATGCTAACATTGTCTTTGCCTTCCTCACCACCGACTCTACCTGCAAGTTAACCTTTAGGGTGTTGTGCATAAGAACCCTCAAGTCCCTTTGCATCTCAGATTTTTGGATTTTCTCCCCATTTAGAAAATAGTCTGCACTATCCCTTCATACCCTGACTAATCAAGAATCTATCAACCTCTGCCTTAAATATACATAAAGACTTGGCCTCCACAGCTGCCTGTGGCAGTGAGTTCCACAGATTCACCACTCTCTGGCTAAAGAAATTCCTCTTAATTTCTGTTCTAAAGGGACGAAACTCTATTCTGAGGCTATGTCCTTTCATTCCAGATTTTCCCACTATAGGAACCATCCTCACCACATCCACTCTATCAACATTCAATAGGTTTCAACGAATTCCTTACTAATGCTTCTGAATTCCAGTGAGTACATGCACTCATACGCTCCTCATATGATAATCCTTTCAATTCCAGAATCATTTGCGTGAACCTCCTCTGAACCCTCTCCAGCGTCAGTGCATCCTTCCTTCGATAAGGGGGTCTTATCTAAGTACCTGATCGTGTTCGTGTTTCATCACTCTCTGGTTTTTCTACACTGTCTGGGAGTCATAGGGTCAGCACAGCAGTGTAATAGTCCGCACTACGTTTTACAGTACCAGCAACCCTGGTTCAATTCCCACTGCTGACTGTAAGGAGATTGTACGTATTCCCTGTGACCGCAAGTGTTTCCTCTGGATGCTCGAGTTTCCTCCCGCAGTCCAAGTATTGGTTGATAGGTTAATATGTCATTGTAATTAGGCTAGGATTAAATTGGGGATTGCTGGGTGGCATGCCTCAAAGGGCTGGAAGGGCCTGTTTATAATATATATAAAAAAAATAAAGAGCACAGAAGTAGGCCATTCAGCCCACTAGCTCCGTGCTGATCTAGTTCCATTTGGCCACGTTTGGCCTATGTCGTTCTAAACATTGCCTATTCAAATACGTTTCCAAGTACTGTATGATGACCTATGTTCCGTGTGCTGTTTGAACTTACTCTCATCCTGCTGCAGGCAAGATTTTAAAGATAAACAGATTTAAAGATTAGCTTTATTTGGCACATATCAACAGAAATACATAGCACCATTTGTGTCAATGACCAACACAGTTCAAGAACACGCTGGGGGCAGCCCCCAAGTGTCACCCATGTTTCCACTACTGACATAGCAAGCCCAGAACTTACTAATCATAATCAATGCAGTCCTTTATAGAACATAGAACAGTACAGTACTGGGCCTTTGGCCCACAATGTGATGCTGACCCTTTAACTTACTCCAGGTTCAATTTAGACCATAAGGCATTGGAGCAGAATTAGGTAATTTGGCCCATTAAGGCTACTCCACCACTTCATCATGGCTGACCCAAAGGTTGATGACACAAAGGTTGGGGGTGTTGTGGATACTGTGATGGGCTGTAAGAGGTTATAATGGGACATCAATAGGATGCAAAATAGGAGAAGTGACAGATGGAGTTCAACCCAGATAGGTATGAGGTGGTTCATTTTGGTAGGTCAAATATGATGGCAGAATATAGCATTAATGGTAAGAGTCTTAGCAGTGTGGCGGATCAGAGGGATCTTGGGGTCTGAGTCCATAAGACGCTCAAAGCTGCTACGCAGTTTGAATCTGTGGTAAGAAGGCATATGGTGCATTGGCCTTCATCAATCGTGGGATTGAGTTTAGGAGCTGAGAGGTAATGTTGCAGGACCCTGGTCAGACCCCACATGGAGTACTGTGCTCAGTTCTGATCGCCTCACTACAGGAGGGATGTGGAAACCATAGAAAGGGTGCAGAGGAGATTTACAAGAATGGTGCCTGGATTGGGGACCATGCCTTATGAGAACGGGTTGTGTGAACTCGGCCTTTTCTCCTTGGAGTGACGGAGGATGAGAGGTGACCTGATAGAGGTGTATAAGATGATGAGAGGCATTGATCGTGTGGATAGTCAGAGACTTTTTCTCAGGGCTGAAATGGCTAGCACAAGAGTTTTAAGGTGCTGGGGAGTAGGTACAGAGGAGATGTCAGGCTGTAAGTTTTTTTACACAGAGATTGGTGAGTGCATGGAATGGGCTGCCGGCGACGGTGGTGGAGGTGGTTATGATAGGATCTTTTAAGGGACTCCTGGATAGGTACATGGAGCTCAGAAAATTAGAGGGCTATGGGTAACCCTAGATAATTTCTAAGGTAAGGACATGTTTGGCATAGCCAAAGGGCCTGTATTGTGCTATAGGTTCTCTATGTTTCTTTTTATGATCCATTTGTCCTTTCAACCACAATCTCCTGCCTTCTCTCTGTAACCTTTCAAACCCTGACTAAACAAGAGCTATCAACCTTTACCTTTAACAATTTTTAAAAATTTATTCATTATGGGATATGGGCATCGCCAGATAAGCCAGCATTTATTGCCCATCCCTACTTGCCCTTGAGAAGGTGGTGATGAGCTGCCTTCTTGAACCACTGCAGTCCCTGAGGTGTAGGTACCTCCTTCAAAATCCTCCATTTTTTTCCTAAAATCCATGTGCCTATCTAAGAGTTTTGGAAACACCTCTAATGTCTCTGCCCCTCTGGCATGCTGCCACAAAACAATGGACTGACTTATATCAGAAATATTAAACCTGATTCTGATTCAGTTTAAAAGGTGTGGAAGTGCAGGGGGGGGGGGGAGGTCGTCTGAGCTCACCTTGCATGCTGTTCCCACTGGATCCGGTGCAGGTAGGCGGTGGGGAGGCCTGGGGTCGAACCACAGGAGCGAAGGCGCTCTTCTGTTTTACTGTGGAGATCAGGTCAACAGGAAAGAATGAGAAATTGCCTGGGGGGGGGGGGGGGGGTCAGAACTAACACAGGCAGAGTGTGGCGGGAGAGCTGCCTGAGGAGACCATGATGACACGAGAGCATATACCAGGGAAGTAAAAGTTGGTACTCAAGGAGGGCTGAGATTCCAGTTTACTCCCCCAGCCCTGAGCAAGTTTTTATTGCCCTTGAACCCCAGCGCCAGTTGTCCAGTTGAGATCTTGAGTCACATACTGACAGCACCAGTGAGGTTTAATTTTCTGAAGAACTTTGATGAACCAACTTGGTTTCCATAACAATCCAATCTGTCTATGGCCACCAACACCTGACTTTGTTTTCTTTCCAGATTTAACAAATTAACAGCACTGATTTTCTCAGATGCCTTTCAGGGTTCCCAGCCTGGGGTCTATGGGCCCCTTGCTCAACGGTATTGCTCCACAGCATAAAAAAGGGTTGGGAAGTGTGTGTGTGTGTGTGTGTGTGTGTGTGTGTGTGTGTGTGTGTGTGTGTGTGTGTGTGTGTGTGTGTGTGTGCATGCATGCGTGTGTGTGTGCGCACGCACACGCACGCGCAAGGCCACTCCAGCTCTTGATAGAGCAACATTAATTCCTCCCACTCTCCATCGGGCTGAAGTGACAATGAGAGTGATGCAAACCCAACTGCTGCTCAGGGGATAACAAAGAAACACAGCGGGCCGAGCAGCCTCTATGGAGGCAGAGGTTTGGTCAATGACTCAGTATCAATGCAGGGTGATGCACTGAAATGCCAACCATTCCTTTGCTCCCCACTGATGCTGCCTGACCAGCTGAGTTCCTCCAGCTGATTGTTTGCTGCCTTAGACTCCAGCACCTGCAGTCTCTGGTGTCTCCAACAACGGTCCACGGACAGCTTTGGGGGACTTACTGGCATAGGGGGAGTTGCCAGTCGAACCGTTCAGGAAGCTCGGGGAGCCCGGTATTCCCAGGTTGGCCATCCCAGTGTTCCCGTATCCGTTCATGCTGCTGGTGTTGTAGCTGGACTGCTGTGGAGTGGAGCTGGTCACATAGCCACGGGGAGAGACGCTGCTGGTGTTGCGAGAGTAACCTGCACAGAGATTGGTGATCATTAGTCCTGCGTGTACACACAATCACAGATACACACATCCTCACACATACACGTGCATACATATACACACATACTCACACACACACATACAAGCATAGTCACACACATACATGCTCACACACACAAACATACATATATGTACACTTACACACATAAACATACTTACACACATACACAAGCATATATTGACACATATACAGACACACATGCACACCTGCCTTCACACATGCATGCATTCACATCTATGCATGTAAGCATGCATGCACACACATACAGATAGATCACACATACACTCATACGCAGAAACATATACATACACATACACAACTCTACAAAACTCACGTTCTCAGCATTATTTATTTATTTTTATGTACACAATTTGTTATTTGCATATTGGTTGTTTGTCATGCATTTTCATTCTATCTCAGTGCATGAGACAATAATAAATCAGTTACCAATTATTTCTTTCAGGAAACTCTTTGCTTCCTCCCTTTTCACTATTACTCACTCCACCTTCTTCCCATCTTCTCACCGCCATAAAAAAGATAGACTTCCTCTTCTCCTTACCTATCATCCCATGAACCTCTGTATCAGTATCCAGCACATCATTCTCCGAACTTGAACCATCTTCAACGGGATCCTATCACCAAACATATCTTTACCTCCTTCCCACTCTCCGGGTCACTCTCTCTGTGACTCTCTGTCACTCTCTGTGACTCTCTGTCACTCTCTCTGTGACTCCCTTGTCCATTCCTCCCTCCCCACTAATCTCCCTCCTAGCACATACCCCTGCAAGCGGGACAACTGCTACACCTGCCATTTCACCTCCTCCCTCACCATCATTCAGGGCCACAAACACTCCATCCAGGTGGGGTAACACTTTACAAGCAAGTCTGTCAGAGTCATCTATTGTACTTGGTGCTCCTGATGTGGCCTCCTCTACTTTGATGAGACCCGATGTAGATTGAGGGACCACTTTGCTCTGTCTGCAACAGGTACTCTCACAATCAGGCCACTCAGATTGGAGGAGTAATTCCTCATATTCAGTTTGGGTAGCCGACAACCTGATGGCATGAACACCAGCTTCTGATAATTTCTTCCCAGTCCACCTTCTCTCTTTTTCTATTCCTCATTCAAGCTATCCTATTACCTCTTACCTTCCAATTACCTTTTTCGGGTGCCCCTCTTCTTTCCCTTTCTCCCATGCCCACACTCCTCTCCTATCTGATTCCATCTCCTTCACCACTTTACCTTTCAACCTACCAAACCACCCCCCATCTCAGCTTCTCATTTCACCACCCTCCCCCAGCCAAGCAACTTACCCCCCATCTGGTCTTACCTATCGCCCACTCGTGCTGCCAGCTTGTACTCCTTCCTCACCCCCTACCTTTCTTAGTCTGGCTTCTTCTCCCTTCCTTCCTAGTCCTGATGAACATCTTGGCATAAAATGTTGACTGCTTATTCCTCTTCATAGATGCTGCCTGACCTGCTGAGTTCCTCCAGCATTTTGTATGTGTTACCTGAGCATTGATTTGAATCTCAACATAAAAATAAAAGATAATTAATTTTATCAAATTATTTAAAAGTTCTTTAATTTATGACAAAGGATAGGACCCTCCAGTCTAATGGGCTGAACCCACCTATTCAACACGATCCTAATCAGAGGACAATTTATTATGATGTTGGAGATGTTTGGAGAAATGTTGGATGCTTTGGGATGTTGGAGAAAACTGGAGCACCTGGAGGAGATCCATTTGGTTCATGGAGAATTGTACAAACTCCTCACAGGCAATGCCAGAATTGAAATCTGAACTCCGGAGCATCCCGAGCTGTAATCGTGATGAGCTATCCATATGATACCGTCGCACAATTTGTGCAATTGAATTTAGTTAGGAGCGGTAATGATGACCAGGATATGATTGGATTATTCTATAATTCAATGTCCTTCAGAGAAGGAAATATACCATCCTCACTTGGTTTGGTGTGTATTTGATGTCTCAACTTATCCTAGTGCACATTTGTATACCTCTAACTTTACATTCTCTGCAAATTAAAACTAACTTTTACTCCCAATCACAGAAAGTACTAGAACAACTCAGCCAGTCAAACAGCATCTGTGGAGGAGGAAACCAGTCAATTTTGAGTAACTTTCCTCAGAATAGCCCCTTCTCACTACTACCGTTCGGCAGAAGGTACAAAAGCCAGAAGCCCCACACCACCAGGTTCAGGAACAGCTACTTTCCTTCAACCATTGGGTTCCTGAAACACACAACCCTGGAGAATAGCAAGAGACTTTTTCCCAGGGTGGAAATGGCTAATACAAGGGGGCATCATTTTAAGGTGATTGGAGAAAAGTATAGGGGGATGTCAGAGATAAGTTCTTCTACACAGAGAGTGGGGAGTGGTGAACCTCTTAGTAGGTATTGTGGTAGAGTATACTAGGGGCATTTAAGAAACTCTAAAATAGGCACATGGATGATTGAAAAATGGAGGGTTATGTGGATGGGTTAGATTGATATTAGAGTAAACATCAGGGATGATGAAGTGGAGATGCATCTCAACCAAGGAATTTAAAAGTCACTCCTTCCCTCCACGAGCCTGCGGGACACCTTTGGGCAGGGTGTAGCCCCCTGACCAGGGTCCCATAAAGCCAAGGAGAGGGACGGTCACATGAGCAGCTGGTGCAGATTACAAGTCCTGGTTATGTGACCACTGATGCCAGGCAGACAATCTCTGAAGAGTATTGATTAAGGCTGGGGTCACCCATCTTGTAAAGACACTGCCCAGAAGGAGGCAATGGAAAATCACTTCTGTAGAAAAATTAGTCAGGAACAATTATAGTTACCATGTTTGCCTATGTCATCTGTTGTGGCACATAATGATGATAATGATGATGATAACAAACAGTCAGTACAACATCATGGGCCAATGGGCTTGTACAATATTGTAATGTTCTATCTCAGAAATGGAACACTATGAACCTCTTGCACTACCATGGTCTTATCACCGACTCTGCTTTATTTGCACTAATGCTTTGTTTTGCAGTCTTTTACTTTCTTTACTATCTTGAATAATTTATGTATAACTTAGTTCCATGTGCTGTCTAAATCTATATGCCTGTGATGCAGCTACAAGTTTTTCAAACTTCAAAGTTCAAAGTAAATTTATTATCAGAGTATATATATGTCACCATATACAAACCTGAGATTTATTTTCTTGTAGGCATACTCAATAAATCCATAATGGAATAATAACAATAATGAATTGACTGGAAGACCACACCAACTGGGATGTTCACCTCGTGTGCAAAAGACAACAAACTGTACAAGTACAAATCAAAAGAATGAATGAATGAATGAATGAATGAATGAATGAATGAATGAATGAATGAATGAATGAATGAATGAATGAATAAATGAATGAATAAATGAATGAATGAATGAATGAATAAATAAACGAATAAATAAATAAATAAATAAATAAATAAATAAATAAATAAATAGATGGATAAATAAATAAATAAATAGATAGATAAATAAATAAATAAATAAATAAGCAAGCAAGCAAGCAAGCAAGCAAGCAAGCAAGCAATATCAACAACATGAGATGAAGAGTCCTTGAAAGTGAGTCCATAGGTTGTGGGAACAGTTCAATGATGGTGCAAGTGAAATTGAGTGAACTTATCTCTTCTGGTTCAGGAGCCTGATAGTTGAGGGATAATAACTACTTCTGAACCAAGTGAGGTGAGTCCTAAGGCTCCTGTACCTCCTTCTGATGGCAGCAGCAAGAAGAGAGCATGTTCTGGGTGGTGGAGGTCCCTGATGATGGATGCTGCTTTCCTATGACGGTGTTTTCTGAAGGTGTGCTAAATAGTGGAGTTTCATTGCTACCATCAGGGAGGATGACTTGAAGACCAATGCTCAATGTTTTAGGAACAACTTAGGGGTTGACACCTCAATCACAAGCTAAGCAAACCGGTTCAGGGTCAGAGTGTCAAACCTGGGTCGTTGGCTTGCGACGTCTCTGAGATATTGACAGCCAGCTGGCCACTGAACGAGTTCACTCCCATCATCCCCGAGTGGCTGGATGTGTTGCCAAGAGACGGGAGTTGGTTGTGGCTCCGCGGGACGCTGTAGAGGGCCTCTGCGATATCTGCTGCTCGTTTCAGAATAATCTCCTGCCAGGAAAATTCATAATAAGAGAATAAGTTGCTTATTCAACCCTTCAACTTGTTCTGTAACTTATTGCAAGGGAGTGAATCTGAGCTTCTTGTTGCTCACCTCGTGGGTTTCCATAAGACCAAAAGACAACAAGACAGAAGAGCAAAACTAGGCCATCCAGTCCATTGAGTCTACTCCCCCTTCCATCATGGCTGATTTATATTCCCCCTCAAACCCCATTCACCTGCCTTCTCCCCTTAACTTTTGACACTATTATTAATCAGAACCTAGCAAAATTCACTTTAAATGTATCCAACGACTTGCCCTTCACAGCTGTCTGTGGCAATGAATTCCACAGATTCACTACCCTCTGGCTAAAGAAATTCCTCCTCATCTTTGCTTTAAGGGGACATCATTCTATTCTGAGGCTGTACCCTTTGGTACTAGATTCACCACTCTTTGAAAATATCCTTTTCATGTCCACTCTATCAAGGCTTTTCAATATTCAACAGGTTTCAAAGAGATCCTCCGCCTCCCCACCTCATTCTTCTAAACTGTAACAAGTATAGGCCCAGAGTGAACAAGTGCTCCTTATATATTAACACTTTCATTCTGGTGGACCCTCTCCAATACCAGCACATTTTTTCTCAGAAATGGAGCCCAAAACTGCTCACAATATTCTAAATGTGGTCTGTCCAATGCCTTATAAAGAGAGACTGGACAGCCTGTTTTTTACCCCTTGGAGTGTAAAAGGTGAAGTGATGAACTTACAAAGGTTTATAAAATCCCAGTTAAAAAAATCAATTCTCTTTTCCAAAGAGACATTTTTCCCATTCCCACCCTGACTTACCTCTCTGTGATTCCCTGCACTGTTATAACAACACTGAACAACATTTCATCTTCAGTCTGGATATATTGCTGCTACCAGACTTCATGTCAAATTCTACAACTTTAGGTAACTTGCTTCCTCTGTCCTGATATGAATGTTTCCAGTGAAGATGGTGCAAGCTGTGATGTCCATTGAGGTCATGACTCAGACTTGAGTTGTTTTTTTTTTAGGATTGTAGGGATAGGTTTTTTCAGCAGCATCTCTCAAAGTCTCGAAGGTGGAAACAGATAAGGCTGACCATCAGGGATCTGGTGAAGTTGCACAGGCCAATCCCCTGTACAGTGGATACAATGGATTGCAGAAGGGTTGATGAACTCCAAACAAACCAGAGGAGATCATCAAAGAGGACGATGGAGATGGGAGAACCTCTAAGGGTACGATGGAGACAGGAGATCATCTAAGAGGATGATGGAACAGGAGATCATCTAAGAGGACAATAGAGATGGGAGGTCATCAATGGCCTACACACCACTCACAAGGACCAAGTGAGTGAATGGGGAGGTAGGGGTCAGGTTAGGGTTTAGAGAGGTGGATGAGGAGGTCAGAGAAAGTAAATGAAGAGACAGGAGCAGGAACTGGTGGTTGGAGTGCTCTGCAGTCAAAAGCTAGTCAACTCTGGGGTTGGCAGGCACCAAGGATGAAGACAAGTGGTCCCCATGGTCAATGACTAAGATCAACAGGCCGAAAGGACACGGGCTGGAGACCCTCAGGTCAGTGTGTCCTGGGACCAGAGGTCCTTGTGAGCCTGGAGTGTCCCCTGAACATCTTTAAGTCGTGTTGGTTGTTAATGTAAAATTATGCATTACCCTGTATATTTCGAAGTAGTGTAGATGTGAGAAAAAATTGAATCTGAATCTCACTGAATCACAGGTCGTGGCTTAGAATTAGTTGTATCTTAGGTTCATGGGGATGGTTTTTGGGGGCAGTATGAAAAGTTAAGGGTCAGGTTAGGAGTTAGAGACAAGGATGAGAGGTCAGGGTGTCATGGTCCAGATTGGTTCTGCTTTAAATTTAGTTAGGTTGCGATCCGGACCATTGACGCCTTGTTCCCTTTTAATTTTGTTTCACGCATCCCTTGAGCTTGACAATCAAGGTAAACTACCCTCGACCCGAACCGGCAGCTTATAAGCCCCTGGCTTTAGCCGTTCGGGGAGAGAGTGTTAAGAAGCCTTTGCAAGTCACCGCTGACGCTACGACAAGCCAGAGTGATCCAGCCCGCATCGGAGTACCAGTAAATGAAGAGTCTAGGGCAGGAGCCAGTGGTCAGAATGTTCCATCTATTACTGTGGGGGTCAGGTCGGCAGGTACTGAGGGTGAAGACCAGTGATCCCCATGGCCAAGGACTGCCGTTGGCAGGTCCTGAGGATGAAGGCTAATGACCCCTGGGTTGGCAAGTCCTGGGGTTGGAGGTTGTGCAGGCAGCAGGTACAAGAGCTGCCGACTCCACATGTTGGCGAGTCCTGGGCCAGAAGTCTGTCCAACTCCGATTACTTTCAGCACATCCTTAAGTTGTGTTGGTTGTTAATGCATATGACACACTTCACTGATAAATAAATGAATCTGAATCTGTTTGCAAGATGTGTTGTGGCTCAGAGAGTTTGGTTTTAGGTTCTTGGGGATAGATTTTGGAGGCAGCATGGGGAGTAAGGAGTCAGGTTAGGGTTTAGGGACATGGATGGGGTGAGTTAGACATCAGAGGTATTAAATGAAGAGCCTGGGGCCAGTGGTTAGAGTGCAGGTTAGAATGCTCCATTGTCCAAAGCCGGCTATCCCTGAGGGGGTCGTGTCAGCAGGCACTGAGGATGAAGGCCCGGGATCTCTGTGGTTGGCAGATTCTGGGGTCAAAGGTCAGAAGTCAAAGGCAAGGGGCCCGGGGGGTGGGAGGAGTCAGTGGTCCATATGGTTTATCTGGTTTATCTCCTCACCTAAATTTGCTGGCTTCAGTTAAGTCAACCTGTAAGGACTTTACTGTAGAAGTTCCTATCTTTGACTAGAAACTAAAGATAAACGATGAAATAATAAACATTTATTCACCTACCAGAGGGAACATTACAGCCTTAGTATTCTTAGAGATATCCACTTTTTGTGATATCAATGGAAATTCCACACTTCTACCCCTCCTGAATTACTTATTGATTAAATGTAAGACAGTTATTGCAACTATGTGGTAGAGAAGCACACAACGGTTTCTCTTTCCTCTAAACCTGTTCTATCTATTTGGATAGGGGCTAGCTCCAGTTTCTTTGCCTCAAGGTTGAGGAATCAAGAACCAGAGGCCATAGGTTTAACGTGAGAGGGGGAAAATTTAATAGGAACTTGAAAGGCAATTTTTTAATCCTGAAGGTGGTCTGTATTTGGAATGAGCTGCCTGAGGAAGTGGCTGAGGCAGGTACATGAATGACATTTAAAAGGTGCACGGATAGGAAAGATATGGGCCAAATGTAAGCAAATGGGACCGACCATTTTAGCTGGGAAACTTCATCAGCATGGGTGAGTTGGACTGACAGGCCTGTTAAGATCATAAGACTATAAGGTATAGGAGCAGAATTAAGCCATTCAGTACTTTGAGTCTGCTCAGCCATTCCACCATGGCTGACTTATTATCCCTCTCAACCCCATTCTCCTGCTTTCTCCCCATAACCTTTGATGTTTCAATGAAGAACCTATCAATCTCTGCTTTATGTCCAATAACCTGGTCTTCACAGCCATCTGTGGCAGTGGAGAAGGTACAGGAGACTGAAGATACACACTCAACCATTCAGAAATAGCCTCATCTCTCTGCCATCAGGTTTCTGAATGGACATTGAACCCATTAACACTACCCCACTACTTTTTTTTCACTTTTTGCACTTCTCAGTGTTATATATTTTTGGGGTAGTGTTATATAGTGTCTAATATATACAGTATATATATTTTGTAATTTACACTTTTTATTATTATGTATTACAATGTACTGCTGCTGCATAACAACAAATTAGATTAGACTAAACTTTATTGTCGTTGTGCTGAATACAGATACAAAGCCAATGAAATGCAATTAGCACCTGACCAGAAGTGCAAAAGAATAGTGTTATTTACAAAATAACTGTGAATAAAAAGTAAGTGCTGCAGCACACAAATATAGAAGTACTGAGACAGTACAATATGGGTGCAATACTGCTTAGCACTGTGATGTGAGGTTCAGCAGGGTCACAGCCTCAGGGAAGAAGCTCTTCCTGTGCCTGCGGGTGCGGGAGCGGAGGCTCCTGTAGCGCCTACCGGATGGGAGGAGAGGAAAAAGTCCATGGTTAGGGTGAGATGCATCCTTGATAATGCTTTCTGCCCTGCCCAGGTAGCATCTATGGTAGATGTTCTCAATGGTGGGCAATTGGGTCCTGATAGTCCACTGGACAGTTTTTACCACCCACTGGAGTGCTTTGCGGTCCGATGTGGGACAATTACCATACCACACTGAGATGCAGGTGGTGAGTATGCTCTCAGTGGTACAGCGGTAAAAGTCCGCCAGTATCCTGGGACAGAGGTGAGCTTTCTTGATGCTCCGCAGGAAATAAAGGTGCTGTTGTGCCTTTTTGATCAGGATGGAGGAGTTTAGGGACCGGGTGAGATCCTTGGAAATGTGGGCACCAAGGAATTTGAAGCTTGATACACACTCCACTACCACTCTGTTGATGTAAATGGGTCGGGAGTGTGGCTCCCAGCATGCCTGAAGTCCACAATGATCTCCTTGGTCTTCTGGGTGTTAAGGGCCAGGTTGTTGTCGGCACACCACGCAGCCAGGTACCAGACCTCGTCCCTGTAGGCCGTCTCATTAGCCCCCCCTGATTAGACCAACCACCATGATGTCATCTGCAAACTTGATTATGGAGTTAGAACCATGTACAGGAACGCAGTCATAGGTGAAAAGGGAGTACAGAAGAGTGCTCAGCACACAGCCTTAAGGCACGCCGGTATTCAGGGTGAGAATGGAGGAGGAGAGGTTGTCTGACTTAACAGATTAGGGTCTGCAAGGTCCAATTGCAGAGGGATGAGCTGATACCAAGCTGGCGAAGTTTGGCGATCAGCTTGGAGGGGGTCACAGAATTGAATACCGAACTAAAGTCAATGAACAGCATTCTGACATAAGAGTTGGGGCTGTCCGGGTGGGTCAGGGCAGAGTGAAGTGCCCTGGAGATGGCGTCCTCTGTAGCCCTGTTGGTACAATGGGCAAATTGATGGGAATCCAGGGTAGTGGACAGACAGGATTTCAGATGTGATAGAACCAGTCTCTCAAATTTCATGACATATGCTAGTAATAATAAACCTGATTCCAATTCTGGTTCTGATTCTGAATTCCACAAATTCACTACCTTCTGGCTAAAGAAATTCCACCTCATCTCTGTTCTAAATGGATACCTCCCTATTCTGAGTCTGTGCCATCCAGTCCTCGACACCCCCCCCCCCACTATAGGAAATACCCTCTATCTAGACCTTTCACTGTTCGTACTGTATTCATTGCTGTGGTGTTTGACACTACGATAAAGGATATGAACCCAGGAATTGTCCTGGAGGTTATAAATGAAAAAACATTTTGGTTTATCTCTGAGCCTGCTTCTTAGCCAAGGAATAAACGCAGTTTACATAAATTGGTATTCAAACCAGCTTCCCTTCCCCTGACTGTAACTACATTTCAGGAGAGCAGCCAACATAATCAAGAACCCCTCCCACCCTGGACAGTCTCTCACTGTCTGCTCTCCCACTTGAAGAACATACACAAGGCTGATATCCCCATCTATCAGGCACAGAACAGCTTGAATGGGCCTCTCACAAGGTAAAGATGAACTCTTGATCTCCCTGTCTAATTTGTTATGGGCCTTGCACTTTATGAGTCGACCTGCATTGCACTTTCTTTCTGCAACTGTATCACTATTTGCTGTTTCATATTACTTCAATACATTGTTGTATGGAATGATCTGGCTGGATGGCACACGCAGTAAAAGGGTTTCACTGTTTCTCAGTGTATGTGACAATCATAAGCCATTTTCCAATACTAATAGCATAATCACAGCAGTCTACTTAATATTCATCAATGGACATCGCAAACAATCAAAGTGAAATAAGGCCTTCCACCTGTGGAGACTGAAACAAGAACTACGTAGGTCAGACAGGACGTAAACTCCAACTTGTTTGTAAGAACACAAACTGGCGGTATGTAGACGTGATCCATTGTTGCTGATCTCGATACACAAAGACCGAGAAGGACGCCACTTTAACTGGGACACCGCATTGATTCTGGCCAGGCACAAGAAGTTTTAGAAGCATGGTTCTCTTCTGATCACTCTGTCAATGAGCATATCGAAATCTACAAGCCCCTAACAGCCAAAGAATCGTGAGCCAACAGAATTCAAAAGTCAACTGAAGGGGTAGCCATTTAGGTCACAGGCAAGCGATTGGGGGTCTGTATAAACTCATGCACTCCCAGAAAGAAGTATCAACAACTGCTCACTGAGGAAGACACCTCAACTGGTGATGAAACATCTGCAAGCTGATTGCCAAGCTCGATGAATACCGCAACATCATAAGGCCTTGTGCTAGAGGTTTAACATTGCATTTAGAGGCTGCTCCTGGCAGTGCCCTTAGCTCTACATGCTTACCTGGTTGTTGTGGGGCATTCCGTACAAGGCTTCCACCAGGTCAGCAGCTCTCTTCAGTAGAACCTCCTATAAAACAAGGAATGGTGGTTAATGGCACGTCCTGCTCTTTTGGAATGAGAGAAGTATAGAGAGTAGTGGTTAGCATACTGCTTTACAGTATGGGGGTTCAATTTCTGGTGCTGTTCCTAAGAAGTTTAGACATCCTTGCTGTGATCATGTGGGTTTGCTTTGGGTGCTCCAGTTTTCTCCCACATTCCAAAAATGTACTGGTGAGGGTTAGTATGTGGTAGGCCGCTACGTATGACGTGTGGCGACACTTGTGGACCTCCCCCAGCACATCCTCGGAATGTGTTGGTTGCTGGCGCAAGTGACATAATTCACTTATGCCTTGATGTTCATGACACAAATAAAGCGAATCCTTGGTCTTTGGTGCGTGGACAGACTGAAACTGCTAGATGGGTGGATGTTGGATCAGCCACGGGAATGAGATAGGACACTTGGTTGAATGGAGCCACAATAACACCAGTAAAACTGAAGAACTGAGTGTTGACTCCAGGGAGGGGAAAGAGGGCAAACATTGGGAGATGGTCTGTGGGGAGAGTCAGCAGCTTTAAATTCCTGGGTGCTAATGTATTGGGTCACGTGTCCTAGGCCCAGCACGTAGATTGAATCACAAGGAAGCTGTTCCAGTGTCTTTACTTAGGAGGTTAGCTAGGTTCAACTTGTCACTGAACACTCTAATAAACTTCTACAGATGTACTGCTGAATGTATCCTAACTGGTTGAATCATGGTCTGGTATGCCAATTCGAACAATACAGGAATGTAAGAAGCTGCAGAGAAGCGGACTCAGTCCAATACATTATGGGTACACTCCTCCCCGCCATCAGTAGTATCTACAGGAGGTGCTGCCTCAAGAAGTTCATAGTAAATGTCACTATCGAAGTACATATATGTCACCATACATAACACAGAGATTCATTTTCTTGCAGTGCCATTTGCGTCAATGACCAACACATTCCAATGATGGGCAAGTGAAGCTGAATTAAGTTATAACCTTTGGTTCAAGAGTCTGATAGTTGAAGGGTAACAGCTGTTCCTGAACCTGGTGCTGTGAGTATTAAGGCTCCTGTACATTTTTCCTGATGGGAACAGTGAGAAGAGAGGATATCCTGGATGGTGGGGGTCCCTGATGATGGATGCTGCTTTCCTGCGACAGTCTTTCATATAGATTTGCTCGATGGTGGGGAGGGCTTTACCCATGCTGGACTAGGGCGTCATCTAAAGTAGGTAAGATCTATAGTTGATAATCCACATCTATAAGAAATAGGAACAGAATTAGGCCATCCTGCCCATTGAGTCTGTTCTGCCATTCCATCATGTCTGATCTGTTACCTCTCTCAACCTTATTCTCTTGCCTTCTCCCCAAAGCTTTGGTGCCGTGACTAATCAAAAACATTAACCTCGGCTCTAAGTATACCCATGACTTGGCTTCTATAGCTGTCTCTGACAATGAATTCCACAGATCCACCAACGTCTGGCTTAAGAAATTCCTCATCTTTGTTCTAAAGGGACGTCGTTATGTCCTTGTATTCTAAGACTGTGCCGCACATCCATTCTGCATCCATTCAGTCTAGACCTTTCAATATTTGATGGGTTTCAATGAGACTCTCCCCACCAACCCCCCAACACATTTTCCTAAACCCCAGTGAATACAGACACAGAACCATCAAATGCACCTCATACTGTATGTTAACCCTTTCATTTCTGGGATCATTCTTGTGAACCTCAAAGAATGCACCTTGTCCAATGCCAGCACATCCTTTCTTAGATAAGGAGCCCCAGCTTCAACATTTGTAGTTTTGTGTCACCTTTTAATTAACCCGTGATCTACCCTTGGTAAACAGGCAATGATGACCAGGAAGAGCAAAGGCAGACAAAAATTATGATACAGCTTCGCGAAAAATATCTTCAGTTCCTTTCCACCCATAGATACTGCCTGGTCTGCTGAGTTCCTCCAGCAGTTAGCTCTTTGCTCCACATTTCAGCACCTGCAGCCTCCTGTGTCTCCAGAGTAATGTTCAGGCAGCTCCATCTTCCAAGAGAGAAATGTCAGTCTGTCAACTTGTCTTCTAGTCTGAGTTACATAATTTCAGATTGTTTTGTTCTCTGAAATAAACTCCTTGCAAGGCTTTTAACTGCACATCCACATCCCTCTGAGGGGGGAGATCCCTGAAGTGCATCTTTGAGATGGAAAGCAGGTTTGCAGTCAAAAGTGATACATTGCAGTTAATTAAGAAACATCGAAGTTGCCAGTATTGTTAGCTGATTTTACACAGCAAGATTTCACCAATAAGAGTTAGTGAGCAACTCTGGATGGCCAGGAATGTTGGTCCAAGCTGACCTTCCGTGCATTATGAACCAGTATTGTCGGCACCCAATTGATACCACTTCAGTTTCAAGACCTGTTCGCTCAGCTGTTCTATAATGGAAGGAAATTGTATTGTTGGAGGAGGTCGCCAATGGTCAGTTTGTTATGTGTCTAATGAGGAAGAATGAAATGACATGGACAGTCATGGGACTAATAGTTCTGGTCAAGTAACTAACCAAGCCGCAAGAGATGAAATGTCAGCATATGGGTGGGTGTAGAGTACAACAAATGGGTGGGGAGTTTAGTGACTGGTTGGAGAGTGTGGTGATTGGGTGGGGATTACAGTGAATGGGTGGGTGGAGTTATGGTGAATGAGTGGGTGGTGATTATGGTGCATTGGTGGGTGTAGAATACAGGAATGGGTTTGTGGGGGTCTGGTTAATGGGTGAGTTAAGGTCTGGTAATGGGCAGATAAAGGTCTAATCAGTGGATGGGTGATGTACTGGTTAATGGGGGGTACTCAAACTGGCAGGGTTTTAGTAACTTACACAAGGATATAGAAAGTTATTTATCTTTATTTGTGAATAACACAAAGCTGTAAGTAGAGTTTTATGGAGGTTCATTGCACAGATATATTCCTAGATAGGATACATTAGCAGTCTGAGAGAAAGGATTACAAAGGTTTTGTTAAATCTTGTTGTGCGGCATGGTAGTGTCGAAGTTAGCATATTGATTTTCAGCACCAGAGATCAGCAATCGGGGTTCAGCTCCGTAAGGAGTTTGTATGTTCTCCTCATAACGGCATGGGCTTCCTCTGGGTGTTCTGGTTTCCTCCCACATTCCAAAGGCATATGGGTTAGGTTTAGTAAGTTGTGGGCATGCTGTGTTGGTGCCAGAAGATAGGAGACACATGTGGGCTGCCCCCAGCACATCTTTATACTGTGTTGGTCATTGACACAAAAGATGTATTTTACTCTACGTTTCAATGTTCTGATACACATGTGACAAATTAAGCTAATTTAAAAACATAACGAAATCTAATCTAAAAATATTAAAGTATGTCCAGTGGTACAGACTTGAGGAACTGAATGGGAAGTACTGGGCCCAGCACACAAATTAATTCTCAAAGAATGTACATCAATGCTTTTACTTTCTTAGAAGGTCAATGGTGTTCAGCATGTCACCAAACACGCCAACAAACTTTGACAGATGTACTGTTGAAAGTATCCTGACTGGTTGCATCATGGTCTGGTACAGTAATTGAAATGTGCAGGAATGTAAGAAGCTGCAGAGAGCAGTGAACTCAGCCCTGTTCATCATGGGTACATTCCTCTTCACCATCAGTAGTATCTACATCAGTATCTACAGGAGGGAGTGCATCAAAAAGGCAACATCTGTCATCAAAGATGCCCACGATGCAGGGCATGTCACCTTTCACAGCTATCATCGGGTGGGAGGTACAGAGCCGTAAGTCCTACACCGACAGGTTGAAGAACAGCTACTTCACTTCAACCAGTCGGTTCTAGAACCAACCAGCACACCCCTAATTGATATTTCAATGTCAGTAATAATATGAGCACTTTGCACTGCAATGGACTATTTTATGTTTTGTTTTAATTGCATATACAGTGGATTCCAGTTAATTGGTTAATTAGGGAAGCTGCTTATTTGGGACAACTCTTAAAGAACAAAAACTCATTGCAAAATAGCCAGCATTCAATTTATTTGGGATACTATGCTGCTTAAGTCATCAGAAGGCTGTTGCTAACAGTTTCTAACTAGCATCCGTCACGTGCACTGTGTGGCTGTAAAACACTGCACTGTTCTTAGAGCAAGTTGTTTTTAAGTAGCTTCAGGTACGTGTATTTGTGGTCAAAAAGCAGTGTTTTTTTTACACTGATTGTTGGCGAGAAATTAGCAAGAAGACAATTTGGAACTGTTTTACTCTCTGTGGTTTCAAGCATTCAGGCTTGAAGATGCTAGAAACTGCCACAGGTGAAAATTAAATGATTTCACTACTTCAACAAGTTAGGAACTACAGAGAATTTGAAGGTATCGGCAAACACATTGAATGTTACAATGAAAATGAAGATTTGGAGGACACAATAATTGAAAACATTGTATGAAAGCAGGCCATTATCTACATTGGGTATCTGCGCTAATTTTGTTCAGTTACAATCAAAGGAATACAGCAATGTACACCGGATGAATTTCTCCATCGATAGCCAAGCGATAGCTTGCCAAGTGGCCAAGTGGTTAAGGTGTTCGTCTATTGATCTGAAGGTCACTAGTTCAAGCCTTGGCTGAGGCTGTGTGTGTGTCCTTGAGCAAGGCACTTAACCACACATTGCTCAGCGACGACACTGGTGCCAAGTCGTATGGGTCCTAATGCCCTTCCCTTGGACAACATCGGTGGCGTGGAGAGGGGAGACTTCCAGCATGGGCAACTGCCAGTCTTCCATACAACCTTGCCCCAGCTTGTGCCCCGGAAACTTTCCAAGGTGCAAATCCATGGTCTCTCAAGACTAACAGAGGCCTTAGCTATTAGGAACTTATACACAGGTTTGTAATGCTGTAGTAGTATTGGCAGTGTTCTAACTTATTCTGTATTTCTTTTCAATACATAATTTACTCAGTTAAACAGTAGACTGTCTTTACAGTACGTATCTTTTTCTCCTCCACAATCTCTATCAGCACAAGTGAATCACAAGGCTGTGTGCTTCGTCCCCTGCTCTGACTGTGCGGCTTAACACAGCTCCAATGCCTTACTTAAGTTTTCTGATGACTCTACAGTCACTACCTGAATCAAAGGTGGAGATGAATCAGCATATAGGGGGGAGATTGAAAATCTGGCTGAGCGGTGCCATAACAACAACTGCTCACTCAGAGTTAGCAAAACCAAGGAGCCGATTATTGACTTCAGGAGGAGGAAACCAGAGGTCCAAGAGGTCACCTCCATTGGAGGATCAGAGGTGGAGAGAGTAAACAAAGTTAAATTCCTTGGTGTTATCATTTCAGAGGATTTATACTGGATCCAGCTTGAATGTACCATTACGAAGAAAGTACGGTGGTGCCTCTCCCCACACAGAAGTATGCAAAGATTCAGCATGTGATCTAAAACTTTATTGAACTTCTATAGATGTGTGGTGGAGAGTATATTGACTGGTCGTATCATGGCTTGGTATGGACACATCAATGCTCTAGAATGGAAAAGCCTACAAAAAGTAGTAGATAATACCCAGTCCATCACGGGTAAAACCCTCCCCACCACTGAGCACATCTACAGGGAGTGCTGATGCAGGAAAGCAGCATCCATCATCAAGGAACCCAACCCCCAATCTAAGGCATTCTCTTTTATCACTGCCGCTATTCGGGAAGATGGTACAGGAGCCTCAGGATCCACACCACAAGGTTTAGGAACAATTGTTACCCTACTGAATCAGAGGGAATAACTTCACTCAACTTTACTTTGCCCCATCACCAAACTGTTCCCATAACCTATGGACTCACTTTCAAGGACTCTTGGTCTCATGCTCTCAGCATTATTTATTTATTTATTATTAATATTATTATTTTTCTAATTTTTTATTTGTACAGTCTGTTGTCTTTCACACATTATTTTTTCTCTGTCCTATTGAGGGTGGTCTTCACTTGATTCAATTGTGTTTCTTGTATTTACTGTGAATGCCTGCAAGAAAATGAATCTCGGGGTTGTATATGGTGACATGTATGTACTTTGATAATGAATTTACTTTGAAGTTTGAACCTTTTAACTATTTCCATGAAACTTAGCTAATTAAGACAACCATTTAATTGGGCCAAAATGTATTGGGTTTGATGTGCTCCAATTAACTGAAAACCACTGTAATTTTTGTTGAATTTATGATGTTCTTGTGAATGCTACTTATCTGTTGCCATGTGCCCGCAATGCTGCCAATGTCTTGTTATAAAAGGCAGTTTTCTCTTGCACCGATGCACACATTTAGGGCGGTATGGTGGTTAGCACAA
The DNA here is from genome assembly GCF_030144855.1 of Hypanus sabinus. Taxonomy (NCBI): domain Eukaryota; kingdom Metazoa; phylum Chordata; class Chondrichthyes; order Myliobatiformes; family Dasyatidae; genus Hypanus; species Hypanus sabinus. The sequence goes on along the minus strand of NC_082708.1, from coordinate 183,086,963 downwards.
TGTTACTACTGCGCCATTGAACTGGGTTCAGCTGCCGCTGCTGTCCATAGAAAATGAGTACGTACTCCCTTTGACCATGTGGGTTTTCTCTAAGTGCTTCGGCTTCCTCTATATTCTAAAGATATACATTTTAGTAGGGTAATTGGTTACATATGTGTCATTGGGCGACGTGGGCTCGTCGGGCTTGGTGAGCCTGTTACTGTGCTGTATCTCTAAATGAAAACTAAAATACTCAACTCAGCAAAATGAGTTAAAAACAAACTGGCTTGTTATTATCACAGAAAATAACAACTTTTCAAACATTGAAAGACTTAAATACAACGGCTGTGGAGAGGTCGTTTCCTATGTTGGGGGAGTCTTGGACCAGAGGGCACAACCTCCGAACGGAGGGACGTCCATTTAGAACAGAGATGAGGAGGAACTTCTTTAGTCAGAGGGTGGTGAATCTGTGGAATTCATTGCCACAGGCTGAGGTTGATAGATTCTTGATGTCAGGGCACAAAATATTATGGAGAGAAGATAGCAGAATGCAGTTGAAAGAGAAATGGATCAGCCATGATTCAATGGCGAAGCAGATTCGATGGGCCAAATGGCCTAACTCTGTTCCTATGTCTTTAAGTCTTATGGTCTTATGGAATGTTGGTCCATGACTAGAACTTTCAATAGTTCTGAAAATCATATGACCTTAAAATAAAGCAGTTATTGGTTTACAATGACAACCATACAATTAGTTACAGTGCACAACTTGGCTATAGAACATAGAGCAGAGAACTGTACAGCACCGTACAGGCCTTTCGGCCCACAATGTTGTGCTGACCTTTTAACCCTTCACTCCTCCATTTTTATATCATCTATCGACCTAAGATTTGCATAAATGTCCCAAATGTATCTACACAAATTCATTTATATTATATTTTTGAATTCCTGTAACATTTTGAGAATAACATTAAGTAAGAAGCTTGACTTTCAAAATTTTACAGATAATTACACAGGTCAAAATGATCTCAGTCAAACATTGCGATGAATTTGAAGGGTTGGAGGAGAATGTGTTACTGATATTTAAACTCAGTCCAAAATAAAACACCTAAGAAATTACCTGCCCCATAGCTGCCATTCATTCAAAATCCCTCAAGATCATAACCATGGCAACGATCCACAAAACATTTAAAATAGATTCAACCCTGTTGCTCTGGCCTCCTAAATTGGTACATTAACGTTTTAACTGCCATAGCCTACATTAGCAACATATAGGATAAAATTGTAAATTTGGGGTTAATGAATCCTCTAATCACTCACTATATAACATAAAATTCATCCCTGATTATCCATTATTCCGTGCAATATCTAGTGGGATCCAAGGGCAGCCTCAGAATAAAGGGATGTTCTTTTACAACAGAGATGAGGAAGAAAGTGAAATTTGATGCCACAGAAGGCAGCGAAACTCAGATGTAATGCTGAGGTTTTATAAGGCACTGGTCAGACCACATGGAGTATTGTGAGCAGTTTCAGGCCCCTTATCTAAGAAAAGCTGTGCTGGTATTGGAGAGGGCCAGAGAATATTCACGGGAATTATCCTGGGAATGAAAGGGTTAATGTATGAGGCGAGTTTCATGGCTATGGGCCTGTATACACTGGAGTTTAGAAGAATGAGGGGTATCTCAATGCAATCCAACAAATATTGAACGCCGAGGGAGAGGTGGCTTGGAGGAAATGTTTCCCATAATGGGGGAGTCGAGGACCAGAGGCAAAAGCCTCAGAATACAAGGACATTCCTTTAGAATGGAGATGAGGAGGAAATATTTTAGCCAGAGGGTGGTGAATCTATCTAATTCTTTGCCACAGAGGACTGCAAAGCCCAACTCACTCTGTGTAGTGAAGACAGGGTGACAAATTCTTGATTGGTTAGCGGGTTAACGAGGGTGGGAAGAAGGGAAGAGAATGAGTTTTTCCAGCATTTTGTACCTGTTTATTCATTTCCGTAGGTGCTCTCTGACCTGTTGATTTCCTCCTGCATTTTATGTGTGTTACCCTGGATTTCCAGTATCTGCAGACTCTCTTGAGTTTATATAAAAAGTCATATGAGTCATGATTGAATGGCGAAGCAGAACTGAGGGGACAAATGTCCTAGTTCTGATCAGGATCAGGAATTAGGTTTAATATCACTGGCCTACATCATGAAATTTGTTGTTGCACATTTCAAACATAATAGTAGACAAAAATGTGAATTACAGAAAGTATATATACAGTATATTTACTAGTTAAATTTAATAAGCAGTGCAAAACAGTAGTCAGGTAGTGTTCATACACTCAATGTCCATGCAGAAATCAGATGGGCTTTGCTCTAATTTCAATATTTTATGATCTTATATTTGCTCAGTTAGATTTCCCTCCAAATACTGTTGATTTTATACATATATAAACCCTTTAACCTCTTAACTGAGGTATGCATGATAGCAACGAATATGTAGCTGGGCAGGGAATAGAGGAGTGTGGACCCCATACAGGCAGCTGGGCTGAATTTAGATCAGTATCATGGCTAGCACAGAGATAATGGCCTGAATACCCTGAGCTTGAGCTTTTCTCTTCTACGTTCCACATTCTGTAAGATTTCAGCCTGTACCTCACACCCAAACATGTACTAGAGGACATGAATTTAAGGTGAGGGGAGGAAAATTCAAATGAGATGGCAGCATATTGCGTGATGCTTTTGCAGTGCCAGCGACAAGGGGTTTAATTCCCGCCGCGGTCTGTAAAGAGTTTGAGCATTCTTCCCGAGATCGCGTGGGTTCGCTCCAGGTGCTCTCACATTCCAACAATGTACAGGTTGGGGTTAGTATGTTGTGGGTTGGTGCTGGAAGTATGGTGCCTTTTGCAGGCTGAAGCCCGGAACATCCTTGGACCTGTGCTGGTCATTGACGCAAATGGCACATTCCGCTGTTTGTTTCGACTTACGTGTGACCAAAGCAAACTAATCTTGAGAAGTGCGGAGCAAGTTTTTACCTCCAGGGTGCTAGGTGCCAGGTGTGGCAGTGGAAGCAGATACGACAGTCAGTAGTGATTGAGAGGTTGGTAGCCAAACACATGAACATGCAAGCAACACGAGATTTAGTTTAAATCAGCATTGTGTTTGGCGCTGACGCTGTGAGCCAAACGGCTCAAGTTCAAGTTTAGTTACCATTCAACCTTACACGTACACAACTAAATGAAACAACGTTCCTGTGCTGTACTGTTCTATGTTCTTTTGTTTTAATATAAAATGCCAACTTCTTGATGAGATTCCAGCCTACAACTCACACTTGGGTATCTATTATTCCTCGTATAACCACAGGGTGACAGAGTGGAGATATGTCTCTACCAAAGGAGGTACAAGGCACTCCTTCCCTCCACGAGCCTGCAAAGTGTAGCACCTGCTTAGCGACCCACCTCCCCCATCAACCGAATCAGGGAGCAGGTGGTATATGATCGTATGAGCGACTGGTGCACATCACAAGTCTTGTTTATGTGACCACTCGACGCCAGGCAGACAATCTCTGAAGAGTATTGGTAATGGCTGGGGTCTTCTGTCTTGTAAAGACACTGCCCTGAAGAAGGCAATGGCAAACTACTTCTGTAGAAAGATTTGCCAAACACAATCCTAGTCACGTAAAGTCCATATTCGCCCACGTCATGACACGGCACATAATGAACGAACAAGCGAACCACTCTGTACTTGTTGATTATACCCTAGACTGTAACTTAATCCTTGGCAAAGTATCTATTATTCTTTAAGTCTTGTGTAGTTCAAAGTTCAAAGTACATTTATTATCAAAGTGTGTGTGTATTATATAACCTTGTATCTCCTAACAGGCAGGCACAAGACAAAGAAACCCAAAAGGACCCATCAAAAAAAGGCTGTCCAATCAGAAATCTGATGTGCAGAAAAAAAACACATCATGCAAACAATAAAAGCAAGAAAATAGCATTCTGAACTGAAGTCAGCAGACCCTTGGTCCAGCGAAGATAGTGCCCTTCGGAGTAGCTGACTTTCTGTATTAAAATCTTTGGAATCTCTCAGTTAGATTCTTGTTTGTATCTGTAGTTATACTATATAAGTACCTGCTTGAATCTCTTGGTTACATTCCAGCCTGTATATTACTCCAGAGCACCTGTAATTCTACACATGAACCCCTTTAATCTGATAATTAGATTCCAGACTCTAATTCTTTCCAGAGTGCTTATTATTCTACATACAAACCCCTTGAATCTGTTGATTAGAATCCCACCTGAAACTCACTCCATGGGATCTATTATTCTATATATACAAACCATATGTACCTTGCAATTAGATTCTAGCCTATAAATCACCCCTGACTATCTATTATTCTTCATATAAACCACCTGTACTTCTTGAGTAGATCCTAGCCCATAAACTAACTATTTATATGTATATATATATACATATACATATATAAACCACCCCAGTTCCTTGAAAAGATTCCAGGCTGTTACTCACTTACATATATTTATTATTCCATAAATAAATCACCTGTACCCCCGATCAGATTTCAGTCCGTACCTAGTCCTGGGTACCTAGTAAATTCCCAAGCCCTTCAAATTGATTTCAGCCTGTAACTCATTCCCAAGTAACAACTTTGCAGCATCACTAAATATGCCCTGCCAAAAAGTCTCAAAAATAACCCCAGAAAAGGGAATATCTGGGCAGTGTTTCAGGGAACCTGTTGAATGTTGAAAGGCTGAGTTGGTGCTGGTGTCTAGAACCAGAGGGCACAGCCTCAAAATGTAAATTCCTCCATTTAGAACAGACGAGGAATTTCTTTAGCCAGAGGGTGCTGAATCTGTGGAATTCGTTGCCACAGGTGGCTGTGGATGCCAAGTCATTGGGAGCATTTAAGGCGAAGTTATGATAGGTTCTAGAGATTAGTCAGGGAATGAAAAGGTTATGGGAGGTGGGCAGGAGAAGCAGATTGAGAGAGAAATTGATCATCCATAATAAAATGGCACAGCAGACTTGATCTGCCAAATGGCCTAACTCTGCTCCTATGTCTTCCGGTCTTCTGGAAGGTTTTCCTCATGCAGCTCGATCCAGAATCATTAATTTATCACATGTACATTGAATCATGCAGCGACATGTGTCATTTGCATTAGCAGCCATCACAACCATCTCCACACATTCGGGCACCAACATAGCATGCCTGCCGTGTTCAGCAGAACAACACATGCATTAACAACAACAGTAAAACAACCTACTTTCCCACACACGGGCAGTCCTCCAACCCCAGGACAGGCTGCCTCTGAGCCTCCGGCCCCCAGTCCTCGGCCCCAGATTCTCAGGATCGCAGACATGTGGTCTCCAACATCTAAACCCTGGCCTGGTCTCATAGACATGCAGATCTCCAATCTCGGGACTTTGAAGCCAGTACAGAAACAGGCCCTTAAGCCCACCTTGAACATGTTGACCTTTTTGCCCATCCACACTCATCCCATTTGCCTGAATCAGGACTATATCCTTTCATGCCTTGCTATTGGTGTTCAATCTAAATTATGTTTAATTCGATTACTTCTTCTGGTTCCTGATGTCAACCATTATTGAGCAAATTAACTTTTCCCTCAGTCCAGTTCAAACCCCATTGTCTTTCCTTAAACTTGTGCCCTCTTGTTTTGATACCCCTCCCAAGGGGGGAACAAAAGATTCTGTCTATTAACATGATCTATGCCTCTCATAATCTTATCTACTTCCATCATGTCAGCTTGGTCTCCTTCACTTCAGTAACTTGTTAATTGGTATTAACGTTCTTTATGACATCCCAGAGGCTTGAAACTATTTATTTATTGAGAAACAGCATAGAGTAGGTCCTTCTGGCCATTTGAGCTGTGTGACCCAGCAATCTCCTGATTTAATTCTAGCCTAATCACGATACAATGACCAATGATCCTACCAACTGGAATATGGGAGGAAACCTGGGCACCTGGAGGAAACCCGCACAGTTATGGGAAGGAAGTACAAACTCCTTAAGGACAGTGGTGGGAATTGAAATTGAGTTGCCTGTCCTGTAAAGCACTGAGCTAACCACTACTCTGCCATGCCACCCAGCACACCCAGAGCTTCCTCTCTCCTTTACCAAACCATTATTCATAGCAGGAGGCTATTTGATGTATAATGTACTTTTTTTAAAGTTACAGGTTGATATAGAAGGCCCTTCTGGCTCCATAAACCCACATTGTCCAGTTACACTTTCAAACCCAGAGGAAAGCCACATGGTCATGGAGAGAACATGCAAACTCCTTATAGACAGTAGTGGAATTGAGCCAGGTTTCTGGCGCTGTAATGTTGTCACACTACCTTGCCACTGTGTTGTTCTGTGTCCATGGAACTGTCCCGTAAGCCCAAGATGACTATGTTGAACACAACACTAAATTAAACTGATTGATTCTGCCTGCACATGATCTATACCTGTCCATTCTCTGCATATTGATGTATTTATCTAAGAGCTTCTTACAAGCTCTGTTCCAGGCGTTCCCAAGCTGGGATCCATGGACCCCTTGCCTTGGTCTTTGGCATATAAGGTTTGGGAACCACTGCTCCATCATATCTACCTCCACCACCACAATGGGATAGAAACCGTCCTTGAGTCTGGTGGTACATGACTTCAGGCTTTTGCATCTTGTGCATAGTGGGAGGGAGAAGAAGAGATGATGTCCAGGTGGTGGAGTCTGATTATAATGGCTCTTTTCCTAAATCAACGTAAAACGTACAATCTATGGTTTCCATGTCAACTTAAATACATGCTCTGGGGAAAGGATTACCCAAACAACTAAGGCTCTCATAATTTTACATAGTCTGTCCTCAACCTCCAGTGGTCCAGAGAGAACAATCCAAGTTGTCCATTGTTTCACAGCTAATACTCTCTAATCTAGGCAACATCCTAGTAACACACACAAAGTGCTGGAGGAATTCAGGCCGAAACCTTGATGGTACTTTTTTCCATAGCTGCTGCCTGGCCTGCTGAGTTCCTCCAGCATTTTGTGTGTGCTTCTTGGATTTCCAGCATCTGCAGATGTTCTCCTGTTTGTGAACGTCCTCGTAACCCTTTTCTGTACTCTGTCCAAGTCCTTTGCATCTTTCCTGTAATACTGTGATAATAACTACACACTCTCTCAGCCTGCACCGGTCACTTTTCATCTTTGACTGCTACTGTTCCACATATTTACACAACTGCTTGTTTTATTAGAATAGTGTCAGTAACACCATACTGTCAGATATAAACACGGACCCCACATTTTATGTCAACCTGTCAATCTTCAGGTCATCTCATCTCAGAGACATGTGCTAATTTTACTTTATATCGCAACTATATTTGCTGTGTATGACCACTATTCCCTCTAAGTTGCACGGGTGCGCAGACACGCAGTAACTGAAATGCTCCTGCCCGCATAGCTCTTGCTGCCACGTAGCTGGAATTGGATGCAGCTAGAAAAAAGTTTACAAAACGTGAAAGATTTTCTATGTTGTACTGTATTTCATTATACCCTTCAATTAAAAAATAAGATTAAAAGTATGCGATATTTCAATTTTCATTCTAAGTATTCATAGTATGCATATTACCAAAAACCATTTAAAGTACCGTGCAGTTTTCAATTTGTGTAAAGATTCCCTGCTCTGTGCAATGGATGGCTGATGCAGCTGTTAAAAAAATCTAGAGGGAATGTTGTTTGTGACTATACTGTATATACTGTGATATGCACCTTTGCCCGAGAGGAATGATGTTTCATATTGTTGTATCCATGTGTACGGTTGAATGACAATAAACTCGAACTTGAAAAGTATAGAAGGTAGCATAATTATAGTAATTTTTTATGAATACTGATACCACAAAACACCAATTTCATGACATATGTCAGTGATATTATGTTAAGCCCTATTCTGATTCACATTCCCCTCGAGAAAGAAGACCAAACCTCGCTCAAAATTCCATGGAGCCCAATGTAACTGGAGCAGGACATCTCCTCTCTCAAATGGAAATCCTCTGGCATTGAAATCTGTCCTGAAAATCAAAATGTTGCAGATGCCAGAAAGCTGACATTAAAAAATAATTGCTGGAAACGCCCAGCCGGTCAGGCAGTGTCCGCAGAGAGAGAAACAGCCAACGTTTCGGGTCTGAGACCCTTCTCCAGAACCGGGAAAGAGAGCCTACCTGCCATTTTCTGCTCTTATACAATTTGACCATCTCCCTATTTACTGTCCCTGCTTTCATTCACATGGATATTTAGGTTATGGGTGTCTGGAGTGTGGGTGCAAAGAAGGGGGTGTGTGAAAACTATACACTGGAGTATCGTTGTAACTCTAGAGTTATCTTGCGTTACATTTTATCATTAGCATACAAAATATCATGTAATATTGAGTCGAACAAGCTTCTGCTTCCAAGAGTGTCTCAATACGATGCCGGTTGCTGAATAAGACACTTCCATCTCCACTAGCTTCAGTGTCTGTCCAGTGACTTTGTTCACACTTACAACACACAGAATATTACAGAACAGTACAGGCCCTTCGGCCCACTAGGCTGTTTACTGTTCACTGTTTACCTGTGCTGCACACTACATGCATTTTGAATTTTATTTTATTGAGTTTTTGTGGTAATATTTTGTTTTATGCGCTGAGTGTCATATATATTGTGTGGGTGCACCGTGATTTGAAGGAACATTGTTTCATTTGGTTTTATATATATATATATAAAAAGATGTGTGTGTGTCAGAGAGCAATGAACCTGAATTTGAACAATGTTGTGCTGAACTTTAACCTACTGTAAGATCAATCTAAACTTTTCCTCCCACATAGCCCACCTTTTTACCACCATCCATCTGATAACTTGGTAAATTAGCAAAATTGGTAAATTGTTTTACTAGTTTAATTTTGCTACATGCACTCAATGCAAAGAAAAGCTTGTGATGCATACTGCTCATTAGGATCAATTCTTACAGCAGCTCTTTGGCTAATACAAAGAAATAGAGTTTTTCTGTTACAGGCAAAATGCAGCACAGGCAGACAATAAAGTGGAAGACATTAACAAAGTAGATTTTGAGGCAAAGAATCCATCTTTATCATACTAAGGAACTGTTCTATCATCATAATAGAAGGAGTCCTTGAGCCTCCTGGTATGTGCCTTTAGGCTTTTGTCTCTTCCCCCAACCTGGAGGCTGGGAGGAGAAACATTGTCCCTCTCAACTTAAACCAATGCCCTCAGCTTTTTGAGTCCCATTTCCCGAGGAAGAAGGCTGTGTACACTCACCCTATCTACAGTACTGTGCACAAGTCTTAGACACATATGAACAGCTAGGGTGATTTTATGTATTGCACTGTAGTAATTTTATGTAATTTTTATGTATTGCACTGTACTGTTGCCACAAAAGAAACAAATTTCATGTCTTTTTTTTTAACACAGCAAATGGTGCTGTCATATTGTACAGTATTGTGCAAAAGTCTTAGGCACATATATCTAGCTAGGGTGCCTAAAATATTTGCACTGTACTGCTGCCGCAAAAAAAAAATAATAACATATGTGAGTGATGATAAACCTGATTCTGATATGGGTCTCTATTGTGGACTGAGAGTGGGAAGGGAGCAGGGAGAGGGGAACAATGGCTGGGAAAAAGGGAAAGGAGAGGGGAGGGAGTGGGAAGCACCAGAGAGTCATTCTGCAATGATCAATAAGCTGATTGTTTAGAATCAAATGAGCTAGCCTGGTGTCTCAGGACTGTGTGTGTCTACACCCACACCTCCCCCACCCCACCCCTGGCACTCCTCCTCTGTCACTTGCCCCAGATCGCTCCCCACAGTACTCCGCCCTCACCATTCCCAACACGCTTTGCTCCCACCAGATTTAAGCAATTACTCTCCACTCTATATTGACAAATATAGTACTGTGCAAAAGTCTTAGGTTACCCTGGCTATATGTATGTGCCTATGATTTTTGCACAGCAATGTATGCCCTCATAATTTTGTGCAGTTCCTTACAAGGAGCAAAATCCTTGCCTGACCAACCTCTCCCTGTAATTAGTCCTTCAACTCCTGGCACCATCCTTGTAATCGTCTTCGTGCTCTTTCCAATTTAAGTTGTCTTTCTTAATCCACATCTGCATCCGCAAAGGAAACAGCATTATGAAGGACCCCATGCACCCTTCATACAATCTCTTCTCCCTCCTGCCGTCTGGAAAAAGGCTCCGAAGCATTCGGGCTCTCACAACCAGACTATGTAACAGTTTCTTCCCCCAAGCTATCAGACTCCTCAATACCCAGAGCCTGGACTGACACTGATGCACCATCAATAACTCACACTGAGACGTAAAGCGAGATATCGGCTTTTATTGACTGGAAGAAGGAACCAGGAGTGAGTGTCCATCATACTATGTCCTGGAGACTGAGGCCGAGCGTCAGGCCTCAGATCGCCTTTATACAGGGGCCTGTGGGAGGAGCCACAGGAGCAGTCAGCAAGGGGCATGTCCAGACAGGCAGTTCACCACAGACACCTTGCCCAATGTCCTGTTTATTACTTATTGTAAATGCCTGCACTGTTTTTGTGCACTTTATGCAGTCCAGTGTAGGTCTGTAGTCTAGTGTAGCTTTCTCTGTGTTGTTTTTTTATTACGTAGTTCAGTCTAGTTTTTGTACTGTGTCATGTAACACCATGGTCCAGAAAAACGTTGTCTCACTTTTACTATGCATCGTCCCAGCAGTTATGGTCGAAATGACAATAAAGGTGACTTGACTTGACTTACAAGAGGATGTCGAGAACTGTATACATGCAGATGATGCAGAGGGGCTATGTACCTTGATGACAGAATTCGTAACAAGTGAGAGTGGCCCCTTTGGCAACGCTGGAGGAGAGTGAGTGTCAGATAGGTCCAAAACCAGATAAACAGAGGAACACACTCACTACAGCCCAGGTCTTCCCAGCTACATGTCGAGGCTTTGAACTCATTTCACTGCTCGAGCATCACCATCCCCTAAGGCTAGACAGTTGATTAAGGACACGGTGCAATTTGTCATAATCATTTGACTAAACGGATTTTAATAAAAGATTCTTAATTCCATGCACATAACACTGACTTGCCCACACAAATAGCGGAGACCACAGCTGAGTCTGACTGACTCATTGGATGCAGTGAGGGGAGGTTATATAATCCAGGGCATACTCTCTTCTCTATCTGAGAGAAGTCTGAAGACACACATTCAATATTTCGGGAACAGCTCCTTCCCCTCCACCATCAGATTTCTGAACAGTTTGTGAGCCCGTGAACTGATCAAAGTAGCACGGGTTTATTGAGCAGAGAACAACCTAACATCCAGCATTTTAACCAATTATATTGCTGTTTGGTATGATGGCTCCAATGCCAGGATTGGGTAAAGCTGCAGAGGGTTTGTAAACTCAGCCAGCTCTATCATAGGCATTAGCTTACCACCATCGACAACAGCTTCAACAGGATGCCTCAAAAAGATAGCATCCATCACTGATGACCCCACCACCCAGGACGTGTCCTCTTCTCATTACTACCATCAGGGAGGAGATACAGGAGCCTGAAGACACCTGAAGATGCTTTCTTTTTGCAGTACTTATTTATTTTTTCATACATATATTAATGGTAATTTGTGTATATTTTATGTACTTCCCCTCCTTGCACTATACTGCTGCCACTCTTCTCCCAGCACTGTACTGCTGCCACAAAACATCAAATTTCATGACATTTTTAGTGATAATAAATCTGATTCAGATTTACTATTAATGTATTCACGTCCCTTACTTGTTCTCAGCTGAATTTCTAGCCTTCAGTGTGCAGCTGAGTGCAGTTTATGGGTCAGAATTTTCAGTTTTGCCAGATAACCCTGTAACACAAGATCTCATCCTGCCCATGCCTTGAATAGAGTGCACTAACTTAACACTTGGGACAGTACGGCACAAGATCAGGCCCTTTGGCCCACAGTGTATATGCTGAACACGGTGTCAAATTCAACTAAATCTTCTCTGTCCGCACCCAGGCAGGAACAAATATTTCATGACGAGCTCTTCTGTGAACCTTCCTGGGATTTTTTATACATTAAACGTCTGCTATAAATGCAAGTCATTGTTATTAGAAATGGGACAAAGTCTGCAGATGCTGGAAAGCCAGAGCACCATGCACAAAATGCTGGAGGAACCCAGCAGGTCAGGCAGTGTCTGTAAACAGTGCCACCTGATGTGCAGGAAGGAACAGCAATATTAAATGCCTTGATCCAACATCTGCAATAACTCCAAGCAACAAATCTCACAGACTGACTCTTCCCGTCAAACCAACCTTGGACAGTTCACCTAACAAGGATAAATTCCACCTACCCCCCCCCCCCACTAACTCCACTTCCCACTCAGTTCCACCCAGCTTCACCTTCACAACGGGCTGGAGGAACGTAGTGGGAGAAGAGTGGGACGAGTTAACTTCCTGCAGAATAAATCAGCAGCATGTCTACTTCTCAAATCGGGACATGTCCCTTCCAATGAGCATCTGTCAAAGAGGAGAGGAAAGGAATTATCCTGTGTTCTGGGTCCCATGAGAGGGACAAAGGAAGATGGGACCCTACATCCACATTCCCAGCCTCTGCTGATGTAGTTAGCAGCTAACAGAAGCTTCAGGGATCAGAGTTCTACACAATCGACGCCTGGTTGCAAATGGAGAGAGTAAATTTGATTGTTCTACCGATCCCAAATTGAATTTGCTGCTGCTGTCTCGTTAATGTGATGGCATGATTCAAATGTGCCCAGGTATTCCCCGAAGGAATCATACGTGGTCACGAGTCTCTGTGCACTTACACTGTCAACCCTCTCTCACGTCGTCTCATCTTTGTCAGAAGTGATAAGCAGGAATATTGCAGAACTATCAGAGGAGATTTTTATTTTTCACTTGAGGATGCATTAGTATGGAAATGCTACTTTGTAGTGGAGGGGAAAGGGAATGTGAGAGTAAACTCTCAAGAGAGTAAAGCGCAGAGATAAGCAACAGTGAGGATAGAACCGAAATCAGGGCGTAAGTATGCAGGAAAATAAGGAGCAAATGAGTTAAGAGAGAGGATTGAGTTAAAATGAAAACAAGAAAGGAGAGGGATGCAGAAATGAAGCAGGACAGAGGGGCAGAGGAGACACAAGGGGATCCTCTTGGGGAGATCTGGAGTAGCATTTTAAAAGGCAGGAGAATGGGTTTGCGAGGGGTGATTGATCAGCCGTGATGGAGCAGGGGAGCAGACTCAGTGCACTGACTGGCCTAATTCCATTCCAGCGGCTTACGGGAAGATCAGGCAGCATTCATGGAGGGAAATAGGCGGCTGATGTTTAGTGTTGAAGCACGATAGCGTAACGATTAGCACAATGCTTTACAGTACAAGCGATCTGGGTTCAATTCCCTCTGCTGTCTGTAAGGAGTGTGTGCGTTCTCCCCGTGACTGCGTGAGTTTCCTCCAGGTGCTCCGGTTTCCTCAGCAGGTTGGCAATAGGCAAATCCAGGTGGGGTGGGTGGTAGTGATGAGGCTGAGGAATTGCAAGAGCCAGAGGCAGCAGCATGGATAGAGAAAGTGGCAGGGAGAGAGAGAGAGAGAGAGAGTGAGCTGGAGAAAAGTGAGGTACCCTGATAATGTGGCCACTGAGTATATGTTCACAGTCTTCTGCTGCTGTAGCCCATCCACTTCAATGTTCGACATATTGTACTTTCAGAAATTCTCTTCTGCACACCACTGTTGTCACACATTGTTATTTGAGTTTCTGTCACCTTCCTATCAGCTTGAACGAGTCTGACCATTCTCCTCTGGCAGTTTCTGAGATACTCAAACCACCCCATCTGGCACCGACAATCATTCCAAGGTAAAAGTCATTTAGAACACACTTATTCCCCATTCTAATGTTTGGTCTGAACAACAACTGAATCGCTTGACCACGTCTGCATGCTTTTATACATTGAGTTGCTGTCACATGATTAGCTGATTAGATATTTGCCTTAACAAACAGGTGCATAGATGTACCTAATAAAGTGGCCACTGAGTGTCCAATCACAAGTATTAGGCTAAACAGCCAAGGCTGCAATTTATTGTCCATCCTCAGTAGCCTTGATGGTCCACTTAGAGCTAAAGAGCCATACAACACAGAAACAGGCCCTTCATTCAGTCCATGGACTATTAAGCATCCATTTACATTCATCCCCATTCTATTCTCCTAACATATGCATCGACTCACCTCTCATATTCTACCACTCACCTACACATGAGGAGAATTTGCACCATCAAATTAACCCCTCAACCCGCACACCTTTGGAATATGAAAGGAAACTGGAAGACTGCAGGGGAGGGGGAACCGACGAGATCACAGGGTGAACATGCAAACTCCATAAAGTCAGCACTGTGGATGAGGCTCCATCCTGGGTCCCTGGAGCAGTGAGAGAGTAGCCGTACTAGACGTGTCATTATGTTGTCCAGGCCTGGTTTGCTCTTTGAGTGGATTGGCTTGATGGACTATTACTTGTTAACCTGTAGGGCTTGGAGTCATATAAAGATCAAACTCATTTTAATGGACACCATTACTGCCATAAAACCACAAGGTCCATAATACCTTAAGACCATGAGATACAGGAGTGGAATTAGGTCAATTGGCCCATTGAGTCTGCTCTGTCACTTATCATGGCTGATCCATTGCACTCTCAGCCCCAAATTCCTGGCTTCTCCCCGCATGCCTTGACTAATCAAGCTCTAATTAAGAATCTGTCTTAAATCTCAGCCCATTGAGTCCGATCCACCACCCAATCATGCCTGCTTCATTTTCAAAGTCAAGAGACTCTACGGATGCTGGAAATCCTGGGGAACACACACAAAATGCTGGAGGAACTCAGCAGGCCAGGCAGCATCTGTGGAGAGGAATAAAGAGACGACATTTTGGGTTGAGCCCCTTCTTCAGGGCCAGTCTGGTCCTGACCAGAATGGTGCTAGAGGCAGATACCTTAGGATGAGATTGATCTTAGAGTAGATTAAAAGGTCAGCAAAATATCATGTATTGTGCCGTGGCGTTCTATGTTCTATGTCAAAACTCCTCTACTCTCTCCCTAAAGCTTCACTCTCTTCCTATACTGAGGTCACCAGAACTGAACACTACACCCTAAGTATGGTCTAACCAGGATTAGAGCTCCAACATTACCTCATGACTCTTCAATTCAATCTCCTGAATAATCAAGGTCAACACACCACACAGCTCCTTAACAACCCAATCAATTTTGGGTGACCACTTTAAGGGATGTGTGGATGTGGACCCAAATATCCCTCTGGTCCTCTGCACTGCTAAGAATCTTGCCATACCTGAGTTTCTTAACTACTTTCTGAACAGACCTGACAAGCTAGAGTCAAATGTATGCTAGGATGGGTAAGGGGGTAAGATTTTGTACCTTAAGTGTCTTCAGAGATTGTTTCATAATGCCTTGCAGTTAAAGTGAGAGAAGGGAAAGTTTAAAGGAGACGTGCAAGATACTTTCTTAACATACATGGAGGGTGATGCATGCCTGGAATGCATTGCCAAATGAATGTTGGAAGCAGATACAGACACCAGAAAACATAGAACATTACAGCACAGTACAGGCCCTTCGGCCAGTCATACGGTGCTGATCTTAGAACCTACAATAATCTAATTCCCTCCTAAATAGCCCTCTACTTTTCTATCATCCATGTGCCTATGCAAGAGTCTCTTAAATGTCCCTAATGTATCTGACTCTGTCACAACCCCTGGCAGCACATTCCACATATTCACCACCCTCTGTGTAAAAAATTACCTTTGACATGCCCCCTATACTTTGCTCCAATCAGTGTAAATTTACGTACCCTAGTACCAGATGGCCCCCGTTTTCTGAACGTTCACTTTACGACACCTAGCTTTTACGAAAGACCTGCATTAGTTACCTGTTTTCACTACCCAAAGAGTGTTTTCGCTTTTACGAGAAAAGGCAGCGGGTGCCCTGCGCAGCCAAGCTCCTGCCCCGGAACTGAATTCTAGCTGCCATAGCTTAAACGATAAAGACATTTTCGCGGACGTGGAATTTAAAGGTAGTCACGGGTGGTTTGATCGGTTTTAAGGTGATGGCAGCTTCATAGCTTAAAATTTACTGGAGAGAGTGTTTCCGCCAAGAGTGCTTGCGTGAGATTTTTGCTACGCTTGACAGTGCTGCAATGATTGCAGAAAAGTATTTCTACTTTATACAGGCTGTGTAGGTTTTATATGTTATTTGGTATGATTTGGTAGGTTATTTTTGGAGTCCGCGAACGCTCACAAATTTCTCCCACATAAATTAATGGTAATTGCTTCTTCACTTTACAACATTCCGGCTTACGAACCGTTTCATAGGAATGCTATATCTTTGGATAGTGGGGGACATTTTGTATCTGCCCACTTGATCTATGCCTCTTACCAACTTGTACGCCTCTACCAAGTCACCTCTCATCCCACTTCGCTCCAAAGAGAAAAGCCCTAACTTGCTCAACCTCCCTCCATAAGACACGCTCTTTAATCCAGGTAGCATTCTCTGAACCCTCTCTAAAGTTTGCACATCCTTCCTATGAGGCGACCCAAACTGATCATGATATTCCAAGTGTGGTCTAGCCTGGGTTGTATAACACTGTAACATTACCTCATGGCTCTTTAACTCAATACCTTGACTAATGAAGGTCAACACACCATATGCCTTCTTAACAATCCTATCAACTTGTGTGGTACAGTTAATTTGTTTAAGAAATTGACAGGAAAGTACAGGTAATGGAAGAATATGGATCATGACAGACAGGAGAGAATTATTTTAATTTGGCATTGTTTTTATCACAGAAGGGATGAGCTGAAGGACCTGTATTGTTCTCTTTTATGTTCCATTACAACATTATTTGCTTGTCGCACTACTTAGGTAGTGTATATGTAAGTACTTATCCTATCAGAACCAATAACATACCAACTCTATATGTCATTGTCACAGGAAATAGATCTTTGCCCAGTTTTCCTTACATGCCCACACCTTCTGAACCTAGTTGCCGTGGAGATCAATTGGAATTGCCCATTGCCCCCACACCTCCTTGCTACCACAGACCACACAGGCCAATCGTCCTGGTCAGAATAAATCTTACAATCCAGACAATCTCACACACACACAAAATTAAGCATGCAAAAAAACAGACAGACAGACACACACACACACACACACACACAGAGATAAGCATGCAAAAAAAAACAGGCATACAAACATACACACAAACACATTTACACGCACACATAAGCATGAAAAAAACAGGCACACAAACACATGCACACATAGACATGCGCACATCCACACACCTTACACACACGTACATTTGCAGACACCACACACACACACACACACACACACACACACACACACACACACACACACACACACACACACACACACACACACACACACACACACACACACACTGCCTACTGTTCTGTAATCCTGATAGGTGTGAACACTTGCTAACTCATCGCCTGCTAATATTACATTAAGAGCCCCTACAATATTAATACAATAATAATGATGTCCCTGAGGAAATGGGATTTCACAGCAAAAACAATTAAGAGCAAAATTATAAAAATTCATCTGTGACCCCCCCGTCAGAATTTCAATATCAAGTAAAAAGCCAAGAGCTTATTAAAATCCAATGTACAACAGATAATTAAACAACCTTCAATCTCTTATAGCAATAATATGATGTATTATTTAATAAGTTATATAATATGCCAAGAGGCTGAGTCTCACATTGGATTCAAGCTCCAAAGGAGGAAGGAAAGAAGCAGAAGTGATGAAAGAAGAGCAAAAGAAAGGAGAAGAGAAACTGAGGGATTTAGAAAAGCTTTTCCATAAACCTCCCAGGATGTTTCACAGCCCTTGAAGAATTTATTGAAAAGTTGGGACAGGTAGGTAGGCCACATTTTTTCAAACTGTATGTCTGATTCATTTCTAACATTTAAGAGAAGTTCAGGTAGGTTCAAAGTGCATTGATTATCAAAGTATGTATAGTACGTATAATCTTGAGATTTGTCTCTTTACAGGCAGCCACGAAACAAAGAAACCCGATAGAAACCATTAAAAAAATCATCCAATCATCCAATGTGCAGAGAAAAAAAATTGTGCAAACAATAAAAGAAAGCAACTAAAATTCAGTACTGAAGTTCATGAAAGTGAGTCCACAGCCATGAAACCAGTCATCACTGCTGCCAATCCAGGAGCTTGTTAGTTGCGGGCCACAGCCTAGATTCAGTGCAGAGCTGAGTAAACCTCGTGGACCAGCCAAATAGCAGGTTATTCCTCACTCTCGGACCTTGGACCCGTCACTTCGATTCAGCCTCGGCTTTCCAATCTGGCCCAGCTTTTAAACCAGTGGATCGTTTCTCACTCTCGCCTCAATTCGGCCCATACCCACCACACTGCAACCATCCTGTACCTTTCAGACTTCAGCTCATACGGCAAAAATATCAGGTCACACAGGCAGTTCAAAAGCCTAACTCTGAAAAAGTTGTTACAGGCTATTGACAACAGTGATCATTTTTGAGAAAAAGCGTAATTAATAATGTAATTAATAGTTTTATTTTGCTTCACCAGCTCCATCCTAAACCAGAGGAGTGCAGAGGGTTTAATATGTGAATGAGAAGAGTATGGAGACCTATAGTCCATGTACAGGCAGTTGCAACTCGACCAAAGGCCAGTCTGCCAGGGACTAGATGGGTTAAAGCCTGTTTCTGTGCCGTTGTGCTCTATACCTCAGTGGTTGGTAAGTCGATGGCAAATATCCTGAGAGGCAAGATTTATGAACATTTGAAGAGGTATAATATGATTAGGAATAGTCAGCATGGCTTTGTCAAAGGCAGGTTGTGCCTTATGAGCCTGATTGAATTTTTTGAGGATGTGACTAAACACATTGATGAAGGTAGAGCAGTAGATGTACTGTATATGGATTTCAGCAAGGCATTAGATAAGGTACCCCGTGCACGGCTTATTGAGAAAGTAAGGAGGAATGGGATCCAAGGGGACATTGCTTTGGGGATCCAGAACTGGCTTGCCCAAAGAAGGCAAAGAGTGGTTGTAGATGGGTCATATTCTGCATGGAGGTCAGTCACCAGTGGTGTGCCTCAGGGATCTGTTCTGGGACCCTTACTCTTCATGAGTTTTATAAATGACCTGGATGAGGAAGTGGTGGAATGAATCAGTAAGTTTGCTGAAGACACTGAGGTTGGAGGTATTGTGGATAGTGCGGAGGGCTGTCAGAGGTCACAGCAGGACATTGAT